>NC_067168.1:9437038-9758704 GCF_903995435.1 Acomys russatus | reverse complement strand
ACAACAACAACAAAAAACGAATCCTTTAACTGATATTTTAGAATGTTGTATTTCTACTTTCTTAAAGCCTTCAGTTACAAACCTCATAACCAAGTCATCTTTATATTCAAAGTGCACAGCACATAGCATGCATCCAATAATAATGGATTCATTTGCACGTGAGTATAGGGATGGTGGTATGGGAACTTGATCAACAGAAAGAATGGTATGAAGACAGACAGTGGTAGGTCTCTGCATTGGCAAAGCACAGCAATATTTACATCTTACAACTGACTAACTAAACACTCGTTCCAAGATCTGAAGTAGGAAATTATGATTAAACCTGAGACTGGTGGATCTGGATCCAGGGAGGCATGCACAAACATCAGCACCAATCAAGGACATTGCAAGCAGAGGATCTAGACTCCCTGATCTGACATAGTCAATGGACAGCTCATTCCCCACATGGGGAGCGGCGGGGAAGAGGAATTCCTCTGACAAGAACTTGGGTGCCTTGGATTTGATCACTGCCCTTTATGGGAGAGGTCCTATTGGAATACAGAGGAAAGATATACAGGCTGACCAGATGAAACCTGATAGGCTGTGGTCAGCCTATCAGGAAGACCACAGGAGGGCCCCACCTGTCAGAGGTCATAGGGAGGGGAATAGAATGAAAAAAAGAGGGAGGGTGGGATTACAATGAGGATATAATGTGAATAAATTATAATAATAAAAATATGTCTCAAAACCAAAAAAGATTGAATCTGAGGCACAGAGACTGGAAAGAGAATAAGGAACAAGGGTTTCAGTGAGAGAGGTGAGCAAAGGGAGTAGGAGTGAACATGACTAAAATTGAGCATATGTAAATGTATGTAACTGTCCAAAAATAAACCAAATTTAAATAAAAAGAACAATTCTCTCAGGAGAATGCTGCCTAGTCTTTATGAGATCTGTTAGTGTGAATGAATTAGGTTAGGGAAATGAAACCAAAAAAGAAACTCAAATTGAAATTGACTGGTATTGTTTCACTGAAGTAAATAGAATTTAGAATAGACCAAACTTTTCACATTGTGGGTAACATGTAGTTTTATAGGCAGAGAAAATAAATAACATAAGGAAAAACCATACTGATGTTCATGTTTCTAAAGTCATTGATCAATTAATGCATCAATTCCTTTTGAGTAAAAGAATGTAGGAAAATAGCTGATTCCCTGAGCACAGAATGGTTAGCAAAACATGTGCAAAGAATTACAGCTATGTATTGTGATTTGTTGAAAGGATCTAAGTTAAGAAAATGGTGAAGTTTTACTAATTTCAAAACATAGTAGGAACTGATGGAAAGGAAGGAAAAGGAGAGGTTATATGGCATGAAATTTCTCAGAATGGTAGGGGTTAATATTCTAATCATAGATACGCAAAATAATCTTTAAAGTAGAAAGAATATATCCACAATTGTTTTAACCCAAACAAGAAGATAGAGAATCTCAAGCTTAAGGATATAAAAATATATTCTGAAATATTTGGAAATTTTACTAGGTAATTATAGTAGTCAAGCATACCCAAGCCAGTAGGATGTCTACAGATCTTTGAGGAATTGTCATTCCAAAGACCCCCAATCTGCTATGAACACTAGAGATCCAGAAAAGCTAATGATGGAATTCATTTTCAGTACAAGCCTGAGTACAGGGGATACAGAGAGAGTAACTCCCCACTGAAGCCAAAGGTCTGAAAATGGAGGTGTTGGAGTGCTCATCCTTGAGGTTAGAAGCTCAAGAGCCTGGGTCCTTGGGAAATCTCTACACAGAACAATATGAAGGTACCAACTACGTGAGATAGAGAGGATTTGCCTTTCCATTTTTCCATTCAGTTCCAGTCAATTTGTAGAGCTTAAATGTCTTCCATTTGCTAGTGAAAGTGGCTTCATCTTCTTCACTCAGGCTACTTACTGAAAGGCTAACAGCTTTCAGTAGTGCTCATAGACCTGTTCGCAAGTATCTTAACATATATTTAGTCATTATTACAGTCAGGTTATTCATGCGTATAGCCATTACACACTGGTTTTGAAAAACAAACACAGTATTGGTGTATTTTGGACAGTGTTACTGCACACTTGAAAGGACAACAGATTTTACATCCTACTACATTACGTTACCTTACACCACACGTAGCATCGCTTGCATGAACTAATACCCTAACATTCTTTAACTAACCCTAACCCTAACCCTAAATTTGCTCAACCACGTTCATAGCAGCCTTATTCATAATAGCCAGAACATGGGAACAGCCTAAGTGTCCATCAGTAGAAGAATGGATAAAGAAACTGTGGTACATATACACTATGGAATACTACTCAGCTATTAAAAATAAGGAATTCCCGAAATTTGTGGATAAATGGATTGAGCTAGAAATGATCATAATGAATGAGTTAACCCAGAAGCAGAAGACTCAAATGGTATATACTCATTTATATCTGCATACTAGCCCAAGGGGCATGTCCCATGAAAGTCTTCACTTACCAGGAAACTGGGACAGAGGGGAGGGCATCCTATTGGGACTCTAGATGAGAGAAGCATGGGAGAATAGCAAAGTAGAAGGATCCAGAGAGTCCTAGAAACCTACAAGTAGAACATGATGATAGGCAGATTTGGGCCCAGGGGTCCCGCTCAAACTAAGGCACCAGCCAAGGACAATACAGGCGGTAAACTTTAAACCCCTACCCAGATCTAGCCAATGGTCAGAACATTCTCCACAGTTGAGTGGAGAGTGGGATATGACTTTCTCACGTACTCTGGTGCCTCACATTTGACCATGTCCCCTGGAGGGGGAGACCTGGTGGCACTCAGAGGAAGGACAGCAGGCTACCAAGAAGAGACTTGATACCCTATGAGCATATACAGGGGGAGGTAATCCCCCTCAGGAACAGTCATAGGGGAGGGGAATAAGGGAAAAATGGGCGGGAGGGAAGAATGGGAGGATACAAGGGATGAGATAACCATTGAAATGTAACAAGAATAAATTAATATAAAAGAAAAAAAAACAAAACTTAACTGACCATATCTTTGTGTTAGTGGTGAGGTTCGAACCAAGGACCCTGAGAATTCTAAGCACACACTTTATCATTGTGTTACATCCCAGCTTACCCTTTATAATTTATTAAAGATAACTTGGCATGGCTCTGAGCAACATTTGCATTTTAGCTTCCTTGAAAATGCATGTAAGTCAGAATGATTTATTTTTCTCTAAGGACACTTAAATTCTTCTATTTCAAGGCCATTCAAGTGATGAAAATTTGTAAGGTTTGTATAAATGGTGAGAATATGTTGGCAATGTCATACGTATATGACTTCAAGTATAGAATCATAAAATATTGATCTTGGTAGACAATCTTGATCTTAAGACATTAGTCAGCTTAGCTAAATAAAGACTTAGCTTCTTTGGGATGATGCTGACATACAAAGACTTCCTCCTTGATTGCTATTTTGAGCTATTGAATTTCCATGGTAGCAAAACTGTTTGGGATTCAAATGCTACACAGAGTAAAACATCAAATTGCTTAACATTATGAGACTGAATCTGTAAGGTTGATATGGAGAGAGCATTTAGATTTCCCAGAGAAACTGAAAGTAATTAAAAGGGAAGCAAAATGAACCACTTTAGTAAATAGAATGAAAATTTAGTGAAGTTCACTGCAAACGATTTTTAAGTAGACGTTCTAATAAAAACTTGAACTTGGGGACAACCTGCTTGGTACGGATGTGCTTAAGCAAAATTTTAAAGAAATATCCTCCTTTTACACACTGGCCCTCTTTTGCATCTTACTATGCTGAAAGATAACTTGAGATCCTTTCAGTGTAGAACAGTGACTGGGCATTTTGGATAGTTTCAAAAATGCAGGTATAGCAGGATCACGTTTCCATATATTACATATAATGCTTTGGTTTAGCAAAGGAAGTTTGGACATTCTGCTGTGGTAAATCAAAGCTTCCTCTTTCTCTAGATTCCTGGACATGCAGAGCTGATTCATTCTATATGGTTCCTGAGAGCAAGTGTACCACGTATAACACAATAGCTAATCATAATCCTGCAGCCAAAGCACTTACCTTTGAGTTCTGTCTGCATCACACAACATCTGAATGATCTTGCAAACATAATGTCATTGCTTTGAGCATCCGCTTCTATTTTAAAGTAGAGATATAGCCATCCTAAAGGATTAATGATGGAATTAATACATACATATTAATGACTTCCCCTCATATAAACATTTGAGGAATATCAAACACAAAAGAGTCTTTAATATCACTATGATGAGGCCGATAAGGTGCAGGGTGAGCCTTTGGGCCTGGACGGTGTCTCCTTAAACCCAGTGCTAGCTTTTGAAACAGATTTTACAATCAACTTTTTCTTAGTTTTAATCATTTTCTGACTTAATTCAAATCTTATTTGTCTTATGGATTGTATCTGAAGCTGTATAAGCTTTATGTCATCAACCAATTGTGACTGGTATCAGAATGTATCTATAGTTTCTGTAATTCTTCTTTTTGAATTTTAATATGTTATAACTGCTAGTGTTACTTAAACATTTTAGATGTTGGAAGCTAGCTTTCAGTATTACATTCCAACTCTAAATTAGAATCTATGGCCTTTCAGAGGTACTTTGATTATAAGGGAACATCTTTCCTGGTTAGAAGCAGAGACTTTACAAAGGAGTCAATAGAGACACCATGTTTGTTTTACCAGGGGCCATCATGAGAAGGGTGTGTTTATGCTTAGAGTGCCAGCAGAAAGACAAAGAATCTTCTGGAGCCTTGAAGTTGGACTTCCAAGCCTGAGGAACTGTAAGGAATAAATATTAACTGATTGTAATCTACCAAATTTATGACATTTTTGTGTATAGTGAGTGTGTAGACATTGATTTTAGCAATAAGGCCTTATCATCAGTTCATGGAGTGTAACCAATAGCCTTGGCAATGGCCTAGGCTGTTCATGAGTTCCCTTGTGGCCCCTTTAGCCAACAAGTTAACAAGTTAATTAGAGAGCACCCATTCCTGTGAGTAATGAGAGATGTCTACTTGGTGGTGTCTCCCTTGTTAACTGGCAATTTCATTTAGATCAATTTCATATATATATATATATATATATATGTATATATATACGTACATATATATACATATGTACGTATATATATACATATATACACACACACACACACACACACACACACACACACACACACACACATATATATATATATATATATATATATATATATATATATATATATATATATGACTCCAAGGGTATTAAATTTCCATATGACCCTTCAAATGGTCCTCCTTTGTTTTAACTTTCCTCCAAACCTTTTCCCCTCCTCCTCCCTTTTCCTCTCACTTTGATCCTCCACTGCATCTCCCTATCACTCCCGTTCTCCAGAAATCCCTCACGAGGCTAAAAAGGTCTGTATGGTAAAGAACACCATCATTTGGACAATGTGAAAATACTTTTACCAATTACACATCCAATAGAGGGATAATACCTGAAAATAAATAAAGAACTAAAATACCCAACAGTTTTCACATTAACAAAGAATCCAGTTAAAAATGGGCTGCAAATCTAAACAGAATTCTCAAAAGAAGAAACAAAATTGGCTGAGAATCACTTACAGAGACGGTCAACACCCATAGTCATCAGGAAAATGTACATCCAAACTAGTTTGTAATTTTGTCTTATACCCATCAGAATGGTCATTATCAATAAAGTGAGTGCCAGCTAAGTGAGGATGCTGCTGAGGATGCAAAGTAATGGGAAGGCTCCTCCATTGTTGATGGGAGTGAAAATTTGTACAGTTACTATGGAAATCAATGTGATAGTTCCTCAGGAACCCAGGACTGTATCTACATTAAGATCCAACTACACTACTACTGGGCATCAATTGAAAGGGTCTTTATCCTACTAAGTAGACACATCCACAACCATGTTCATTGCTGTTCTAGTCACAGTAGCCAAACATCAGACACAGCATAGATGCCTGTCAATGGATGATTGTATAAAGAAAGTGTGGTACATCTATGCAGTGGGATATTACTCAGCTGTTAAAAACAAAATGTGTGGGCAAATAGATGGGGCTGGAAAAATGGTATCCTAAGTGAGAAAACCCAGACCCCAAAATGACAAAAACGGTATATCCTCAAGCTAGATTATAACTGTTGACTTTTTCTCACTGTTTTCATACTTATAGAGCATGTAAGAAAGGAGAATTCACATCCTTACACCTACAAACAGGGTTAAAATTCAAGTCTTTGTTCTTTATGTTCCATAAGAATGTGACAGTCAGGTGATGCAAACTTTACTTCGATGAGTGAGTTGACAATTTAAAAGGAAGTGTCCTTTGTTTCCTCGTTATGCATTAGATAATCAACTGACACTCTCAAATGCCAGTTTATATTTTTGTAGGTAAGGAGAAAGATAACTCCAGGGATTTTTTTTCCATCCTTGTGTAGCATTTCTATTAAAGAGCTTTGTACAGATTTATATAAACAGTCAATAAATTTTCCATAAAGACTTTACAAAACAGTTCTGTTTGGAATAAAGAAAGAAGGACCATGACTTACCCAAAATGTAGAGGGTAAAGGGTAAATAATGACGTCATTGCTAAGGATGATTGCTGGGTTTGCATCACCCTTCTTTCAAGTACTTATGGAATGTTAGGAACAAAAACGTGGAAATTAACCCTATGTTTGTATGTGTAAGAATGTGTGTTCTTCTTTCCAACATGCTCTATACGTATGAAGGCAATGAGCAAAACTCGACCCCTATAAAATAGCCTGAGATCAATGAACAGAACAGTTCTAAAAATGAATATGATCATAGAAGACAAATGGCTGAGAATGGACGACAGATTAGAATTGCACATACAATTCATTACACAGTGTGTGAGCCAGTATCACTCATGTGCTCTGTAAAATTAATATGAGTTACTGATTTAGCTAAAAGTTTCCCCTTAGACATGCTTCGGATGCTACATTAAAGTAATATCCATCACGATTTTTACATTTTTAAACCAAGCAGCCCTAAGTATCTATATGCACTTGAAAAACTTGACTTCCATTTTCACTTTGTTCAACTGCAACTGAACAATGCCCCTCTGTGCATTGGAGGACTAAAGAAGATGCAGGCCAAACACTGAAAGAAGTGTCTCATGCATGCATCATTTCATTAAATATGCACTACTGCTAATTTCCATGGTTGGTACCACTTCCTAGTGATTCCTCTCTATTCATTTGTCACTGAAAACAAAGCTACCATTTCTTTTCTCCTATGACCTCCCAGATCATCTGTTAGAGGACAGACAGTCACAAACGAAATGAGACGAGCGTTTGCTAGTAGTGCATTTCACTCGTGCCTGCTCTACCCTCTATACCCAGTAGCTTCGGAATTAAATGAACCAGCATATCATGGAATTTTAACTGAATAGCAGAGATGATTATGTAAACAATTCAGCAAAGTGTACTAAAATACGATTACAGCAGAAGATTCTACTGTCTAAATTCTATTTTAATTCATAATACTATTTTGTTGCTATACAGTTGATAATCATTGTATTTCCTCTTTCTTCATGTTCTTCGCTGTGGCTTCATAGATGTTGATTCTTGGCTTTTTAGTATTTGGCCTGCCTCCCATTTAATGTAAAAGTTTCCTCAACTTGCTTGTCTGATGTTGATTATAACAACTCTGTGCACTAATAACTGCCTTCACTTTGTGACTCCTTCTTAGCCTGTTAAATACAAATTAAATGAAAATGCTAATGTTTATCATTTGCCTGTATTTCTAGGCTTTGAGAACATTTCAAAATTCACAACTATTGTTCTTTTTTAAATAAGAAATAACTATATAAGCATGCTTTTTAATAATATATTTGGGGATAATTTTGTGTGTTCTACATGTGTTGCACCCTACATTATAGGGAGAGACAAGGAGAGAAGAGATAGATAGATAGATAGATAGATAGATAGATAGATAGATAGATAGATAGATAGATAGAATTAATATGAGTCAAATGTAATGATGAAATTACTCCAAGGGAAATCACTTTTTAAATCAGAATGTAGATTAAAAACATAAACAGTGGGAAACTTTGTTATACATAAAACAACAGTAGTAGATAGCTACCTTTTTTCTCATGAAATAAATGTTTTCAGGATATAGGGGTAGAATGTCTCCATTTGCAGATGAGAAATCTGAGTACTGTTTGGTCAGAAAAACTCTGTAAAGGCATAGAACCAAGGCCAACCAGCAGAGCTGGGATTCTGACTCTAATGCCCTGGTTACTCATTTCTCTGCTAAAACATTCAGATTTTATTTTGCCTACCTAGCATCATCTATCTATGGATGCCTTCGAAGGCCCACTGATGAAAGGCTTGATAAGGCTACCCACTGAGTTTTCTCACCTCTTTCTTCTTCCTTGTATTTTGATTGGAGAAACACAAAGACTGGAATGACCGGAGACCCACATAAACCCCTTCCCAGATCTAGCCAATGGTCAGAATATTCTCCACAGTTGAGTGGAGAGTGTGATATGACTTTCTCACGTACTATGGTGCCTCACATTTGACCATGTCCCCTGGAGGGGGAGACCTGGTGGCACTCAGAGGAAGGACAGCAGGTAGCCAAGAAGAGACTTGATACCCTATGAGAATATACAGGGGGGGTAATCCCCCTCAGGAACAGTCATAGGGGAGTGGAATAATGGGAAAATGGGGGGGGCCGAGAGGAATGGGAGGATACAAGGGATGGGATAAACATTGAGATGTAACAAGAATAAATTAATAAAAAAAAAGAAAAAAAAAGAAAATTAAAAAAAAAGAATATTTCTTTCTTTTTAAAAAGTTTCTAGAGTACCTGTGATATTGTGATATCCTTCAATCTGTTTTTTCATTAATTTCTTCAATTATCCAAAGTAGTAGATTATGTCAAAGGATCATGATGCCACAGGTTATATTCTGCCCAACTTCAGAGGGAACAAGCTTAAAGCAAAAGCAACCGGAGACTCACTTCCTATCCATAGGACCCATGATTTGACATGTGTTGTGGTTAGTACTACTGACTGCAATAAAGAGGCCCTAATCAATCTTCCAGGGTACAGTGGTAGTTATAAATTGACATGTGTTCCTCCAAATGTGTATGTTGGAGATTTAACAATTTGACTATATTTGTTGACTGGGCACTTAAGTAAATAAGGTTAAATGAATCGTTTGTGTAGTAGTGAACATTACTACATTAGAGTTTACAAGGAGTGGAATGGCATGAAAGATTGTTCTATCAGTCCACACACATGGAGAAAAGGCCCTTGAATGACAGAAGGAAGAAGCAAACTTCTAAACACAAGGCAAAATGCCTGAGCAGACACAAATTTTGATAATACCTTGACCATTGTCCTCCGGAATTGAGAGAAAATACATTCCTTTGTTTAAGCCATCTGGTCTATAGATTTTCTGCCGTAACAAATATCTCAGAAATATGTAACAATTATCGAAGTGACTTTGGAATTAGGAAAAGGGTAGAAGCTGGAAAAGACAATTACATTCCCCCCTTTTTTTTTCTGTAAGAAATGCCTTTTATGCTGGACACTGTGGTGCATGCCTGTAGTGGCACATGCCTATAATCCCAGCACTCGGGAGGCAGAGTTGGGCAGATCGCTGTGAATTCAAAGCCAGCCTGGTCTACAAAGAGACTCCAGGACAGCCAAGGTTATACAGATAAACCCTGTCTTTCAAAACAAAAAAAAAAGCCTTTTACTTGTAAAATGCCTAAAGTGTCTGGAAATGATGACTGCTAGAAGTGGTCGTTGTCGGTCTAACATATAAATAAAAATCCTACTGGAATTTGGACAAAAGAATGGTTTTTTTTTTGTTTGTTTGGTTTTTTTTATTAATTTATTCTTGTTACATCTCAATGTTTATCCCATCCCTTGTATCCTCCCATTCCTCCCCCCCCCCATTTTCCCATTATTCCCCTCCCCTATGACTGTTCCTGGGGGGGATTTCCTCTCCCTGTATATTCTCATAGGGTATCAAGTCTCTTCTTGGCTACCTGCTGTCCTTCCTCTGAGTGCCACCAGGTCTCCCCCTCCAGGGGACATGGTCAAATGTGAGGCACCATAGTACGTGAGAAAGTCATATCACACTCTCCACTCAACTGTGGAGAATATTCTGACCATTGGCTAGATCTGGGAAGGGGTTTAAAGTTTACCTCCTGTATTGTCCTTGGCTGGTGCCTTAGTTTGAGCGGGACCCCTGGGCCCAAATCTGCCTATATATTGTTCTACTTCAAGGGGCATGTCCCACGAAAGCCTTCACTTACCAGGAAACTGGGACAGAGGGAAAGGCATTCTATTGGGACTCTAAATGAGAGACGTATGGGAGAATAGCAAAATAAAAGGATACAGAGGGTCCAAAAGAATGTTTTAATAATGTAGAAAGTAAGTTGGATGCATTGGTCATTGCCACTTCTGTTTTGTGGAAGGTTTATCCATGAGGTTTTAAGAAAGTGATGTGTCATGCTTTGTATAGTAAACAGCAGAAGGTTAGAGATAAACGCAAAAAAAAAAACAAAAACAAAAACAAAAAAAAAAACTATTAACCAAAATAAAATTGAATTTGATTTGAAAATTTCACTATCTGTCCATACTGCAAAACTCAGAGCATGTGTTTTTCTGAGAACAAGATGTAATTGGACTGTTATCCACGGTGAGAGCACTCTAGGAGCTGATGAGCCGCCCTGGCAGAAGCCAGGTGTGAAGGTGGGGTTCCAACAGCTGGGCCCTTGCCAGTTTAGATTCAAGGGAAGAGAAAACAGAAGAAATAAAAGATGCTCAGATCTTTGTAGTTCTTCAAGATGGAACAACATAGTTATTGGGATCCACACAGGGCCTTTTTGGTAGTCTTGGGAAGAGGGTTGGCCAAAGCTAATGATGTATGAAAAAGCTATATGGAAGCCTAATACTTGGTAAGGGAAACAGTTTAAGGATGAACTGTCCCTATCGACTCACATTTAAGCACTTGGTTCTCAGAATGTTCTTTAAGAGGTGGAGTGACACTGGAGGAAGTGGCTCCCTATAGACAGACATTGAGTCTTCATAGCTGAGTCCCTTTTCCAGTCCATACTCTGTTCAACAACTGAAGATGTAACGTGACTGACCAGCCTTCTGCTCCTGCTGCCATGCTGTTGCTGCCTGTCCTGTTGCCATTTTTTTCTTGCCATGATGGCCTATATTGCTTTGGAACTGAAGGCTAAAATAAAGATTCTCCATTAAGTTGTTTTGATTTTTTTTTTCATAGGAAGTATCTAGTGCAGTAAACTAATCAAAAACTAAAATAACAAATGTCAATGAGGGTAAACTGTTTGGATGAATAAAGCTGTTCTCAGAGGCCACAGGCTGTTAACTGAAGCTATCATTGTGAGGCATAGCCTACCTCCCTAGGCCGTATATGTCCTTCTGTCAATAGCCTTTAGGGACAGTTTGGTAATACACTATTGTTAAAGTTACAATATACCTTGGTATCAAACAGAAATCAAACTGGAGTCGGGCTAGCAGCATCCACTCGGCTGAGTAGCCATTACTGTGATAGAAGGTCTATGTAGAAGCAGGAAAAGAATTTTCATCACTTATCTTATCCAGTTATGGACTCTCTTTGCAATAATACTGACCAGCCAGGCATGATGAGCTCACTGGAACAGTGGTGGCAAATCTGTTATGAGAGTAACCATCTCTTTCCTTGCTAGATTTGATGCCCAATCCACAGAAAGGAATTAACATTTGGTGCTTCAAAAGCCCATGGGTAGGGAAGGTCATAAACTCTTGCAAAGAATCTGCTGCTCTTGTTTTGCTAATGAACATGCTGTGCCTTCTAGTTAACTCTGCTTATACCCATAGAGTTATGATGCTATTTGTGCTGGTCAGAGAAGCATTTTTGCAATGGTCAGCAGTCACTGGAGAGACTTATAACTACTCAAATTATAGAGAACAAATGACAGTTGAATACCTATCCATGAGAAGTCTATTGTACTTCCCCCAAGGCTTAGGAACACATCACAGAAGAAGGGGTAGAGAGATTGTAAGACCTATAGGATGCAAAGGGAGGGGAAAAGAATGCTGACTTATAGACATGGCTGCTGCTCTCTTGAACTCACAATAAAGGTGATTACATACATAGGACTGGGACTGTCAACATCTTGTCACAGAAAAAGGATACTATTGTGGGATCATACCCCTCCTTAAATGTTTATATGCAAATAAGAGTTGATTAGGAGGAAAACTTTTTCTTCAGCAAGGTTCTTGTAAACAACTCTAATGGAACTTAGAGGTTCATGTAAAAAAAATAGACATAAAAGTATAAAGGAGATTAGTTGCAAATAGAAAGGGGGTTAAGATAAGTGGAAAGGAAACACAGAAGAATATGGAAATAGGTGAATAAAATCAAAACACATTATGTGCATGCACTTAGACGCTGAGGTGAAGTTCATTGTTGTGTGCTATTTCTCCTGTCACCAGCTAACCTGGACAAAGTGGCAAATAGTGACTTGTGAAGTGGTCCAGAAGTTGCCAGAGCTGCCCCTCTCTCAAGAGGTCAGAATGGAAAGTTGTTTCCTCTTCAGCTTAATAGGTTGGTTCCTGCTTTTGTCCTCAGCATATCTGGTTGTCCCTAAAAATTGTCTTTGAGAACACAGTTATGTCCAAAGATACAAGATAGGGGCAGCTCAATGCCCTGAGAGTGAAGGTGTCTGCCTACCTCTCTCCTCTCTACTTCTGTCTCTGTCTCTCTCTGTCTCTGTCTCTCTGTCTCTCTCTATCTCTCCCCCTCCACGGTGTAATTCCATCCCTCTATACAGCTCTACCATTTACCTCTAACCTCCACCACATACTTTTAACATTTGGCACCCAGCGTGGGGGAGGCCCTCTGGTGACAGTAAGAGGTGATCCTTACCAGATTACCCAATTAAAACCACTAGAATCATCTCTTTCCATCATGGACCCGTCTGCCTGCCTGCTTACAGATCCACTCCTAAATCCTGATTCCGACCTCCTCACACACTGGCTAATTGGTGAGTTTTTGTTTTTTCCTTTACTGGGTGTAAATGCTTCCCTCTAGTTAGAGAGTTTGCTGGCCCTCTCTAATTGACTGGGAGTGTGGGACATCCTGGTCCTCTTTGCTGACCCCAACCATGGGCTCCATCGGTCGTGGACTTCTGGGTTACTGCATGCATCTTTCCTCTGACTGGACTTTAAGTCCCTGGAGTGCATGCTTATAGTCTCAAATGGTCTATTTTGATTCAGAGAAGCCCAGACGGCTGATCCCTACTGGTCCCCTTGTAGCTCTGTGCCCCCGTGCCTCATACCTTCCGCCAGCCATGATCCAACTGGTCCTGTTGTTCTGCATCGCTGCCACTACTGCCACTATCTCCCACCTCAGCCAAGACTGGACAGAGCAGGTTAGCAGGGAGCCCACAGGCACTGCCTCAGCTGTGTAATTGTTTATTGGGTATATAACTGTTTATTGGCTATGTTTTTATGCTGATCCAAGTGTTTGATTCTAATCTATGCTTTTCCTAATTCCTAGACAAATAAATAAATGCTATTTCTCCTGTCATCAGCTAACCTGAACTAAACTACAGGCTTCCTGGCTAATGGGTTTGATATGGTTTTTTAAGTTATTCTATAATGTTCTACTGTATTAACATTCACTTGTTTACAATATTAGATTTTCAATCATTGCCTTAAACCATGTTTAGCCTAAAATTCTAAAGTGATATTATTGGTTATACAAAATCTATTTTGTTCTCTTTTATGGACTGTGGTTTTGATGTTCCAACTTAACAGAGATAAAACCTAAAGTTTTAGTTTGTCTATTTAAATATTCTTAAAATAGACAAGACTAGGCAAGACTGTGGTCTTCTTGACATTTTAATTAAAAGGTTGAGGCTGTGTCCTGAGCCCCATATAAGAACTGGTATATCTTTAAAACCCGAAAGGCCTTCCAGACAGGCTCAAACTGCTTCAGGCCTTAACCACTCCCCCTGAGAAAAAATAGAGGCCTGCATGCCCCTTCCCACTGGGGCCCAGCCTGAGCCAGCTCTACTAGGGACCTGCTTCAGATACAGGCAAAAGGAGACACCGGTCTCACAGCTGCTGCAGCCAGAATGGGATGCTGGTCCCACAGCCTAGCCTGTTGACAAATTTGGCCTACAGATGTCAATGCTCATATGCAGCTTGCTCTCTGTGCCTAGTCACTGGAGGTTCAACCAACACAAGAGCTGTAGACATTTCCAACGTCCAAGCTCCTTGACTTGGTGGAGTATACAGATGGCTCTTAAATTCAGCAACCTCACCAAACAGAGTAATGCTACAGGTCTGTATCAAATTCATGCTCAGGTTACGTAGTCACATTGCCAGCTTCTATCATGGGAGACTTCAGGGACCTTCCCAGCCCTCTTCATATGCAGGAGACCAAACCGTCAATTTCACCTATTGCTTAAAGCATCCAAAAAAGTGTTTTAAAAAGTGTTTTAAGTTGATAAATATGAGTTATAAAGGTCAACAAATGCTTTATTCCTTCCTGTTGTTATGCTACTGTATTAACTGTTCAAAGTATTGAGACCGATCAATGGAGTTCTGATTTATTAATCTAATTATGGTAAACCATTGCACTATACGATCCTACCACAGTTGCAAGATTTTAAGTTTCCTTTTGTTACTGTTCCACAGAAGCCAAAAGGGCTTCTGCCTTCCCTAACCTCACCTCAGAGTATTTGTGCTCTTAACACAAAGTTCTTTTCCCAAGCTTGTACTCTATATGTCTACTGTCCTTTCCTACAATGTGTTCATGTCTAATAATGTGTATTTCACTACGGATTTCAAACAGCGATGATATTCTTGTAAGCTGCAAGGAAATCCATGTCTCAGGTCAAATTAAGGCCAGATGAGTAATACAATGCAAAGCCTAAGTTTCTCACCTAAGGGTGAGATTTCTTCTCTTTTTCCCTGGTTTTGGGACTCCTCTTTTCCTAACTACCTCATTGCCACCTTTCTGGACCCAACACCAGCTAAATTCTCCCATCCTAGTCTCGAAAACGGTTCCCTTTGTCTGAGAGACTGTTGACACCTTTCTGGTTCATTGGGAGCAGAGGTACCCGACTTCTGTGCTGACTTCCAACTAGGCTCATGAGTTTCCGGATGTAGCTCTCTCTGCTGTTCGGTGACAGCCGCTGAAAAATTCAAGTGCACTCATAGCTACATCCCTGTGGCTAGCTCATTTGTTGAGCTAGGCTGTGGCTAGCTCATCTGTTGAGCTAAGCTGTTGGTTGATGGTTAGTGCTGATCAGCTTCTAACTGGTCTGCATCAGTCCCTTGGGTCACTAACTGTTTTTGGGTATGCCCTGACTGCTTACTGACCTCACCTCCCCATGGAAAACATGCAGTTGTCTGTTCTTCCTGACACGCCTTTGGGAACACCCACCTTAAAGCTTACATGCCTCTACAACCAAACTTGGACAGAACTAAAACTAAACTGTTTTAATTATTGCCAACAACTGGGAAAATGGAAGGAAGCTCCCATATCTAGACTTTTTCCTTGCCCTCCCAAAATTCTCACAAAGTGTCAACATTGTCTTAAGCCTTTTCTCTTTGCCCTCCCAAGAGTTTCAAATGTACACCTAGAAGGGAATTTTCTTCCTCACCTATTAACTTTGTCTTCTGCCCACATATATATTCCAGTATCCTGCCAGACTGTCTATATCTGGGACATCATCAAAGTAGCTACCCACAAGTGCTCCTGCCGAACTTCAAAAACGTGCCAGCCAGACCTGCATTGCTCCTCCTAGCTGGACCTACATTGCCCTTCCCAGTTGCAGATGTTCTCAGACCCTGCACAGCAAATACAACATTGTGTTCTTCTGGAACCTGGCCAACATTTCAGCCTTTAAATCCCCCATTGCCACCCTACTGTCAGCAGGAAGTAGTTAAGACGATTACTTCACCCCTTATCCATTTACAAAAGGTTGAAACTGTGTGCTCCAGGCCTGGGACAAACTGCTCCAAGCTCCCCCAGCACTCCTTGGTCCCTATCTACCTTAAACTTTCAGGACAGAACTTTTCCTTCTTCTTCACAATATAATTTGGACATTTTGTTGCTATTGCTTTTTTTCTATCTCTTTTCTCCATTGCATACATTTATATACTTTGACTTACCTTATATAAAAATAATCCAACTTTCCTCATTTTTTTTTAAGTATAGAAAAAAGGTAGGAATGTTAGGATTCTGCTTCAGTCGGCCTCCTGTGATGTCACTGCTTACCTGCCCTGGGCCATATAAAAGACAGACCCTCCACATGGCTCTCTCTCCTCTCTCCTCTCTCTACATCTCTACCTCTCTCTCTCTCTCTCTCTCTCTCTCTCTCTCTCTCTCTCTCTCTCTCTCTCTCTCTCTCCTTTTCCTCCACATGTGTCTCCAGAGACATTCTCTGTATCTCCTTAATAAACCTCTTAAGTGGATCTGTTGTGTGGTGTGATCCCTTTGTACAGCTCTGATGTTCACCTCTAACCTCCGCTGCACACTTTTAACAGAAGGTGTCTCATCACTGGACCAGAAGGGTACAGAGGCAAAAACCAAACAAACCAACAAAGCCAAAAATGGTGTTCTCTTAAACCTGAAGATTTAATGAGCTCTTTTTCTTCTCCTGTTTGTTATTGCTTAGAAATTTTTGTGTCTTTTTTCTTTCTGTAAGAATGATTATGTTGCCCCTTTGCCTAACCCACAGTTGTATTTTAGAACATAATTTGTATGGTTTCACATGGTCACAGGTAGAAAAGAATTTGCCTGAGTTTGAGTCACAGTGCTATTATCACCTAAGCATAGATAAAATTTTGGAATTGAAATTGCTTATGGCAGTAGTCAGTATTTGGAGGATAGAGAAATAGGATACATAATTTTATATGAAAGCATGAATTTGGGGGAACTCATAATTTAGTGCCCTGAGTTGTAGCCCCACTATTAATATATTCCAATGCTGGATCCCAGTATAACTGTATTTGGGAACAGAGTCTTTATGGAAGCAAATACAACAAAACTAGGTCCTGTTGGTAGGGTTAGCATCCCAGTAGGAAGTGACATGCTGACCTCTTTACTGTGCACACATAGGGTAAGGGCAATGTTGAAACAGTAAGAAATTTGTTATGTAACACCAGGAGGAAAGGCTTGCCGAAATCTAACTCCTGTGTTACCTTCGCCCTAGACATTGAGTCTATAGAACTATAAGAAAATAAATTTCTGCTGTTCTAGCTTCCTATCCTGAGGTGTTTACATTTGGAAGCCACAGCAGACTAACTTAATAGCATTGAATGCCTTCTGTTAGGTATTAGAATGGCAGGTTCAGGAAAGGTGCTGACATGAAATTACTCTCCAGAAATAAGCTCTATTAGGAGACAAAGCTGTGAAACCATGGACGTCCTGGTTGGGTCTTAAGATGGGAAAGCATTATAAACATTATATAAACAGTAGAAAAGGTAGCTTAAAGTAAAAGAATAAAAAGTCAAAGAGATAGACACTTGGCAGGATAAGGGACAAATTTTCAGAGAAATCCCCTGAACAAAAGGAAGACATTTGCATGTATAAGTTTTCAGAGCTGACAGGAAGTTCCACACCATGTGATTTAGTTTACATGACTGAATACATGGTATTAGGAGGAGCCATAAACGCCTTTTGTAGCTTTCAGTCTAAGGCACTTTGAGATCACAGCAGGACTTCTTTTTTTTTTTTCTTAAAGGTAAGCTATACCTATTATATACCCTTATTGAATTGTCACACTTCATCACACAAGTACACACAATTATTATATGAGAATCAAATATGGAAACAAATACAAAGTTTGAATACCTTGCATGTGAATTACAACTCATATGCTTGAGAACACTCATTTGTCATTATAGGGATGTCTTTAAAACTACAAAATTCCGTTAAGATGCTTTCTCTTACAAAATGTACTCCCTAGGGAAACAGGAGGTGTATGAACTTAGACTTATGCCTAACACATGTGATAGACAGAATGCTAAAGAATCCCTAAATCCTCTGCCCCAGGCAGACATAACAGCAGGACTTCTTAACTCCTGTCTTAAAGAGAATGGCAGCGGGTGAGAACTTTTATTTTTCCAGGGTGAAGATCTGGTCTGGTCTGGTCTCGTAGAGTGACAAGCATCTCCATACGACAGGCTACACTCTAATACTCTCAATCCATAAAGATAGAGGAATTATTTTTTGAGAAAAGGAAAGTAGAACAGATGACTCAAGGAACAATGGGCAGATGACTTCAATCACAGGCTCTTTTAAGCTGTCTTGGAGCTTTCCAGGACTGGTGCTGGGGCCTTTTTGTCTCCCAGTGAATACGCAGGTGTTAGCCTCAGAGGCTGGAATTGTGCAGCAGGAGGACAATGTCCATATGAGTCTATTTAGCATGTTGGATGGTGGTCTAGGCACAGCCACAATACCAGGACTAGACAGGTGCCTCCATCTATAATCTGTAAGAATCAAAACAATTATTTAAGGAATAACTACAGGTATAGGACAGAAGGTCCAAGAAGAGGTATGAAATTAATTTTGAAATGAATTTGTTAAGAGGAGGAGGTGAGGTAAATAGAGTTAATGGCAAAGTAGGCAATCAAAAGGTTGTTTTGTTTTTGGTAAGTACAGTGAGTTAGGGGAGGCTGTATAGAAGTCACCAAATATATTGGTCTTAATAGAATTGTAGTAACTATCTATAAGATTAATGCCATTAAGTAAGTAGTGTTGGGGTTCCCATAGAGACAAGTAATGGATTGGCTAAGACAGCCCAAAACATCATTGCTGGCTTTGGGTTATGATATTGTAACTCTGCACAGCTGTTGTCATCAGTTGTTAATATTCTGTCAACATAGATGTAACTTCTTTTGGAAACCGAAATGAATAGTTCTTCTGCCCACCAATATAGTTTTATGTCCCATGTTTCTAGAAGAAAGCCTCTCCTATGATCTGGTAAAAATGAAACCGAGCAAATAAGAAGGGAGATCCTCAGGACAGAGAAATGATTTTAAAGCCATTTTGAAAGAAATCCATGCTTCATATTAATGTTTTGGATATCATAATCTGGGCTAACTACTGTGTTGTCTTTTGTTTTGAAATGATATTTTATGTGTGAAATCTAAGAAATTTTAAATTTAACATGAAAATAATTAAATCAAGAGAGGCAAATGAAGGAAACAGGTGTTTCAGTTTAGACGAGAGGAGTTTATTTGCATCTTTAGGAATCTCCATTACAGTAAATAGAGTTAAAGTTAGAGAAATGTTTTCATTGCCTGGACCAGGTGGTTTAATAAGGTAGGAGACTGGCATGAACAAGGGGTTGTATCAAAATCAGAATTAAAGAAAGTACACAGTGTCATCTTAACCCATAATCCTAATAAATCAAGTTAGTACTGTTTTGATCAAGTAAAAATATACCAAGTAAAAGCCAAAATGTCTATTACCCATTCATGTAGTTCCATCTTTTCTTTTCTTTTACTCTCTCTTTCTAATTATTTTCAAGTTTTCCTCATTTAGTACCTCTTCTTCTCAGCTTTTACTTTATACTCCTTTATCTCATCTTTAAAAATTACTCCATTAGATGTCCTATGCATTGTTATTAATTACAAAGATGATGGAGTCATTTAGATAGAATTCTAACTGAAGCAAAATTGAAAGTAGAGTTACACTTGATATCCATCTTAATTAACTAGTGAAACATGAATTATAGAATAATTGTTTTAAGGCCTGCAACAATCTTAGTGTTCTATTCTGAAGCTAGCAATACTCCCACCAATATTACTTTGAGTAAGAATTAACTGCCAATACTAAACATTGCCTAAGGCCATATTTAAGGGAAAAAAAAACCTTCAAAATTCTGGTTATTGGAATCTGTAATCTAAAGAGGACACTGCTGTTGGCTGAGTAGAAACATGTGGATTTTATCTAGATTTAGAGATTTTTTTTTCCTTTAATTTGCCCATCTCTCCTTTTTTGGCTCTGTATCCGGATGAACTTATCTTCATGTGTGTCATGATTGGCACCTGGAGAGGTGTTGTACCATGGCTTCATTCCGCAGAACACCATTTATAGTACGTGTTACATCCACTTAAATCAAAGTGCTGTATTCCATTAAAGCTCTTGAATATACTTTATGGGAGTAAGATCAAATTTCAATTTGGAATTTTTGGACACCCATAGCAGTGTCTATCAACTGTACGAACTTTCTTACCGTTCAACCTCTTTCCGTCATCTAAGCAGCTACAGTAAACATTGTAGACACATAGGGCAGAAATGACTCCTCCTGTACTGGTCCCAGTGTTTTAGTTCTTCCCACACTGTGCTTATCTAAAATTTTATTCTTATTCTTAATTCTATTCTTTGCATCTTGAGTTCCAGAAGCCAGGATATTGTATTGTTTCTCTTGCCAGAACTATGGCATGTGGTTTCTTTGAAATAAGACGTCTTTTTCTTCCTACTCTTTACACTGTTTCCATGACTGACGTCCCTCTAGGGACTAGATTACTGCCTTTGAACTTCTATACATATACTTTCATACATTCTCCTTTGTTGGAAAACAAGAATCCTTAACTCTGATTTCATTTAACTACTAGAGAAGGAGCATCTCACGGCCAAATGAAAGCAATTGACAAAATCAGTCTTGTTAAAATTGAAATCTTGCTACACTTTCATTGAAGAGGGAATTCTCTCTTCCTCAATGCTTGTTCTTGACATGTTTGCTCAGAAAGTCCCCAGGCAGAGATGATCTTTATTCTTGGATATAGCATGTGGCTTCATTAGAAATATAAACCCCACAGGAAAGAAAGAAGTTTGTGAAGCCAGACTGAACTCCATGTGGACTTTTGTAAGGTTTGGCCTGCTATTTTCACCAGTGATATAATTCTTACTTGGAGATCAGGATATCAGAAATGTGATGAATGCAAGGATGCCTCCATTTGTTGAAAAACAAACGACAGCAAAAACAATTATGTTGTTTCTACCATCATGTAGTCAGTTCTTTTCCATGTTAAATTACTCCTTGTTGTATAGAATAAAATGTTATAAAGAAGAGATGAGAATATTCAATTCTGCCATGTCTTTGGGCAGACTTAGGCCTCAGTATAAAAAGAATGCTTACCTTGTTCATAACAATCTTTCATGCCAGTGTCTGCTCCTTCAGGGTCCATTTTCCAGATGTGGGAACCAGGACTTAAAATTTGTTAGGTACATTGAAGGGAAGCATGTGTCTAGTACATTGAAAATCTGAACTTGAATGTGTCTTTTTCTTTTTCTTGGGAGATTACGCTGGAATAAGGGCACAGGGTATCATAGCTTATTGGAAAACCATGATGTATAAGGTCTCAGTCCTTCCAGTCCAGATAGCCTTTGTAGCATTTCTGAGCTCAGTGCTAGACGGAGGATTCCCTCTCCTCACAGGGCCTCCAACTCTCTGCCTGGCCTCATCTGTCTTTAGGCATAGATGCCTCTGACCACAGCTGATATACGGCCTTTGGCAAAATTCCCTTCTAGCACTCCCCTCTTTGCACCTAGAGGATAGTTAGGTACTGTGTCCTTATCCATATGATAGGACCCTGCTGCCAAATACAAATCAAGCATCCTTGGAATGCTCAGTTCCAACTAATTATGCACACCCATCCTGGGAGCCCCCTGCCCACTCCCCAAGGACTATATAGCTTTTGTTCTCCCAGATTAAAGTTGAACTATCTCACTGAAATGGTTCCCAGGGGTCATTTCCATTGTGCCTATGTCCTTCTGAGCCCTGTGCCTCACCTTTGCTCTTTCTGCACTTGTGGGCCTACATCCCCCCCCCAACACCTCAGGGAAGAGGAGACTAACAATAGCTTTCTATAAGTTCTATCATAAATGAAATATTGTAGTTGATGGAGATATTTTCCCCATTTGTCTATATGCTTTTCTCTCCATATGTATCTATATTAACAAATAAGTACTGGGGTTGATTATATCGGTCCTTTGCATTTAGTAATTGTTTATTTTTGGAATAACCATTCAAAGGATGTTGGCGATACTTTCTTAATGAGAGAAGCAGATATCCTGGTACAAATAAATTATGTGTTCAGTAAAAGCAAAGAGTTATGCTTTAGAGGAAAAACAATTTTACCTATTACTTGGAAGATCACCTCATTTTGTAAGCAAAAGTAACCTACTGCTTTGAGTGACCTATGATAGAATTCCATTGTAAGAAATGGTGTGTAGTGGTCTGAAAAGGAATGCCCCCCCATAGACTCATATGTTTGAATGTTTGACCCATAAGGAGGTGCACTTTTAAGGTGTTGCCTTGCTGGAGTAGTTGTGGCCTTGGTAGAGGACGTGTGTCAGTGTGGGAGTGGGCTTTGAGGTCTCAGATGACTAATGTTAGTGTTCATTTCTGCTGCCTGTGGATAAAGGTGCAGATCTCTGTCTCCTTCTGTACCATGTCAGCCTGCACACTGCCATACTCTCCACCATGAAGACAATGGACTAAACTCCTGAAACTATAAGCCAGCCCCAATTAAATGTTTTCCTTCATAAGAGTTGCCATAGTCATGGTGTGTGTGTGTGTGTGTGTCTGTGTGTGTGTGTGTGTGTTTTACAGCAATAGCAACCAAAATCAAGACAGATGTTTGTACCAGAGACTGTATTTCTGTGATAGGCCTGACCATGCTTTTGTTTGGAGGACTGTGGATTTTGAGACTTGGAATTAGAAATGCAATCTAATGCTTTGAGAGGGGCTTAATGGAACATTCTAGTAGGAACGTGGAAGACAGTGGTGCACAGGGTGATTTAAACTGCACGGGCCTGGCTTACGAGGTTTCAGGGTAGAAATTTAGTATGTGACCCTGAGACTATTCTTGTTGTATGTTGGCTAAAAATATGGCTGCTTTTTACTTTTGTCCAAAAAAATCTACCTAAAACTAAGTTGAAGTGTTTTGGATTAGTTGTGTTGGAAAAGAAAATTTCAAAATAGCCTACTATTGACTCTGTTGTATGGCTATTAGTGCTCACTCTTACAAAGATCTATAAATGAAGCAAGCTGAGCAAGGAAAATACAAAATTTACAAGTCAAGGAGAAAAGGATGGCCAGGAAATAGCATGGAGTGACCTCCTGTGACCCAGGAGATAGTCAGATTTTTAAAATATCCCGTTGTTACATGGATAAAGAGAATGATGACTACAGGGCAAGATCCCACTCAGCTAGACTTCTAATTTGTAAAAAGGGGTTAAAGAACAGCTTAAGTCCAGATGCGGTGGTGCTCACCTTTAAAATCAGCACTCCAGATACAGAGGCAAGTGGTTCAATGAGTTTGAGGGCATCCTGGCTTACAGAGTTTCAGGACAGCCAGGCTTAGGCAACATGGAAACCACTGAACACAGAAAGCTCGTAAAGATGCATTTGCATGGTGGGGCCACGTTCCAGGCCCAGCAAGCTGCACAACTTGGCTTTAGAGTCAAGCACAGTAGGAAGGGGTTATGGAATCTTTCCCTACAAGTAAGGAAAGCTGTTGAGGCCAGGCATGTGTCAGGGGTGTCCATTCATGGAAGCCAAGTGTGAAGCTGTGCAAGTGAAGCCTCAATTGCCTTGGAGACCCCCCCTCCCCCGCCGCCAAATGTAGGAGATGTCAGAGCTCTGGGATACATGCAGGGGAAAACTGATAACATCTCATGGGAATGGAATCAGCCCAGGAGAAAGACGTGTATTGTACTCAACAAAGTTAAAAAGAAGCAGGAGATCTAAAGTTCACTTTGATAGCATACATGGAAATGCACATTTTGGAGATTGTGTTCAGTCCAGTATTTCTTCACTATGATCCCTTTCCTTCCATTTGGAATTGTAATGTATATTTTGTGCCATTTTATAGTAGAAGTATATGATCTGCATTTTTTTTTTCAGCTTGATTTTACAGGGGTTTACAGTTAGGAGACTGCCATGAGTCTCAGAAGAGACTTTGAATTTTGGACTTTTAAACAGGGTTGAGACTGTTATAGACCATGGGGATTTTTTTAAATTGGAGAGAATGCATTTCTATGCTTTGTTGTGGCTGTACACTTATGAGGTCCAGACCGTGGAACGTGTAGTCTGAATAGGGACGACCTCCATAGACTCATGTGTCTGAATGCTTGGGCCATAGGAAGTGGCACTATTAGGAAGTGTGACCTTCCTGGTAGGTGTAATCTTGTTTGAGTAAGTGTGTCACTGTGGAGGAGGGTTATGAGATGAGTCTCAGATGCTTAATCTAGGGCTAGTGTGCTATCCATTTCTGCTGCCTGCCAGGCTGTCCACCATGACAATAGTGTGGTAAACCTCTGATACTGTAAACTAGCCCTGATTAAATGTTTCCTTTATAAGAGTTGCCATGGTCATGGTATTTCTTCACAGCAATAGAAACCCAAACTAATACATGATGTGTTTGGTTAATTTTGTAACAGATTTTTAAAAGCAGAATTGTCATCCCAAATGAGCATCTTTGTCCATCCTGCTCACAGCAATAACCTTAACACTTATAATACTGAATGACAACATTTTAGATGTTTCATCAAAGCATTTATTGAATGAATGAATGAATGAATAAAATTTGACATAATATTAAATAATACTGAGTTGGGACATAAGTAGATCATTAGACTATGGAAATGAATTATTAGCTATATGAGAGGATATTATTATTCAGAATTATTTTAATGTTACTGTAAATCAGAAAGTCCTGGACATTTGTTAACGGGTGTTTGCATTTGGCACCCACTTCAACTGAGTCCCTTAGAGATGCTCTTGTTCCACTCATTTTAATACTCCATTTTCCTTTTAATTCACCTTCATATTTCCCAAATCTAAAGTAGACTTGAAGAGATTCTTTTAATTAGTATTAATATATGTACACATGCCTTTTTAAAATTAGTATTTATTTAAATAGATGTATAAACTCAATATAAAACAAGAAAGACAGGAAATGGAAAAATGACTGCTAAACTACGACATAGGATGTGATAGTTAATCATGGGATACTGATACTTGCCAGCCTTTGTCAGCACCAAATAAGCAGGGCTTAACAACCTGCATCATCAACAGTCTTGCATCTGATTTTATGAACACTCAGATGAATTTATTAACAGCATTTTAAAATAAGCACAAATACCTTAGCATTTCCTTGGAGCTAATGTGTCTGGGTTTGGGAATGAAAGGAATACTTACTGAACGCAACTGTTTCAGTTACAGCTTCAAGGTTCAAGTGAACCCTTCGAAACAAAACGTAATAAAATACACAAACACAGGTCAGTCACTCCCCCCCCACCCCCCACTTCCAATTTTATAACAAGGTAGACAGGTTCAGCATACTGAAATTGCAGTAGAGACAATTACAAAAAGATGCAAATCATTATGGAGAGTACGTACATTGATTACAAATATAATTTTGAAAATGTGCCCACGAATTGAACTTTTTCAGAGACTTGGTAGTACTTGTGCATAACACACTGGAACTGGTTGTTTCAAATGTGATTAGCTGGGTGTTCACTGTCTGATGATAGGAAACTCAAATATTGTAACATAGTCACAGAAATGACATTGTATTTCTTGTTATTTGACTTTGAGTTTAGAGAGCTATTTCCACATAGCTGAAGTGCAAACACAGAAACAGTGTAACCATTACCCTTATCTGTGCCCTTTTAGGTAGGAAACTTCAGTCACCCCTCTCAATAGCCTAATTATAAAGACAGGCAGGCAGGAGGCACTCAGTAAATGTTAATTTGTGGTGAGACTTAAAAAAGAATTATCAAGTCTTTATATCTTCTTTATTTAATTTCATATTTGAACACCAACTCTATTAACAGTGGAAGTAAATAGTACCTCCTAATTCTTTTCAAATGTTTTATTCTCAAATTATTTTATAATTTTTAATTATGCTAAGATTATGTATCAGAAGTGTGCAACAGTAGTAAGAATTTTAAAAATTGAGAACTTTTATATTTTCCATTGCCTATTTAGATATAAAGAGGGATAAAACAGTTTGTTCTGGAATAATGTTCTGTTATTCAGCTAGTGAAAGTTTTGATTCCTGCTAAGGTCTGTACTTGGAACTGGAGCCTGGAGGGAGTATGCTGCAGTAATCTTTGATCCCAGCCCCGCATCCAGCCTAGAAGTTGGTGTGGTTCAGCGTTGGAGGTTTCTTCCTGACATCTGTCTCAGGCTCTGTGGCCTGGAAGACTTAAGGCCACTCCATCTCAGCTATTGATAAGGTCCTGCAGAAGAGCCCCAGGCCCATCGCACCCTTCCATAAAAGGCAAGACCTCTTTTTAGTGCCATAAAGCCTTTTTCCACAGATTGTGGGATTACGAATTTGTAGTCCTTGTTTCTTTTTTTTTTTTTTTTTTTTTATTTAAGTAGATATATATTAATATCTCTTGTTAGGAGGACTTAGAATGAAAAAATGACAGGAAATACAAATAACAGGAGTGTAAAACAATGATAGAGTTCAGTGAGAAAGGACATTGGGTTTGAAATAACTTACATAGTTTGGGTTCTGCCTTTGCACTGACTAGTCTTCTTGTTCTTTCTTGTTAGTTATTCAGTAAGTTAGTTAGATTATTATTAATTTATCATTCTATCATGCAGTACATCACAAACACATTTTTCCTCCCTCCACTCCCCCCTTCCTCTTCCAGCACCCCCATTTCCCCTGGACCACTCTTCTGTTTCTCTTCAGAAAAAAAGCAGCTCTCCTAGATTTGTCAACCAATCAGAGCATAACAAATCCAACATGACTAGGCATAAACTCGTTCTCCAGTTCTTGATGATGTACATTTCAACTCCTTAAAAAATCATTTCTCTATAATGATTCCCATTTAAAAACCAGATATTATGACTTTGAATTTGTTATTTACACAAGTCCTAATAAGGAGAACTCGCTCAGTATCTCCTTTGGAGTGATGACAATTGAATGGTTAGGACAGCAGAACTCTTTTTTATTATTAATTAATTTTTTTTACTTACTTTACATCTCAGTCATAGCCTCCTCTCTTCTCCTCCCAATCCCACTCTTCGCTCTACTTCCCCCTCTCCTAACCTCAGAAAAGGGGAGCGCCTCTACATACCCATCCCAGTCCTCTTTCCTTGTGCCCTGGTAAGGCAGTCCTGTCAGGAGGATATGACTGAAAAGCAGCAACAGAGTCGACATCAAAGACAGTCCCCAGTTCCTGCACTAGTGGATCCACATGAAGCCTGAGCTACCCATCACCTATATCTACATAGAGGACCTAGGTCCAGTCCATGCATGGTCCTTACCTGGTGCTTCAGTCTCCACAGGCCCATCTGGGACCTGGGTAGTTGGCTCTGTTGGTCTTCTTATGGAGCTCTTGTCATATCTAGGTCGTTTTACCATCCCCCTCACTTTCCACTAGAGTCTCTATGCTTCACTCAATGTTTGGCTTTGAGTCTCAGCATCAATTTCAAACCACTGCTGGGTGAAGCCTCTCAAAGGACTACTCTGATAGGCTCCTGTCTGCAAGCATAGCAGAATATCTTTAATAATTTCAGGGATTGACTCTCTTCCATTGGGTGGGTCTTGGGATGGGGCAGGAATTGGTTGGACATTCCCTCGATCTCTGCTCTATCTCTTCTATCTTTATCCTTGCAAGTCTTGTTGGCAGGGTAAGTTTTATATCAAAAGTTCTGTGGGTCTGTTGGTGCTCTCCTCCTTCTGCTAGGAGCCTTGCCTAGTTAGAAGGTATCTTCCTCAGTCTCCATGGACCCTGCTACTAGGAGTCTAAGCTACAGTCCCGCTCATATCCTCTCAGAGGTCTATTCTGATTTTGGTCTCCAGCTTGTCACAGAAATGTCCCTACCCACAGTTTCTCTTTTCTCTGTAGGACATCCGTCCTCCTGCCCCAGCTGTCTCCAAGTCTGATCTCCATCCTCATATCTCTTTGTGCTCACTCTACTACCTTGTTCCTTCTCTTCAACCACTACTTCTGTCTGTTCTATTTCTCCTTATAAAGGAGATTTATGCGTCTTCCCATGGGTCCTTCTTGTTACTAATCCTTTTTGGATTTGTTAATTATAGTATGTTTATCATGTGCTAAATGGCTTGCAAATGAACTGCACAGCCACCACCACAGCACCATTAACACCCTACCAAGACCCTGATTTTTCATCAAAAAATGGTTTAAATTTTTTTTTAGTAATTTCTCACCTATTTAAGCTTATTATTTTTTGCCAGTTTCTAATCAATGCATCTTACAACTCCCAAAAGAAGTTGAAAGTCTCTAATCTTACATTGTCCTAAATAAATTTTCTGCTCCGATCCCTGAGATTACAGTACGTACAAGAGGTGCCTAAAATGTCCTTGGTTTATCTAGTTGTTACATAACACTGAACAAAAGGGAAGTGTGAAGGATGCTATGGCCTTCTTTCACACTTTCTCTTTCTCCTTCTTCAATACTTACAAGAGTCTGCAAAGAATTATTTGTTAAGTAGGAGCACAGCCTAAAGTTTCTCATTTCCTCCAGGAAGTGACTAAGTTCTGTGTTTTCATTGTTCTTTAAGAGTTTAGCTCCTGTCCTGGGAAGCTGAAGGCAATACAGCTGTGGGCCACACCTGCTTTCTCCTATACAACAAGAACTACTCCAAAAGAGAGGAAATGGCTTTGAATACTTACGACTGCACAGAGCTGAAGCTGCGCTTCCAGAGCCCTGATGAAGTAGACTGCTGGCACAATCTGAGTGGCTGAGCGTGAAGTACAAAGACTGCAAAGGATATTGCTTTTTGGAAATGGAGCAATGGTATTGTACCTATTATTTACCAGAAGGCTGCTTTGGTTAGGGTAGAAAAAACCAATCACAAACAAACAAAAAGCAAGCAGCTAGAAAGAGAGAAAGAGGGAGTGAAGAAGTCAATTCAGAAATAGAAAGAAAGCAAAACCAGAGACTGAGGGAATGAAGACTATCATACTCCTATTGAAGGGCTGAGGCAGGGGGATTGCTGCACCTTTGAAGTCTGCATGGCTAGGCTACATAGTGAGCTTTGAACTAGCCTGAGCTACAAAATGAGAGAGCATTTAAAACAAAACATCCCCTCAAAGAAATAAAGTAAGAGAATACTGAAACACACAAACATGTAACAGAGACAATATATATATTTTAGGAAGGATATTTCCTAAGTGTTTTTTGAATAATTACATATTCTAGAGTTTATAACATAAAGTCCTGTGCTTTGGACCTATTTCATTGCTTCTACAATCCTTCTAATTCCTTCTGTCACTAAAAGATAACTTTACAAAAAGATGACTTTTAAATCTTTTTATTTTCTCATCCTTCCCCATGTGGAACTACCTCTCTACCTTTCTCCGTCTTTCAAAGTTCTTATTAGGTTTTGAGAGCAATGTGGTCTGGGAGGAAAACTTGAAGTCCATTGCGCTTGAAGCAAAGAGTTTATTTAAGAGAGCACAGCTTACAGTCAAGGGAAAGTTTCATTTTGAAGAAGGATAATGTGTAACCACATCAAGTAAGCATCAGGTCTGTGAAGGTTCCTGTGGAAAGGGAAGGGGAATCTATCCCTTCTTAAAGGAATGGACCAAGATGGATGACCTCCCTAACTATACTAAGAGCCATGTTGCTATCTAATGTTTCTGGCTGAAGCACATGTTAAAAAGATCCCAAAAAAATTCCTGGATAAGGAACTTCTGGAAATGTAAATGTTATTTTTAATTTCTCGTATGAGGAGATGAGATGAGAGCTGTAGCCAAGCTTTATGAATACATGGCTTAGGCTGAATCCAGAGCATTTCTATCTAACCATCCTATGACTAAGCCTAGAAGCTTCTATCCCCTGAACAATCTAATCTTCTCCAAGCCTGGACCTTGAAGGCTTCAGCTTCCAATCCACAGCTGCTAACCTAGACCTAAAAGACTTACTGCTAAATTAGGTCATCCTTTCTAGTTCTTTCTGAACTCTGGCTGGCTAATTCAGCTTGGCTCCTCTCCAAGCTGACTGATACAAATTGGCTTCTCTCGGCTCCTCAATGAATTGCTCCATTTGAAAAAAAAAACTGCCTATGAACTCCATAAACTGAACTGCGTTGACTGTATTAACTGAATGGAACTGCATGAACTCAACTGCACTCAACTGAATTGCATATGGCATGGAACTGTACTGTAATTCTAAACTCCCCAGAGAAGATGAAGCCTCCACCCACCCACCCCAACATATCAAGTCGCATCAGGACTGAGAGTATCCCCTTCCCTGGTGGCCCAGTGAGGTATCCGTGGCAGGGGAAAGTGTCAAAAAAAGCAGGCATCAGAGTCCATGTGAGAGCCAGCCCCCACTTTCCTTCCTAGGGTAGCCATATGACGACCAAGCTGCCCATCGGCTACATCTGTGCAGGGGGTCCATGCATGGTCCCTGGCTGGAGCCCCAGTCTCCACAGACCCCTCGCTGTGTAGTTGGGTCTGTAGACCCTCTCCTGGAGCTCCTTTCTCCTCTGAATCCCCTGTCCTTACCACAACTCTTCCCCAAGACTCCCTGTGCTCCACCTCATTTTTGGCTGTGGGTCTCCGCATTTTCTTCCAACAGCTGTTGGACCGAGCCACTCAGAGGGCAGCCGTGCTAGGCTCCCATGCACAAGAATAGCAGAGTATTGTCAACAGTGCCAGGGTTTGGCTGTCTCTTACGGGTAGGTCTCAGGTGGGGCCAGGCACTGCTCAACATTTCCTTAATCACCACTCCATCCTCATCCCTGCACATCTTGTAGGCAGGGCAAGTCCTGGGTTGAGGTTTCTATGGGTGGTTGGAATTCTCCTCCATCCACTAGGCATGAAGTCTCGTTAGTGTCCTCTTCAGTTTCCATGACCCCTGCTACTAGGAGTCTCAGCTGGGGTTGCCCTCTTATCCTTCCTGGAGCTTACCCTATGGTAGGTTTCCAGCTTGTCACAGAGAAGCCCCTGCCCAAGGGTTCTCTTGTCTCTGCAACCTCTCTGTCCTCCTGCCCCCCAACCCCACCCCAGGTCTGATGTCAATTCTAATTTCTGTTCATGCTTCCTCTCTTACCGTGGTCCCTCACTTTAACCGCTTCTGCTGTCTATTCTATTTCCACTTCTGACTGAGATTTTTGCATCTTCACTTGGGTCCTCATTGTTAATTACCTTCTTTGGTTCTGTGAATTGTAGTATTGTTATCCTGTATTATATAGCTAAAATCCACTTATAAGTGAGTATGTGTGTTTCTGAGTCTGGGTTGCCTCACTCAGGATAATCCTTTCTAGTTCCGTCCATTTGCCTGCAAATTGAATGATTTCCTTCTTTTTAATAGCGGAGTAGTGTTCCATTGGGTAAATGTACCACAGTTTCTTTATTGATTCTTCAGGTGAAGGACATCTGGATTGTTTCCAGTTTCTGGCTAGTACGAATAAAGCTTCTGTGAACATAGCTGAGAAATTTTTCTTGTTATATGATGGGGAATCTTTTGGGATAGGCTCAGGAGTGGTATAGCTGGGTCTTGAGTTAAAGCTATTTCAAATTTCCTGAGAATGCACCAGATTGATTTCCAGAGTGGTTGTGTAAGTTTGCACTCCCACTAGCAATGGAAGTGCGTTCTCCTTTCTCTGCATCCTCACCAGCATGTGTTGTCACTTGTGTATTTGAACTTAGCCTTTCTGATGGGTATAAGATGAAATCTCAGATTCATTTTGATTTGCATTTCCCTAATGACTAAGGATGTTGAGCATTTCTTTAAGTCATTTTTAGCCATTTGATATTCCTCTATTGAGAATTCTCTGTTTAGCACCATACCCCATTTTTAAATTGGATTATTTGGTTTTATGGTGTTTAACTTGAGTTCTTTATATATTTTGGATAATAGCCCTTTGCCATATGTAGGGTTGATGAAGATCTTTTCCCAATCTGTAGGCTGCTGTTTTGTTCTGTTGACAGTGTCATGTGCCTTACAGAAGCTTTTCAGTTTCATGAGTTCCTGTTTATTAATTCTTGATCGTAGAGACTGAGGTGTTGCTGTTCTCTTCAGGAAATTGTCTTCTGAACCAGAATTCTTCCCCAAAATCTTTTCTAATAGATTTAGTGTTTCTGGTTTTATGTTGAGGTTTTTGATCCACTTGGATTTAAGTTTTGTGCAGGGTGATAGATATGAATCTACTTGCCTTCTTCTACATGTAGACACCCAATAAGACCAGCCCAATTTGTTGGAGATATTTTATTTTTCCATTGTATGGTTTTTGCTCCTTTGTCAAAATTCAACTGTGTGTAGGTATGTGGATTTATTTGGGTCTTCAATTCAGTTCCATTTATCAATTATTCAATTTTTATGCCAATACAATGCAGTTTTATTGCTATTGCTCTGTAGCATAGCTTGAAGTCTGGGATGGAGATACTTCTAGAAGTTCTTTTATTGTATAAGATTGTTTCAGATATTCTGAGATTTTTTTTCATATGAAATTGAGAATTGTTTTTTCAAGGTCTATAAAGAATTGTTTTGGTATTTTAATGGGGACTGCATTGAATGTGTAGATTGCTTTTGATAAGATGGCCTTTTTTACTGTGTTAATCCTATTGATCCAGGAGTATGAGAGATCTTTTCATCTTCTGATATTTTCTTCAGTTTCTTTTTTCAGAGATTGAAGTTCTTACCATAGCAGGTCTTTGACTTGCTTGGTTAGAGTTATACCAAGATATATTATATTATTTCTGGCTATCATGAAGGGGGTAGTTTTCCTAATTTCTTTCTCAGCACATTTGTTCAGGAGGGCCACTGGTTTTGTATAAGATTAATAAAATATAAATTAGTTAAAAAGTTATACTGAAAAATAATATTGAAAAATTAAAGTAGTGAAAATAAAATAGTAAAGAAAACATTTTAATTCCCTATGGTAGACAGACACATAATTTGTAATGTGAATTTATATCTTTCTAGTTGCATATTGGTTCTGAGCTAATTTACTTATGAGAAACTTGTGCATACTTATTTCTGGGCTGGTGCCTTAAATGTACAGCAGTGAGGGAGACAGTGATCCAGATATTTGCAGAAGTTTTCAGAATGCTTCCCAACACATCTTCACTCTATTTTTGCACAGTCTGTTGTAATATTTATTAACAGTAATATAATATACAAATAAGATAGTAATTATGACTAACTCTCCATTTGGTTTCCACGCTATTTTTGTTTGGAATTCTACACTGCTTGGCCTAGCAAATAGTCAAATTATATAGAATTTCACAAATATTTAATGAGTTTTTAATATGCCACTGTTACTATGCTAGAGCCAAGAGTAAAATACACCAGCAAAAAAATAAAACATAAAAATTGTATGCGGTTTTTACTTTTTTCCAGAAACATTCTATGTATTCTACATGAATATTGTGGTCTCTAGCTATTTTTTTGTTCCTGGAAAAGCTGCTGTTCATAGGTTAAATTGGTATTTATCATTCACATTGGTCAACTGCGTTTACAAACTAATGCAGTCAGCTCTGAGTAACTACAAAATTGTACTACTGTTTCCCTTAAGTTTTTTTTGGCTCATTGTGCTTTTTAATGTCTTTAACAGGAAAGTTTAAACATACAAATAGAAAAAAAATCACTAGAATAATATTGAGAGCCCTAGAAACAAATTCTTCTGCTTCAATAATGACTGTTGGCCATTTAAAAAATCTGAACATTCATCAATTTCTTTTCCTCATTCTGTTTTCATTATGCTTTCTTTTTTGAAGTAAATATATAATTCCATCCTAATATTTCACACACACACACACACACACACACACACACACACACACACACACACATATTATATACAATTAATTTGGGATGATGAAAAACAAGTTATCATAGTAAAAATTTAAAAAATAATTTCTAAATTTCAATATTCTTTTTTTTTTTTTTTTTTTTTTTTTTTTTTAAATTTTTTTTTTTTTATTAATTTATTCTTGTTACATCTCAATGTTTATCCCATCCCTTGTATCCTCCCATTCCTCCCCCCCCATTTTCCCATTATTCCCCTCCCCTATGACTGTTCCTGAGGGGGATTACGTCCCCCTATATATTCTCATAGGGTATCAAGTCTCTTCTTGGCTACTTGCTGTCCTTCCTCTGAGTGCCACCAGGTCTCCCCCTCCAGGGGACATGGTCAAATGTGAGGCACCAGAGTATGTGAGAAAGTCGTATCACACTCTCCACTCAACTGTGGAGAATATTCTGACCATTGGCTAGATCTGGGAAGGGGTTTAAAGTTTACCTCCTGTATTGTCCTTGGCTGGTGCCTTAGTTTGAGCGGGACCCCTGGGCCCAAATCTGCCTATCATATTGTTCTACTTGTAGATTTCTAGGACCCTCTGGATCCTTTTATTTTGCTGTTCTCCCATGCATCTCTCATTTAGAGTCCCAATAGGATGCCTTCCCCTCTGTCCCAGTTTCCTGGTAAGTGAAGGCTTTCGTGGGACATGCCCCTTGGGCTAGTATGCAGATATAAGTGAGTATATACCATTTGATTCTTTCTGCTTCTGGGTTAACTCACTCATTATGATCATTTCTAGCTCAATCCATTTATCCACAAATTTCGGGAATTCCTTGTTTTTAATAGCTGAGTAGTATTCCATAGTGTATATGTACCACAGTTTCTTTATCCACTCTTCTACTGAGGGACACTTAGGCTGTTTCCATGTTCTGGCTATTATGAATAAGGCTGCTATGAACATGGTTGAGCAAATTTTCTTGTTGTGTGCTGGAGCATCTTCTGGGTATATTCCAAGGAGTGGAATAGCTGGGTCTTGAGGAAGCCCTATTCCCATTTTTCTGAGATAGCACCAGATAGATTTCCAAAGTGGCTGTACTAGTTTGCATTCCCACCAGCAATGAAGGAGTGTTCCTCTCTCCCCACATCCTCGCCAATATTCTTGTTTCCAGTTCTTGCATAGAAAATCGTTTTTTTTGTTCAGTAAAAATACCAATAAGTTTAAATTAGTTACCACTGTGCTTAATATCCACTGATAGAATATGTCCCTTCTCCTATAGTTTCTTCCCATTGTAGTGTGTTGTTTATAGAACCTTGCTACTTGCCTGTATAGCTTTGTACATGATTTTTTGACTATATATATTTATGGTCTCCCATTGCTCATTTTTTATGTACTATGTATTTGTTTTAAATTAGTTGTTGGATTTAATGTAGTAAAAGATGTCCTGTTCAACATTTTTGTGTTTCATTTTCAGAAACAATCATTTAATGTTCTACCATGTGACTCCACAAAAATAGCACCTTATTGCTCTATTATCACAGAAAGTGGGTTACTCTTTCAGAAGGTATGAGGTTATGAGGGTGCCAGCTTATTTGATATCTGATGAGGGATCACAATTGATTTAAAATATCTGCCTTCTGCCTGTATTCTCACACTGCAGAAGGAACAGAAGATACAAACCAGGGTCCTCTTATATTAAGGCACTGATCACATTCAGCTTTTTCTCATGAATGAATCCCCTTCTAAGGTGCCAACTGTTAACATAATCACTTTGGGAATTAAATTTCATTGTAGGAGTTTCAGTAGGATAAAATAAGTCATATTTACTTAATTTATTCTAATTTGTATTGTTTTCCTTTTCTCATACTATAGGAATTCTGATAACTAGTCAGGCATTCGGTTTGAATCATGTATAATCATTTATTGTATTCCTGTACCATATATAATATCCCTGTATATATATATATATATATATATATATATATATATATATATATATATATATATATATATATATTTGCCAGAGATAGCCATTAGAACATACACTACTGATTTTCCTGCTATCTAAAGCTTATCACATAAGCCAGCTTCATTAGCTCACTGATATTGTTTTGACTCCCTTATAAAATATATAAGAGAATTACAGGAAGAGTTTCCCTGAAAGATAGATCCAGTCTATCATGATTCAGGAAGGTCATCTTTCACTCTTGAGTGTGTTTCCCAGCTCATAAATATTCATAACCTTTTGGGAAAATAACAAACATAAGATCTACCACTGCTACCTACCTCACTGTCAGCTTGTCATCAAACTAGTGTGCCTTCCTGTTGCTAAATAAGTACTTGCTAAATTGTGTATACCTCTTAGTTGAATTCTTTCTCTAGACAGACAAGAACAAGGAACAACTCCACCCATTAACATATGTATCTATTAAGAACTGTTATTCAGTTCATTAATTTATTGATGTGCTGTTTGAATCACAATGACCCCCGTAGACTCCTGTGTTTGCATACTTGGTCCCTACATTGTGGAACTATTTGACAAGGTTTAGGAGATGTTGCTTTGTTGGAGGTGATATATTAAAAGGCAATTTTTGAAGTTTCAAAAATCCTCATGCCATTCTCAGTCTGTTCTTTCTCTGCCTTCAAATTGTAGATAAGGATTTAAGTTCTCAGTACTGCTCCAGCAGCATACCTGGATGATTACTGTCATTCTCCATGACATGATTGTCTTGGACTCTGCAAGGATGATGTACATATTAAACATTTTCTTTTATAAGTTGAATTGGCCATGGTCTTTTGTCATGACCATAGAAAAGTAAATAGGACAATGGGGCTCTTACTTAGATTTTTACATATCCTTCACTCATCTCTCTTCTATCTATCATCTGTCTATCTATCTATCTATCTATCTATCTATCTATCTATCTATGTATCTATCTATAAAAAGATAGCTCTCCTTATTACTGTTTAGTATTTTGTGTTCATTGTTCCTTCTTATCTAGGCTACTAGTTAAAATTTGTGCTGTTTCAATAATAGTAATATTAATAAACAACTAGATTAATTGAAAATTTCATTATCATGATTTTTGTTCCAGAATCTCTGTCTTCATTCCTTAACGTCTCATTTCAGAACTTGAATTAGTGTCTTTAATTCTGTCATCTTTTTGAGTTCTCTTTGAGGTCACTGAACATCTTTAAAAATAGGTGTTAAAATTTCCTTATCAGATATTGAAACAGTATTTGCCTTGGTAGAGTCATGTTGTCTTGTTTATTCCTATTTCTTGTGTGTTTCTGGCTTCATTTTTAAAATCTGTAATGAGTAGGTTTTGTTCTGTGTTGTGTCATTTGAGTTCTTAGTAAGCAGTCTTCTTTGAAGGCTCAATCCTTACTGCCATTATCAGATAGAATTCAGAGCATGTCATTGAGGCTTCCCATTTGTACTTTCTTCTTTCTCGAATAAATATTATAAATGTAAATTTCCTTGGTTTTCTTCCTTATTTTATCTTTCTCTGGTTGCTTTTTAAAAAAGGAATTCTGTCTTTCTTTTCTAATTGTTTGGTTGTTATCTCTCAGTTTACCTTGATAATCAATATGAAAATCAACTAATATCCTAATATTCCCTAATTTCTTGATATAGACATAAGATTATTGTGTAATTCAAATGTTGATTTCTGTATTCCCCATATCTGGTTGTGAGCCTTGTTCTGAGAATCTCCTGTCTCAAAGTTGTATAAACTCTGCTTCCCAATTGTCGCCTTGTATGCCAGTAAAGCAGCTTATAACCAATCATTGAGCAGGGGAGAGAATAAAAGGCTGGACTTCTTGCCAGGTAGGAGAGAAGGAGTTAGAAAAGAAAGTAGGGGATTCACCCAGTGAATTCCATCATGGGAAAGGTCCAGGAGACACCAGGTGAGAGACCTCAGCAAGGAAAGCTACAAAGTGCAAGTATCACTGGGATGTGTGCTGAGAGGAAACCAAATTACCTGAGAATAGATTAATAATTTCTCAGTTAATGTGCTGTGAAGCTTGTTAAAATAATAAATTAGAGTCTCAATTATTTGGGTGATAGGTTAAGAGAGAAACTGAGAAACAAACCCAGTTATATAAAAATAGTATTAACACCTTGCAGGCATCTCTGTCACTTAGTATGATTATTTGTGAAGCTCTTTTGTTATTTTTGCATCATCACATTACTCCATTTGTTGAAAGATTAAATTAGTATAAAAAACAACAAGGCTTGTGTGTTTGTCTTCTCAACTAGTACACTAATATGTAAGTTGTTTTCCATTCCTGTAATGAGACTCTACTAGAAATTTACTGTAAGGAAAACATAAATATTGGGATTTCATTTTCTCTCAGAGATTTCCAATTCAAATGAAATAAATTTAAAACATGCCGTATTTGGAATAGAAGTGGTACAGCTTGTCGACTTTTCATAAAACATAAATGCTCATCATATTTGGGTCTTATTATTAATAGTTTCTAGATAATTATGTTTTATAGATGTGAAAGTGTTATGAAAATATTTATAGTTTTTGTATTTTTCAAATATAATTCATGTTATTTCCCTTTTCTCCATTCCTTTGTTTTGAAAAATAAATATTATTTATTTATTTTAATGTTGGATGAGAAACAATTGTCCTGAACAAAAAGTGTTTGCTCTACTTTGATAAGCATTGGGTTGAGGGTTGCCAAGGAGTTAAGTAAAGCAGTTGCCAACAGTCAGTCTATTGTAGTGGGGAACTAGCTCCTATAATTCTAACCAAACTCTTTCAGGGAAGATGTTCCTTCTCTTTGGATAACCCTTTCTAAACTCCTTGAATTATAGGTTCAGCCTTACACCATGAAAGAGATACCTGCTTCTGCTCTCCCTGGCTTCCTTTTGAATCTATCCAAGTCACAATTTGATCATGCACTTCCAGCAGTGTCATTTCCTTATTCTAAACCATGGGAAAGCAAAATGTGAAGTCCCGATGGCAAGCACAGATAAGTGGGGTTTCTCTTTAATATGGGAAGATAGTTTATTAAAACTATGTGGTTCCAATATAAATAGCACAGCCCAAGGCAAAAACGCTGATAAAGATACAAAACAAAAACTTTTCTTGTGGAGTTTAAAGAAATATCTATGGATCCTGTGAGATAGCCATACCTGATGGAATCTCCCCTCCCTCGTGTGTGTGTGTGTGTGTGTGTGTGTGTGTGTGTGTGTGTGTGTGTGTGTGTGTGTGTAAAATCACAGGAAATGGGTATGCAGTAAAACTGTGCCATTTGCTGTGTCTCTGTTCTGGTTTCTGTTTTATAAAGTTGAGTTGAGAAGTATATTCTAATATCAGAAGACACTTGGCCATTTGAGTCACAAGTTGGTTGTTATATTCTTCAATTGTCATCAAACAATCATCTTGGTTAATGCAATTCAGACCAAGATTATTCATACTGTAAATATAATTGTGATGACTTCTTTTGCACTAAGATCCATATTCCCAGTGCCCTGGTCTGTACTGAGAAGCAGCCAGGATCTTGTCAGGACTCCTAGATTCCTGAGGCCACACTTGAATGCCAGGACTTAGATCTCTGGGACTGGGTTTTCTCTGAGTTTCAACAGTGAGGAAAAACAGCACAGGCTCCCTACACCCTCTAGGCTGATTAGAAGAGCAATTTCTAAGACTCCCCCCACACTCTGTGCTTTTGATGATAATTTCTCTTTCATAAAGGCTGACATAATGACACTGCCACCTACTCACAATGCAGAGATAATGGGAGTGATGTTTCCAGGGAACAGGAAGGTTCTGCAGCTTGGAATTTCAGCAGAGAGCAAGAAAGGCAGTGCCACCACATAGCAAGCTGATAAGAGCTGATAAGAAGCACCTAGACATCAGACTTGCTCCTGGACATGTACTTGGGAGACTTGAGTAATTACTTCTTATCTCCTCTTTCAGCAGCCTTCAAACATCCAATTTCAGCTGATCATGCAATCTCAGCTTATTGCTCCTGCTGCACTAGCTTCCTTTTGTGACTTCATCACATGGCACATAAAGCTCCCTCTCTATAACCAGGGTATTTTTAGGTTTTGCTCTCTGCCAGGAATGCTCTGTTCGAGATCTGCCACCAGATTTTCCCATGGATGCCTCTTTTCAATAACTTCTTGTGGAGATTTCTCCCATGTCTGTGATGGTCCTACTCAGTCACTGGCACAGCTAATCAGAGTTCTTCATAACATCTTAAGTGATACTGCATATTGGCAGCTTCATTCTTTTACAAACTTAGAATCTCCCCAAAGACTGGGATACAACTTTCCTTAAAGTAGTATCATCAAACATGTACTTCTGAGTGTCCAATGGCCAAATAAGTAAATGTAAATATTAGGCGACTTCATATTTAAATGATCATTTTCCCATTTTCTGAGGTTAGGATTATATTCTAAAAACATATCCTAAAACCAAAGTACTTGGTTTTCTTTTTGCTGTATGATCCCAGGTATTGTGAGATCCTGGTGAATCTTCATGGATTAAAAATAAAGACACCAAGACAGTTCAATATTTCAAAGCTTAGGCTTTAGCTGGGCAGACTCTCAACTAGCTCATCTAAGTTAACAAGACCACCTACTTTGTTTCTACATACTTGGAAGTCCCACCTTCCACCTCCTGCCCAGGTATAGGCTGTTGGCAACTTTTGTTATCAAATCAGGGATAATTTGGGAAGCATGGCTTATGCTATGTAATTTTGAATATGTGAGAATTTGTTGATAGAACAATAAGGATTGCTGGGAGACAAGCAATTAGCATTTGAATATACATAGTGGCTCCAGATCAACCCCCAACACTTCATTTCTTTCTTTCTTCCTTTCTTTCTTTCTTTCCTTCTCTCTATCTTCCTTCCTTCCTTTCTCTTTTCTTTATTTGGTTAAATATTGAAAACTGATCCTACAATCTTATCAATGCTAGGACCAGACAAGCACTCTCAACTAATTTATACCTCCAAGGCCTCTTTTCCTTTATTATTATTATGACTTTTGTCTTTGATTTTAAGACAAGACCAACCTAGTTGCCCTGTCTGGCTTTGAACTGATTCAGGCAATGAATTTTCTTTATTTTCCCAGTTACTGAGTTTGTAGAATTACAAGACTTCACACCAGGCCTAGCTAATTTTTCTTGAGTACAACTATTAAAACAAATTCTTAACTTCAGTTGCACTCTTCAAATCACCATTATTATTTAAAAAGGCCTCATTAGATGTTAAATAAAGCATGTGGAAGAATCTATATGGGTAAAGTTATTCACCCTTCGAAAACTCATTAACTGGCTCAAATGACTTGGATGAAATAATCTCCAACCCTTTTATTCTGAATTAGGAAGTAGCATATATGTTTTACTGATTTCAGTTATTTTGCATTCTTATGCTGTAATCCAAAATGCCAGCAAAAGGGTATTTGAAAGATCAATAAAACTTGCGTTATATAGATAGACAGAATTCACTTATCTTCAATTAATTTTTAGTTTAAGACAATGAGAGAAAGAGACCCTAGAATAAGCTACCTTCTTCAGATAAAATTCACCTTTTATTTTGGCTTTCTAGAGTTAGTTATTGTACTGTTTGGCTAAATCCATAAAAATATGTAGAATTTCTTCCGTTATATCCATAAAGTGTTTATTATGTTGACGTAAATGTTGGTCTGAATTTTGAGTTAGCATAATTGAGTGGTTGGTTGCAGTGTTTGGTTGAGAAAACCTAAGGACCATCTGGTTGTATCAGAGTTATTGGTAGTGATCCCAGTGCACTCAACATCGTAATTAACTACTTTGAACTTCTTGGGTGGTTTTACATACCACAATCATATTCTTCTACCATAGCAATTGTAGTTACAACTCAAATAACTGGTAAGATATGGTGATTAGATCTGAAGCCACCAAAACAGACCACAGGCTATGGGGATGAGCTATTTCCTTCATCTTCTTCTGAATGAACTACTTCAAGAGAACGAAGGCAATAAAATATGCTCTCTTCTCTATCTGTGATGAGGATTGAGGAGGATGATCATTCCTGTCTTCATGTGACTACTAGGAACCAAACCCTGGCCCTATGCACTATCAGTATGCACTCTTAACCACTCAGACATCTCCAGCTCTAGAACATATTATTTTATTTTTTTTCTAATTTTTTATTATTAATTTATTCTTGTTACATCTCAATGGTTATCCCATCCCTTGTGTCCTCCCATTCTTCCCTCCCTCCACTTTTCCCCTCACCTATGACTGTTCCTGAGGGGGATTACCTCCCCCTGTATATGCTCATAGGGTATCAAGTCTCTTCTCGGTAACCTGCTGTCCTTCCTCTGAGTGCCACCAGGTCTCCCCCTCCAGGGGACATGGTCAAATATGAGGCCACTTTGAAAATCTATGTATGTTTATGGACATTTCTTTGTTTAGATTAAGGAAGTTTTCTTCTATGGTTTTTTTGAAAATGTTTTCTGGGCTTTGGAGCTTTGAATCTTCTCCTTTTTCCATTTCTATTATTCTTAGATTTGGTCTTTTTATAGTGTCCCAAATTCCTTGGCTGTTTTGTGTCAGTAACTTTTTAGTTTTAATGTTTTCTTTGACTGATGTATTGATAACTTCGATTGTATCTTCCACACTTGAGATTTCTCTCTTCCATCTCTTGTATTCAGTTGCCGTGGCTTGTGTCCATTGTTCCTCTTCTTTTCCCTAAGTTTTCCAACCCTAAGATTGCCTCAGCCTATGTTTTCTTTGTTGCTTCTCATTCTCTGTTTAGGTCTTGAATAGTCTTATTCATTTCTTTCTTCCATTCAATTGAATTTTCTCGTAATTCTTTATAGGATTTATTCAAATACTTCATTTGTTTTGATGTATTGTCCTGTAATTCTTTATAGGATTTATTCAATTTCCTGTGTTTCTTTGAGTGATTTATTTTCCTGTTTCAAAGCTTCTATTACTTTCATCACCTGAGATTTAAAGTCTTCCCCTTGTGCTTCATGGGTGTTCACATCTCCTAGGCTTCCTGTGTTAGGATCACTGCTTTCCGGTGTTGTTATATGGCTCTGAATTTTGTTTCTAGTTTTCTTGCATTGTTCTCTAGGCATCTGGTTGTCTCTGGTGTTAGCAGATCTAGAACTTTGTCCAATGAAGTTGCTGTCTATGTCCCATGTTGGCCAGGCAGGTTGGGAGCAATAAAGAGAGTTCCAAGCAGAAGGTAGTTTTCTAGGGCTCCCTAGAGGCCTCCTCAGGATGTTGGAGAGTGGGTGTTAGATCTTGTACCCGGCTTAGCTCAGCTGGGTTCCCTGACTGTATCCCATTTGGGTCAGGCATGATAGGAGTGGGCTGATAGATTTCTAATACCAAAGTTGCTCAGGTGCCCTCTTGTCCTTTTTGAGATGGCAGGGCTTTATCTATCTGCTGTGTACCATATGGGCTAGGTCAGTAAGCAGCTGTGGGACTATGAGAGATTCAAGCTTGAAGCTTCTCATGTGCTCCACAGACCTTTTTGAAATGTCAGCAAATGTGAGTCTTGGTCTGAGCCAGACTCAGCTCTGTGTATCTGCTCTGTGTCCCAGATGGGTCAGGATGGTAATTAGATGGCGATCTGAGGGGGACCAGAACCCTAAGCTGCTAGCATGTTCTACAGGTCTTCTTAATATGACAGGGTTCTGTTTATCTTCTCTGTGCCCTGGTTGGGCTAGGCTGGGAATCCACTGGCTGGAGGAGAGAGAATAGAGCTCAACACTGCTCATAAAACAGAACTTAATGTAGGGTATGACCCACACAGGTCTCTGTTCTGTGCCTTAGGAGGATCAGGCCAATATGATGTAGGTAGTCAGGGTGAGATCAGAGCCAGAAGCTGCTAGCAGCTAATAAGGATTGTGGCCCAAATAGGCTTCTGTTCAGCCTGTTTGCTTTGTGTCTTAGCTGTGTCTTAGTAGTATGCTTTAGATGGGTTGGGTGGAGACAGACCAAGGCCTGAAGTTGCTCATATGATGGTATTTAATGCAGATTGTGGCTGGGGCCTGGATTAAGCTCTGCTCCTTGTTACAGCTGGGCCCAGCTGGTAAGCAGCTAGGGAGGCTGTGGGAAATTGGAACTCCAAGCTGCTCAGAAGTTCCACAGGCCCTCTTGAGATGGCAGGGCTATGCTTATCTGCTCTGTGACCCAGCTAGCCTAGGCCAGCAAGCAACTGAGGGGCTAAGAGAGATCAGAGCTCAAAGGTGCTTGTGTGCCCCACACACTTTCTCAGGAGGCAGGTAACGTGGATTGTGTCAGGACTTAGCTCTGCCTGTCTGATCCCTGTTCCAAATGAGGCAAGCAGTATAGCAGCAGTGAGAGCCAGAGGCTGCACAGATATCCCAGTCCTTTCCAAGATGATAGCTAATGTGGGCTGTTCCCCAGGATTTTTCTGTGGGTTAGATGGGTGACCAGGGGTCGGACCCACCTGTGCTGGAGATATCAATTAAGGAGAGCAAGTCTGACTGACTTAAAGCAGGTCATCTGTTTCAAGTCTCCTAAGAAAATTCTAGAAATTGGTCATTTTACAGCCATAAATACAAACTTGTTGTAAATATTAGCAATAAAAAGGTCTAGTCCAGTTTAGAACAATCTTAAACCAGAATAACATTTTCAAGGTCCTATCTGTTCATGTGAGTCTGTGGTATGTCATTTCCTGATTCTGATTCTTGCTTCTATGATTAGTGTGTGTGTGTGTGTGTGTGTGTGTGTGTGTGTGTGTATGTGTGTGTGTGTGTGTGTGTGTGTGTGTGTGTGTGTATGTGTGTGACTCATTATGCTCATATGTGGGGAGAAGTCACTTTTAAAGAGAAACAAACTTCTAAAAAAATATGGTCTGCCTCAATTTGCTTTCCTTGCTTTTAGGCTGAATAAATCCAGTTTCTTCCCTAAATTAAACTTTGAGTATTTTGGGTAAGTTGCTGATGCACTTCTAAAAATAAATTAAAACAAGAGCTAATGTTATCTCTTTCACAGAGCTCATGTCTAAGATAATAGACAACTTTTGCAGATGCAATACGTTCTAGTTTGTTTTCTGTTGCTGTCATGACCATGGGAATACAGGGCTTGTTTCAGATAAGACTTGATTTTGACCACCTTTACAAGTATCATGAATTTTTCCTATTCACAAAATATAACTAACACAGGAAAGTTTTCTCAGACTTCTTTGAGCCTTTGCAATTCACAATAAGTCCTATCCTTCGAAGAGAGATTTCGTCAATTTCATTGCTTATTTCCATTCGTGTATGACAGAAAGAGCAAGCCATTACGCTGACCTTCATCTGACATTTACAACTCAGTGTCCTTGTCCTCATATGACTTGGTGATGGAAGAGCATGTGTGATCACAGGATGGGCTCTTCTGGGTATACAAAGCTAAAGATTCCTACCACTTTAAATTGAAAATAGAAGTTGAACTCGAACAGCCATTACAGATGATTTCAGACCTTAGTTATAATAGCACTCAATTGCACTAATTTGTCTATATTTTCTTGATGTGGAATAACATGTTAAGGCATTTTCATAGGAACTGTCCTGAAGTGGGTATCTTTTTCTAATATCTATTAATGCTGCTTATTTCCTTCTAATAGATGTGTTTTCAAAACCAGATGTAGAGTATTCAATTAACCTTAACAAGAGATCATGGTCCTTAATTTGAAGTGGCATACTTTTCTCTGAATTCTAATGTGGAATAAAATAAAGCAATTATTTTGTTATTTTAATGAAAATTCATGCATAAATTTTTTTATTTAACAGAAAAGATAATGCTAGGTACTAAGAAATAAGATATTAGCAAATAAATCACATGAAGCTTGCTGCCTTTAAGTACTAGATTTTTATTTTATGAGAAAGAATATGATTGGATCAATTTCATTCATTTATAAATGCAAAGATATATAGCCAAAGTTTAAAATCACCAGCATACATGTTTTGAGAAATTTAAAAAAATAATATTTTAATCACAGATTGCATATAGTTTTTCACAACATTTAAAAAGATGGAATTGATGAACAAACTATCTGTAACATATATATATATATTTGCATATAGCAATGTGTACAGTAAAGTATCATGACAATAAATGTTTTCATCTTCCTGTGTCTTAATGTATATATTACTTTGTCTCTTTTAAGAGTTTGTGTATGGACTACCTAGTTTGAGTTTCTTGGCCAACAAAGTACTGTTGGGTTGGCTTACATCTTGTGGTGTGGTCCTTAAGTAGAATCAGACATTGGTTGGTTAATCCCACAAGCTTTGTGACATTATTGCCCTATCATATTTTGCAGGCATGCAACCATTTTAGGCACAGGATTTGTAGATAGGTTGGTGTATATGTTTCTCCCCTGATAGTATGCAGAGTACCTTCTTGTACCAAAGTGTTGAAGACTCTACATAAGCACCTCCTGGCCTTCTCCATGTTCAGTGAGTTATGTGGCTATAATGTTTAAAAATAGAGCCTGATAAAACAGAAATACTATTGATCTAAAAGAAAAAAAGGAGTGATAAAATGACTCCTAATGGTAGCACAGACTACTGAGGTCCATCTGGTCTATGGCAGTAGCACAGGCCTCTGACGAACACCTGGCCTCTGACGTTAGGATAGGTCACAAGCTTCCACATGGACCTCAGAAATCAATACAGCCTGGGATGGCAGCATGGATTACTGATATCAGCACAGGACCTATCCACTGGGAGTTTGACTATGTTCCAGTAAGTATATGGGTAACATAAATTGGGCTTCCTCCCCCACTCCTCTTTCCCTTCTCCCTCATCTTCCTCTTCTTTTTCTTAACTGTTTTGATTTTTTGTGAATTTCACATTATGAACCTTAATCCTACTTATTTCCCCATCCCTTTCTATCTGCCTTTTGCTCTTATAGCCTCCACCACAAAAGAAAATAAAAAAAATTAATGTAAATAATAAAATAAAAAAGAGAAAAGCAAGCAAACAAAAGCAAAAAACAAAACAAAACAGAAACAAACAAACAAACAAACAAACAAAAAACCAATACAGAACAAAACAAAAAGAAACACAAAAAACACAAAAACCCATCTTGCCTGGGAAGCTGCAGTGTGTCACACACTATACCTTTTGTCCAAGCAGCTTTACTTGCAAATGTTCATTGCAATGAATCACTGGTCTGGTTTGAGGCTTCTGACTTCGTCTACACTATCAATACTGAGTCCTCACTGGGATTCCTCTCAGATATCCTTGTGTAGCCCTTGTCTTAGAGATCCTGCAGTTTTGGATCTGCAGGTTTGGCTCCTTTACACACTTCAGTAGTTCACAGATGGGATAATGTTGGGGTGGGCCAACTCTAAGCCCTGAATCAGGGCTTGGGTGTCGCTGACTTTGTTATTCCATGAGCTCTGATGAACCACACCACCAGGGCAAGCTCACCAGCACTGTCCCAATTAGCTCACCCAAGGGGCAGGGACAGCTCTCCTCTCAGGTCTTTAGGTCAGCTTGCCTTTGCCCCTACTGTGATGCCCAGGTAAGGTGCAGTGTCTACTCTCTCCCATGTTGCAGCTGTTCAGGGGTGGGGCCCAGCTCTGAGCAGCCTTTGGACATCAGTGTTGTCCTAGCTGGCAAACAGACCTGGTATGTCCACATGACCTTTGGTGGTAAAATGAGCCATCAACACAGGTCCCCTGATGCTGCAAGACCACAGACCTAGACACGATCCTTAGTAGCACTGTAGGCTGAGACTTCCCTATGGGCTCAGGAGGCAGCACAGGCTACTCACATCAGGCAATGTTCTCCGTTAGCCTCATGTCTCCAGTTCTGCCTCTTTTTGTACTGCCAAAACTGTCCCACTTTTCTTTCTATCCCTCTAATCCACCACGTATTTACACATCATCTTGGCCAGCTATGGGAAATCCATGTGATCCTCTCAATATTTTCTGCCCCCCACCATGGCACACTGGGTGGCAGAGGGTAGGCCTCTGTCTTTTCTTTTTATCTTTTTGGAGGAGGTCACAAGGGTAGGGTAGGGACCTGGGAGGACTGGAAAGTGAATGTGAAGGTGGGACATAATGTGAAATTCCCAAATAATCAAGGAAACTCTGGTATGCTCATTTATAGGTGCCTTGTTCACTTATGATCAGAGAAATTTCTTCTTGCAGTAGATCAAAACAAATACAAAGACTATCAGAAAGACATTACAGAGAGAGTGAGAGACATGGGAACACTCATCCCTAAATGGGATGTTTCCACCAAATTATTTTCCCCAGACATCAGGAAGCCCCCAGAAGAGGAGACAGTAAGAGTATAACAGCCAGAGGGATTGAAAGATACCAAGTAAACAAGACTCTGTAAATCACCATGAGCAAAGTTCATATGACCTCAAAGAAACTGAAGCAGCATACATAGGGTCTGCATGATTCTGTGCCAAATCCTTTGTGTGTGTGTGTACACACACACACACACACACACACACACACATATATATATATAATGGTTTTAGTTCAATGTTTTGATGGGATACCGGAATGTGCAAACAAGTGTGTCTCTGATTCTTGTGCCTTCTCTTGGGCTCTTTTCCTTCTGCAGTTTGTCTTGTCCGACTTCATTGCGATAGTTTTTGTTTTGTTATGTTTTATTTTGTTATGTTTTAATATTATCTCTTAGAAGCCTTTTTTTTTTCTAATGAAAGGAAGGAAGTGAGTGCCTCCAGATGTGAGGTGAAGGGAGGAGGAACAGAGAGGAGTACAGTGATGGGAATTGTAGTCAGGATATATTGTATGAAAAAAGAATCTACTTTTAATGAAAAGAAAAGGTTTGTATACGGGTCTGGAAAGATGTCTTGGTGGTTTTAAAATGGACTGTTTTTCCAGAGGTCTCAGCTTCAGTCTTCAAGACCTACATGGGACAGCTCACAAACAGTTATAATTGCAGCTCCAGGACATCTGACTTCCTCTTCTGGCTTCCATATTCACGTGCATATATAGATTGCACATATACACTCAGCCATACACCTTACACATAAAAAAAAAAAACATTGAATTTTTATTCTTTCATTGTGTATTACATCCTGACTACCATTTGTTTTCTCTCCACTCCTCCTATTCACCACCCATACCTCTCTCTACCCCCAGATATACTTCTCCTTCATTTCCCCTCAGAAAGAACAGGCCTCCAGGGATATCAAACAAACAAGGGCATGCTAAGTTACAATAAGACTTCACACAAACTCTCATATCTAGGCTTATCACGACAACCCAGTAGAAGGGAAAACCCTAAATAGCAGGTAAGAGTCAAAGAGTCAAACAACTCCCACTGTCAGGAGACCAACAAGAATACCAAGCTATGCAACTGTATCGTATATGCTTAGGACCTAGCTCAGTCTCATGCAGGCTGTCTTATTGCTGTTTCCGTCTCTGTAAGACCCTGTGAGCCCTGCTTAGTTGATTTTGTGGCCTCTGTTCTCCTGTTGTCTTAAACCCCTCTAGCTCTTAAAATACTTCCTACTTCTCTTCTGCAGAGTTTCCTAAGCTTTGCCTAATAACTAACTGTGGGTCTCTGCATATGCTCCCATCGGCTGCTGGATGAAGCTTCTCGGATGACTACTGGGCTAGGCATCAGACTACAGCAGAGTATAGCAGAATATCATTAGGAATCATTTCACTGATTTTTTTTCAAGTCTTGTTTGGTTCTATCCTAGGTCTCTGGGCTATCCAGTCTCTGGCTCCTGGTCATCCAGGCAGTGTCAGGTATGGACTCCCTCTTGTGGTATGGGCCTCAATTTGGACTAGTCATTGGTTGCTCTCTCTTACAAGTTCTGTGCTATAATTACCCCAGCACATCTTATAGGCAGGCAAAATTGTAGAATGAAGCTTTTGTGGCTGCCTTGATGTCCCTGTCCCAACACTAGAAATCTTGCCTGGTTATAGAAGATGGGCAATTCAGGCTTTCTGAATTCCTCAATTACTAGGAATGATTTTTTAAAATTTTATGCACATCACAGAAATGTGATGGAAATAAAATGTGGTAATTATTGATATTTTGGAAGATAATATTACATAATAGAATACATTTAAAAATTGATTTTTTTGTGAGTTAAGATTTAGAAAATGACTTCCATGAATAGACTTTCAGGAAGCTCTGAACAATTTCTTTGCGATATACTTGTTTATTTGCACTAGCTTTTTCCAACATAATGTTTTTATTGATTATGTAGGAATTTCACTTCATGTGTCAGGATGATACTCATTTTCCCACTCATTCCAAGGTCTTTCCACCCCCTGTGATATCCCCACCCCAATAAGGAAAACAAAAGACAAAAAAAAAAAAACCAAGTCTAATTTGTGTTGTTCATATACTCACTGATGAAACACCGAGTAGCTGGCCTCCTAAAGAAAACTGCACCCTTCTCCACTCGTACTCCTCCAAAAGTCATCATTTGTGGAGAGCTATACTTTAGCACCTTATCACAATTTTTAAAAGTTTTGTTTGATGGTTTTCTGTCTAGACTATTAGTTTTTTTTGGGGGGGGGTGTGGTGGGGTAGAGGTTGGCACAGAAGCCTTTTATGTCCCCTTTTTTCAACTGAGAGTCTGAAATCATTGATAGCATTGCAAAAATAGCTTCTTTGCCCTTTACAGTCAGCAGGAACACGAATCACGGTTTGTGTGGTGACAGCATGGACAAAGGATGGCCATATACCTCATCATAGTCTCCACTTCCAGTACAGAGCACAGGTATGGACACAGCCCTCTCCTGCAGATGGGCCAGGGACACCATTATTTCTCTCAGTGGCAGCATGGGCCAGGGACACCATTATTTCTCTCAGTGGTAGCACAGGCCAAGAAAATCAACATGGTCCCAGGTGGCAGGTTGGCCTGTGGCGAGGAACATGGCTTCAGACAGCAGCATAAACCACTGCCTCACTTCAGTGGTTTCACAGGCCAAGAAAATCAACACATCCCCAGCTGCAGCAGAACCACAGACCCCCAACATGGTTCTCTGTGGCATTTTTTTTTTTAAATCTAAGGTGGTAGTGTTTCAAAACTTATATTAATGAGCTTGTGACTACTATCTTCCTGCCAATCAATTTTAAGAACATTAAATAGTCTCATGGAACCTTGATTATCTTTAAAAAAAATAATTTCTGAAAGAGAAGTATTTAATTAGAAATCACAAAGATATTATTATTATTAAAGACTAACTTATAAAACCGAATACAAGGAATCATACAGCAACAAATAAGCATCAGGAAGTCAGTACTTGAACGCACCGTAACTATGTTAGTCAGAAATAGTTTCTAATAAAATATGCATATGCTCATTTGTAATTAGACAAACTCTACTAGTAATATGTGTTAATTAATCATTGATGAAAACAATTAGAAAAGCATTCACCTTCTTCTCAGTGGAGTTTTTAATCTAGCAATCTTCTTACCATAAGACAGTTCTTTACAGAGAATTCAAAGAGCAATTGCATCTTTTAAATCACAGAACATTGAAAAGGGTCCCCATGTGGTTGTTGTCTTCACTCAGAGTTTCAAGAACTGGATATTGCTTTCACTATAGTCTATGTCGTTAGGGCACCAGGAATACACTTAAATTGTAGGTACCCCAGTTGTTAACCACTAACTCTCCATTAAAATCACAGCATTGGTTGGCACATCAAATGCTCTTATCTATGTGGAGATTCTGATTTCTTTTGGAAAGAAATGTTAGTAATTATTTCTACCTTTTCATGTCTTGACAGTGAAGCCTTTGGGTACTTTTGTTCTGATGAGTTTTCCAGGGAAAGCTTATATAGTAAATGATATATATATGTATATATATATATATAGTAGTAATTTGTATAGGAAAAGATAAAGTATATTCCTTTAGAAAGGAAATTGATTTTCTGTCCAATGCTAAAAATTAATATGTTCACCAAAGGCAGCATGTATGTATGTTTGTTTAAAGTCGATTGTAAAAGATTTCTGTTTCTTAAGCATGATGTTCTTTATCCAAAGCCTTTATACACCCAGCATCTACTGAGCCAATATACATCATCCTAGGTCCATAGATTCTAATGTGGCTACTAGTTTATGCCACTGATTCAAATCTTATATATTTCAAATCTGATCATGGAATTTTATTTTTACAAGTACACATGATGTTATCGAAAGTAAATTGTAAATTTCCAAATTTGCTACAGTCTTTGATATGTCATTAAGGTGATAGAGAAATGAACATAGGTATGGGTAGATTATCTGAACTAATCAATGGAGAATAAGTCCTTATTGGTTACTCTGCACACAGAAATATTGAGGAGTTGGTAGATATTATAATCTCAAGGCCAAATATTGCTTAGCCATTTTGTTCTTTTACATTAATACTCAAATATTTTTTTTAATTCCTTAGCACAAGGAGATGATAGCTTTCAGAGTTCGACTCCATAGTCCTGGATATGAATAGAAAAGGTTCTGTCGACAGTATATGCCTCTGAAGAAATGGAAAATAAATAGTGCTAGAACTGGCAAGTGGACAGCCAGTAGAGGGGAGCTGCATGCTGTCCCCTGAGCTCCATCTTGCTCATGGCTCTGCCAGCCTTCCTGAGGAGTCCTTCTGGCTTCAGGAGCACCAAGGTTAGAGGTCCTCTTTGCCAATCCCCTGACTTCTGTGTCTACCTGGGTCACAGGCATCAGAGATGAGCTATACATTATCCACTGAACTCCATCATCTTGATAGATATCACTTACCAAAGTTAAACCAAAATCAGATAAACAATTTCAATAGTCTTATAACAACCTAAGAAAATAGAAGAAGTCATATCCCACTCTCCACTCTACAGTGGAGAATGTTCTGACCATTGGCTAGATCTGAGTAGGGGTTTAAAGTTTACCGCCTGTATTTTCCTTGGCTGGTGCCTTAGTTTGAGCGGGACCCCTGGTACCAAATCTGCCTATCATAATGTTCTACTTGTAGGTTTCTAGGACCCTCTGGATCCTTCTACTTTGCTATTCTCCCATGCTTCCTCACATTTGGCCATGTCCCCTGGAGGGGGAGACATGGTGGCACTCAGAGGAAGGATAGCAGGTTGCCAAGGAGAGACTTGATACCCTATGAGCATATACAGGGGGAGGTAATCCCCCTCAGGAACAGTCATAGGGGAGGGGAATAATGGGAAAATGGGAGGGAGGGAAGAATGGGAGGATATAAGGGATGAAATAAACATTGAGATTTAACAAGAATAAATTAATAAAAAAAATTAAAACTAAAAAAAAAAAAAAAAAAGAAGTCATTAAGAGTCTCCTAGCCAAAAACAAGCAAACAAAAGGGCAGACAGGGCCAAATGCTTTTATCACAGAATTCTACCAGACTATCAAAAAAGATCTAATACCAATACTCCTCAAACTGTTGCAAAAATAGAAACAGAAGGAATATTGCCAAACTCATTTTATGAGGCTAAAGTAATCCTGATACTTAAGCCACACAAAGCCTTAAAAAACAAAGAGCATTTCAGACCAATTTTCCTTATAAACATTGATGCAAACATACTTAATAAATTATTTGAAAACTGAATCCAAGAACACAGCAAAAACATCATCCACTGTGACCAAGTAGGCTTCATTCCAGAGATACAGGGATTGCTCAATATATAAAAATCCATCAGTGTAATCCACCATACAAACAAACTGAAAGAAAAAAATGATTATGGTCATCTCATTAGAGGCTGAAAATGCCTTTGACAAAACCTAACACCTCTTCATGTTAAAAATCTTAGAGAGATCATGGATACAATGAGCATATCTAAACACAATAAATGCAATGTAAAAAGGCCTGTGGCCAACAACAAATTAAATTGAGAGAGATTTAAAACAACTCCACTAAAATAAGGGACAAGGTTTCCTACTCTCTTCATATTTATATAATAGAGTCCTTGAACTTCTACATACAGCAATAAGACAACTAAAGGAAACCAAGAGATACAAATTGGAAACAAAAAACACAAAGTATCACTATTCACAAATTATAAGATAATATACATTAGTGACCCCAAAACTCCTACTACAGAATGCCTATAGCTGATAGACACCTTCAGCAACGTAGCTGAATACAAAATTAACTAAAAAATACTATCCCTCCTTTATATAAATGGTAAACTGGATGAGAAAAAAAACTTATTGAAACAAGATCCTTCATAATAGTCATAAATCATATAAAATGTATTGGTTTAGCTCTAAGCAAGCAAGTCAAAGACCTATATGATAAAAACTTTAAGTATGTGAAGAAAGAAATTGAAGAAGATATCAGAAGATAGAAAGATCCCCCAAGCTCATGGATCAGTAGGATAAACATAGTAACAATGGCCATCTTACCAAAAGCAATCTACAGACACAATGCAATTCCCATCAAAATATCAACACAAATCTTTACAGACTTTGAAAGAATAATATTCAACTTCATATGGAGAAAACAGAAGAACTAACAAACAAAAACAAAGATAGCTAAAAAAATTCTTTATAGTAAAAGGACTTTTGGAAGTTTCACCATCTCTGATTTTCAAGCTGTACTATAGAGCAATAGTAATAAGAACATCATGTTATGGGCATAAAAATAGACAGGAAATCAATGGAATTGAATAGGAGAACAAAAAATAAACACATATACCTATAGACCCTTGATTTTTTACAAATAAGCCAAAACCATACAATGAAAAAAGAAAGAAAGAAAGAAAGAAAGAAAGAAAGAAAGAAAGAAAGAAAGAAAGAAAGAAAGCATCTTCAACCAGTGGTGCTGATCTAACTGAATGTCTCAATATAGAAGAATGAAAACATATCCATATCTATTATCCTACATGAAACTCAAGTCCAAGTGCATCAAAGACCTCAACATAAAACTGGATACACTAAATCTATTACAAAAGAAAGGGAGGAATAGCTTTGAATTCATTGGTGCAGAATACAATTTCCTGAACAGCTCACCAACAGCTCAGGCACAAAGATCATCAACTAATAATTGGGCCATCATTAAAATGAAAAGCTTATGTAAGGCAAAAGATACTGTCAGTAGGACAAAGTGACATCCTCTAGGTCTGGGGAAAAACTCCACCAACGTTACACCTGACAAAGGGCTAATATGGGGCTAACATGAAGAAGTAAAGAAATTAAAAACAAACAAACCAAATAACCTGATTAAAAATTGGGTACAGAACTAAAGAGAGAAACCTCAACAGAGGAATCTCTAATGGCTAAGAAGCACTTAAAGAAATGCTCACTATCCCTAGTTATCATTGAAATGCAACTGAGATTCCATCTTAACACTTGTCACAATGGTTAAGATAAAAAAAGTCAAGTGATAACACATGGTGGGAGGATGCGAAGCAAGGAGAACACTCCTCTATTGCTGGTTGAATGCAAACTTGTACAACCACTTTGGAAATCAATTTGGAGGTTTCTCAGAAAATGGGAGATTATTCTATCTCAAGACTCTTCTATATCACTCCTGGACTTTATTACAAAAGATGCTCCACCATACCCAAGGACACCTGCTCAACTATGTTCATAGAAGCTTTATTTGTAATAACTAGAAACTGGAAATAATTTAGAAATCCTCAACTGAAGAATGTATAAGGAAAATGTGGTACATTTGTACAATAGAATACTACTCAGCTATTAAAAGCAAGGTCATCATAAAATTTACAAGCAAATGGATGGAACTAGAAAATATCATCCTGAATGAGGTAACCCAGATCCAGAAAGATACACATGATATGTACTCACTTATAAGTGGATATTAGAAACAAAATACTGGATAACAGTGCTAAACTCCACAGACCCAAAGAACCAAAGTTACAAGGAGGGCCAAGGGGAGGTTGATTGAATCTCATTTATAAGGGGAAATAAAAAGGACATCAGAAGTGGATGGAGGGAGGGAAATAGGTAAGAGAGGGAATGAGAAAGGGGGTTGGGCCACCTCCTGAAGCCAGAAAGGACTTACAGTGGGGAAAGGGGGCCACCAGCTCACCCACAGAACTTTTGACCACCCAGTTTTCTCCAAATACTAGATGTTCAGGGACAAAGATGGAGTATTGATTGAGGGAATGGCCAACAAATTGCTCATCCAACTTGAGACCCATCTCATAGAAGAGAGTCATCCCCAGATACTATTAATGATATTCTGTGGTGCTTACAACAGGAGCCTAGCATAACTGAGAGGCTTCATCCTGCAACTGATGGAAACAGATGCAGAGACCCACAGCCAAACATTAGGCAGAACTCAAGGAGTCTTGCTGAAGAGTTGGAGGAAGAACTGAAGAAGCTGGAGGGGTCAGGGACACAAGAAATCATACAGAGACAACTAACCTAGGCCTATGGATATTCACAGAGATTAAACCACCAACCAAAGAGCATGTGTAAACTGGACCTAGTCTCCCTACATGTGTGTAACAGATGTACAATTTTGTCTTTATGTGGTCTCCTAACAATTGGGCGGGGGGCGGGGGGCTGTCTCTGAATCTGTTGCCTGCCTTTGCATCCTTTCCCCTAGCTGGCCTGCCTTGTCAGACATCAGTGGGAGAGGATGTATTTAGTCCTGCTGAGGCTCCATGTGCCAGAGTGGGTTGGTGTCCATGGGGCCTCCTCTTCTCTGAGGAGAAAGGAAGAGGGAAGTGAGGGGGAGAGGAAATGTGAGGGTGAAACTAGGAGGAGAGGAGGGAAGGGGCCTGCCAGTAGGATTTAAGTGAATAAATAAATTAATGAAAACAACATAAAAGTGAAATAGTGATGGGAATATTTAAATAAAGCAATGCCATCACAGACAAAAGTGAAGTTTTCTTCTATTCAGATGTCCCATGAGAAGGAACTGTAAACAAGGGAAAGCATAGATATTTGTGGTCCATCCCCACCCGCTCTTGCTCTTCAGTCTACTTAGCACACAGCATTTGAAATGATTCCTCTTCAGAATTCTCCCAAAGCATTCCATCAGCTTCCACGGATGTGCTCAAATGTGTTCCTTGATGACTCGGCCCCTGCTATTCTCACTTCACCCGTGGTTACCTCCTCCCCAAGCCTCATGAACTTTACGTATACCGTTTTTCTGTGTTTCTGTCTAAGCCTTTCCCCCTTTAGAGATTCCACACCTGGCGTGTTCAGTTCTTCCAGTATTCTTGCTAAATTATACAATTTTAAGACAGGCCCTTTTTGCTCACTCTCAGTACAATAGCACTAACTAAACTAACTGTTCCATATTAATTTATTATTATTATTATTTTACTTTTTATTTATTGTGCTGAGAGAAGGTAACTGTGTGCCGTACTGCACATGTGGGGTTGGAGGACAAGTTGCAGGACTTCTCTCCTTCTGCTGCACAGGTTTTGGGGATCAAACTCTGGATGTCAGACTTAGAGGCAAGCACCTTTATGTGTTGAGGCATCACACCAGCCCCTGTCTATTAAATATTTTATTTTTGTTCATAATATTTAACTCCATAGGACATAATATTTATATTTGCATTATATATATATATATATATATATATATATATATATATATATATACACCCCAGATGAGGACACAAATAACCACTTCTGTTTACTCCCACTGTTTTATTGTAAGTCACCTGAAAATATGCTTTATATGTACAGTTGGTCACTTGATGTTCATGAGTTTTCAGTTGATAATTATACACTCGCTTATACTGTTTGGAAAGTAGTTTTTTTTTTTTCAACAAGGAATCTGACATTTAGCAAATACAATCACTGTGAAATTTACTAGCCAACTGAAGCTGGAGAATCATACCTTTTCCATTCAATGTATAAGATAAGAATGTAAAATAATCTAATAAGAAAAGAGCAATCACACGTTAGAAAGATCATAATTTGGGTACGCTATTAAATAAAATGTATATCATATGATTTCTTGAGATGGAAGTGTTATGTTCTTGGTCAGCCAGAATACATAGTCATTCTATTGACATGGAATATGTAATGGGAAATTTAGGATGCAAGACTTTCCTGTAGCAGGATTGCCTAAATCAAATAAAAGTTTTGCTGCCCTTTTGTGCTTCAAGAATTGTACTGTGTTTCCTTTATAAAATCTTTATGGCTTAAGTTCCATCCAAAGTAGCCACCATTGTCTCCCAAACTTTTTGTGTATTTCTTAATTTATATATGGCCACCTCATGGAGCATTATAGTGTAGTTTCCAACTCCCACTAGATACTCAATAACGCCACTGACTAAATGAATTCATACTTGATGAATATATTTGCTTAGAAAAATATGTCTCGCCGGGCGTGGTGGCGCACGCCTTTAATCCCAGCACTCGGGAAGCAGAGGCAGGTGGATCGCTGTGAGTTCGAGGCCAGCCTGGTCTACAAAGTGAGTCCAGGATGGCCAAGGCTATACAGAGAAACCCTGTCTTGAAAAAAAAAAAAAAAAAAAAAAAAAAAAAAAAAAAGAAAAATATGTCTCTCCACAGCTATTGCTAACATGTTCATAAGAGTTTGAGTTAATTTTTTGTCTGAGTTTGAGTAGCTTATAGTTTGGTTCTAAAATTCTCATCAGACATGAAGCTCTCAACTTCCACATTTTTTAGTGGCTATCTATAATGCAGAATTCAAAGAGAAAGATCGGCAGGTTTTCTTTTCAGAATTACTTTAAAAATCAAATTTGCATTCTTTCTGAAGGAAAGATGCCAATTACACATATTTCTAGCTACCTGTTTTACTCTGTCTGGAGCCTGGTAATTAACTACTGCTAGAATCCCTTTGGTGAGGCCTCTAGGAAGTCTTTTAACACCATTACTCCTTCAGCTTTCTCTGCTAAGAAAGTTTTCACACTTCATTAACTGAGCACCAACTTCAGCACATTTTTTTTTCTGCAAGTTTTTTTTTTTTTTTTTTTTTTTTTTTTTTTTAACCCATGACATTTCAGGGCCTCAACACTGGAAATCTATTCCATAGGGATTTCTCTCTTTTTCTTATTTCAGTGAGATTTTCACTTTTGTTACTCAGAACCATATTAATTACCTACAAGTTTTTTTCTTCTAACAACAAATAACAAATTTTATTGTCTAAATAACGACAAAATAAAATCAGTATACAACTATTTAGTTATTTGAGGTGGGGTGAGATTTTAAAATTATGAAGGTGATTTTCTTTGTAAAAGCTAAAGAAAATTTGAAAGAATCCATTATTTTATGTAAATATTAGGTGCTTAATAATATTTTGATTTCCTGTGCCTAAGTTGGTAGATAATTACCAACAGGTTGCTAACTCAACTGTAATCTTTGATGAAGTTAAAATTCATTCCAAAGATCTGATATGTACACAAGGATGTCAGCTATCATAATAATATTATTATATTAATGAAATGATGAGATGACAAGCACTTGGACGTGGTAGAATAATAATATTTTGCAATAAGCATTACTTATTTATTTAAGACAGTGCTTGAAAAATTTACAAATAAATATGCACTTTATGATATTTCTACAAAATAGCACTGAGTTAAAGCATTAAAAGCAATAAGAAATCACAAAAACAATCACTAAGGGAAAATATATAGAAAATACATTCTAAGACTTCTGTGTCTTCCTTCTAAGCACTGATCAATCCTGTGCTTGAAAGTCCTATCACCTCATCTTCAACCAGGGAAGCTTTTCCAGCCTTGAAGGTCTTTGAGTTCGTACTTTCCCTTAAGTATATGCATTTACTTCCTCAGGAAACTGATTAAAGGCCGGGAGCTACAGGCACTCATATCCCCAAAGGCAGCTAGTCTTGCCATGCAGGACACACAAAATCTCAAGCAAACAAACAGACAAACAAAACAAAACAAAAACAATAAGCAAAATACCAAACAAAACAACAACAACAACAGAAAACAAACCCTCCCAAATGTGTCTCAGCTCAAGGAGTAGTTCTAGACTCTAAGGTGCGTGTCTGTGAGCCACAGGTAGGCTCTCCACCTACAGGGCCATATATGGTTGGTAAATCCTGGGAAGTAGCATAAAGAAAAATCAATAATCATTTTCAGCTTACTTCTTTTTTTCTTAACTCCCAAGTGCAGAATGTACTGCATTGCTGTCTCATTTTTTTTCCCCTTTCCGTGCTATTTGTGCTGCAGAACATATTTTGACAATGAATTACAGAATTTGATCATTGTTCACAATGATGTAAAAACCTTTCTTCAGAGACTTCTGTGAAAATCAGTTGTCTTTCCCAAAGTAGCACAGTATTAATTCATCTTTGATAATAGAAATCAGTGGTTTTCACAGTTTTAAATCTGTTTGGGGGTTTGTAAAGCCTCACTTCTAATTACACAGGTCAAGGGCAGGAAGTGAGACTTTTGCACTGTTAACAATTCTCAATATGATGCTGCAGATATTTTTTGAACAGCCACACCAAGAATTTTTGATTAGTAATGTTATGTGCTTCTCCTCCATGACAACCTGCTTGAAGAAATACAGTGATCATTACTAGTATCTACTTACCCTTCTGGCTATTATATTACAATCAAGATGTCCAAAATTAAAACTTGATTAAGATATTTCAGTGTTACCAAGTCAGCAAGGCATTCTGCCTATAAGCTTCAGCAGTGTAGACTCAGAGATCAGTTGAGAACTGTTGTTGTTGCTGCTGCTGCTGCTGTTGTTATATTGTTTTGGTTGTTTTTAATATCTAGAAGTGTTAAATACCCGGCTTCTGCAAATAATAGTATTCTATTTCTAGGTTCTTGATGCAACATTGTTAATTATGTTTGAAAATGATATAATAGTACTTAAAATGTAAGGAATCTGCCATATTGAAACCAACAAAGAAGAACATTTAAATTTTTTCAATAGCTCTCTTTTATTCACTTTAAAAGCTGCTTATTTAGCTTTTGAGAAGCTTGTATGTAAGCACTCTCTTCTTCCTTTCTCCTTCCAATCCCTCCCATGAGTATCCTTCCTCAAGGTCATGGCCTTTTTCATTTTAATGGTTATTGTTACATATTTATGTAACAGTTCATATACACATACTTTACATATACGTAGAAATGCATGAATTCAACATGATGAGTTCACACAGTATTGCTCATATGTATTTAGTACTGACTTCTTGGGATAGCTTAACCTATCAAGGGGTTGATCTCTGGAGAAGAATGATTTTCCTACAATTATAAACCATTGATTTCTGGTAGCTCTTCATCTATGATTGTATTCTAGTGAGAACTCTCCCATCAATGTTGGCACATCAACAGCTGTTGTTACTATTCAAGAACTGAGTTGCTTAAGAAAGCATGTTGTTGGGATTTCATGGATGCAGCTTTTCTGTCATATATGAAAGACACAATCTGAACTCTTACAGCAGATGTCCTGGTCCTCCAGCCCTTAAATTCTTTCTACCTCCTTTCTGTGATGTTACGTGAGCCTTAGGTATAAGGGTTGCATTGTAGATAGAGTAATTGGGGCTGGAATCCCATGGTCAACTGCTTTCAGCATATTGAATAGTTGTATCTTTCTTTAATTGTTTCTGTTGTCTGTAAAAGAGAAGTGTCTTTGATGGTGAGTGAGATCTGTACTTATCTGTGAGTACAAGATTAATCATTTACAATGCAGTTAGAAATTATACTCATTTGCAGTACCTGGCATAATGTGCTTCCCATTTAATGGGCCTTAATTTCAATAAAATGGTAGTTGTACCATCAGGATATAAGTGCCACAATCACAGCTCATAGAAGATCTTGTCGCTATAGTCATAGTTGTTGCTTGAAGGCATTAGTACTGGACGCAACTATCGGCCATTGGCAGCTTGCTTACCTCCTTTGCTTTCAGTATTATTATAGCTTGTCCTTAAGAGGAAGCTTCTAGCTTGGGTCTAGCTCATTTCCTCAAAGTTCTATATCCAAAGTGTGTGGTTTCTTCAGAAATAGGGTTTTAATTTCAGGGATAAAAAAAGCAGCCTATATTGTTTATGAAAGGCCTCTTAGACTCTTCTGATCAGAAGGATTCCACAGCCTGACACTGTGGGTTTGCTTGAGAAACATCTATGGATCTTGGGAGAAACAGTATTCCCCACCTGTAGTGCAACTTTACACACACATTCACACACAAACACACACACACACACTCCTACACACATGTATGCACACATGTATACATTCATATATGAACACACACACATGAAGTCAAAATTAGCTTAATGTTTACCTTGCCTGTTTTCATCCATCTTCACTGTCTAAATTCTCTCAAGTACTGAAAGTGTCCTTTTACTTTGAAAAGGTTCCTGAATTCAAGATAGAAAAAAGCACAACCATCATTTTTTAAACTGCAATTATTAAATATACGGTTATGTAGTCTTAATAAAAGGAGAGAGAGAGAGAGAGAGAGAGAGAGAGAGAGAGAGAGAGAGAGAGAGAGAATAAAAGGAAATTGGAAGTGTTAGTAATCTTATTCATTAGTCATATCTTGTTTTTCCTCCTTGTTCTTATCACTGCGTGAGGACTTTGTTATATTTTTTTTAATTTATTTATTCTTGTTACATCTCAATGTTTATCCCATCCCTTGTATCCTCCCATTCCTCCCCCCTCCCCATTTTCCCATTATTCCCCTCCCCTATGACTGTTCCTGAGGGGGATTACCTCCCCCTATATATTCTCATAGGGTATCAAGTCTCTTCTTGGCTACTTGCTGTCCTTCCTCTGAGTGCCACCAGGTCTCCCCCTCCAGGGGACATGGTCAAATGTGAGGCACCAGAGTACGTGAGAAAGTTGTATCACACTCTCCACTCAACTGTGGAGAATATTCTGACCATTGGCTAGATCTGGGAAGGGGTTTAAAGTTTGTGAAGACAAGGCTAAAGGAAAATTAAACTTAGGCTTTCTTTGCTCAATAAATTAATGCTTTGATAACCATTTATTTCTTTTTGTAGCTTTGGCTGGCCTGAAACTTACTATGCAGACCTGGGTAACCCCACAATCACAGAGCTTTGCATGTTTCATTTTGTCATTAAATTTCAATTTTTGAAATCATACCTGACTGAGCTGAGGATTTCGACCTTCCACCTATGATTACAAAAACAAACTTTCTTAAATTACAGCCCAGGGCTCAACAATACAGTTTCAGACACACATAGAATGCTGTTATTTTCTTCGGACAGTACAGCATTCTTAATACAGTGCCTAAGAAATTCAGCACATGTTGGCTGAATGCTGGTTAATTATCTGTTTAATCACATTTAAATGGGTCTTGTTATTTATTTATTCTCACATTTCCACATTAGAGATAATTATGATAGTTATTGCTATACTTTTGAACACAAAGATCAAAGAGTTCATGTTCTGCTGTGGAAGCTCTGAAATATATAAAAAAATCATGTGAGGAAAAAATCATGTGTGTGTGTGTGTGTGTGTGTGTGTGTGTGTGTGTGTGTGTGTGTGAGTGTGATGTGATTTTTCCTAATCTATATTGAGTGCCTTCTGTTGAACTCCACATTTAGAATGTAAATCATAAAATACAATGCTTATGAAATGCTTTATTTTTAGTCCCTATCTTCAAACTTCACTATGAGAACTACCATACATATTTTGAATATTCACTTTGAATACTCAAACCTTCACAAGAACAGTGTACCAAGAGTACTACATCCTGAGCGTACTATTTATGCCCACTGCATTACAAACATCGGGTTGGGAAAAATGTGACTTCTGTTTTGATAGAGACATTGTCTCTGAATCTCATCGTGATGAGTAGGCTATAGAGTGAAAGTTTGTCTCCAAGTCTAGAATTTATGTGTTGTCTCTTCAATTCCCAGTCGGTTAGTGTGCAAAGGTGGGGTCTTAGGAAGGTAATTAGATTATGAGAATAAATAAACCCTTGAATTGAATTAGTGTTCTTAACAGCAGTATGGAAAGAAGGCTCAGCACTTAAGAACACTATATTTTCTTTTTAAAATTTTACTTATTTTATTATAGTTTATTTACATTACATCTCGATTGTAATCCCCTCACTCTTATCTTCCTGTTCCCACCCACCCTTCCTCTTCTGCCCTATTCCCCTCTGCTACACTTCTGACGATTCGGGTCCTCCTCTTCCACTGTCTGACCACAGCCAGTCTCATCTCATCTGGATAGTCTGCATCATCTTCCTCTGCGTTCCCACGGGGCCTCTCTACCAAGGGTCAGTGATGAAATTGTAGGTACCCCAATATCAGAGGCAGACCCTGCTCTCTCTTCCCCTTCTCCATGTGTAGAATAAGATGTCCATAAGCTACATCCGACCATGAGGACTAGGTTCTCTGTTTGCAATGTCCTTGGTTGGTGCGTGCAAAATCCAGGCCCCCCAAACCTCCTAAAACCAAAACACAAGCAAACAAACCAAACCAAAACCAAAACCAAACAAAACAAAACAGTCAAAAACAAAACCAAAACCAAAACATGCAAACCAAAGCACAACACACACACACACACACACACACACACACACACACACACAGAGAGAGAGAGAAGGGGGGGGGGAAATATTCCTAAAATCTAAAATAGTTGTCTACAAGAATGACCTAACAGGTGAAAGAAGCTTTGCAACTAGTAAGCAGATCTGAGATAGTAAAGGATGATGGTCCATACTAAAATATGAATATTGTGGTAATTTGATTAGTTATAGGGGAAAATGAAGAAAAATTACTAGAAACTAAAGTTTATTCTCATAAGAAATAAGAAAAAGCCTTATAAGAAACATGCCATAGTGTTTTATCAGAGGCAAGACTTAGGAAAAATTAAAATAGAAATTTAGCTGAGGAAAATTCTATATAAAGTAGTGAAGCAGCAACTTGGTTACAGAAACATAAGGGAAAATTATGTAGAAGCTAAAATAATTACTAGCAGGTCAAGTGTTTACTGTGCAAGCTTAACTACCTGATTTTGGTTTCTCATCTTTCGAGTAAATAACCAGTGTTCCTATAGCCAAGTCTCTAACCAATGTCACAGGAGGTGGGAATTGAGCTGAGGTATTTGGAGTTTATTGACCAACTAGCATTGCCAAATTAGTGAATTCCACAGTCAATGAGAAACCTTGTGGAAAATATGAGTGTAGAGAGCCAATGATAAAGACATCCAACATCAACCTCTGGTCGCCATGTGCATACAGTATACACTCACCTCTAAGCACATGTGCAGTCGGCCATATGAATGCATTCACATTACACACAGAAAACATACACAACACAGACACACACACACACACACACACACACACATACAAAGACAGAACGAGAAATGATATTTTAAAGCAAAAATCAATGATAATTTGTCTACTTTGGTTTTCTGTTGTAAAAAAAAAAAAAAAAAAAAAATGCTGACCGAACCCAAATCTTAGTGTAAAGAGTTTAATATGGACATATTTCTTTGTACAAATCCAGTATTGAGGAAAGTAAGAGGAAGAATCTGGAGGCAGGAACTGAAGCAGTGTCCATGGAAGAGTGATGCTGCTTATTGGCTTGGCCCTCATGGCTTGTTCAGCTTGCTCTCTTATACAATACGGGACAAGTTGCCTAGTTTTGCAGCACTCACAGTGTGCTGGGTTCTTCCTTATCAGCCAGCAGTTAAGAAAATGTCACAGCTGGGTGTGGTGGAACACTATTGTAATCCCAGCACTTGGGGAGGCAGAGGTAGGCAGATCTCTCTGAGTTCAAGACCAGCCTGATCTCAAAGTGAGTCCAGGACAGCCAAGGCTACACAGAGAAACCCTGCCTTGAAAAACCAAAAAACAAAAAACAAAACAACAACAACAACAAAAACCAGATAAGTAGCTGGCTAGCTAGATAACATTTACAAAAAGAAAATGCCCTCCCAGGCCAAGTACAATTGAGGTGATTCTCCAGTAAATGTTCTGTCTCTCCTGGTGATGCTAATTTGCATCCAGTACACAAAACAACTAACCAGAGTAGTAATTTTAAGATCTGGAAAGTTATCAGACTTTTCATATTCTAGAAATCTAGAAAACATATTTAGAAGGTGGACTGTAGCTGAAATGCTGCCCGATGTGTTTATGAGATTCTAGAAGTTGAAACTGTCAGTCTAATTTGACAGGGATGGAGCTAGTACAAAACGAATGGAGACTTTCATAGTTAGTTGATTTGACAGAATGTGAAGATATGGCTTTTGACTTTAAGTGTGTACTGTTCTTTAAGAGGAAAATACGGAGCCCCAAGGATATTCAGGTATGACCATGGACACTGCATCAGTTCCCACAGAGTCAACGTTTCCTCCTGGAGTGACGTTGCTACCACAGTGAGCAGAGGAGACAGGATATTAAGCCAGAGGACTTGAAGCTCAAGACAGAACGCTTTTCTTTGCAAGTGTAGGATTTACATGAGAACTTTCACTTCTCTCCACCCTCCAATTTGACCTTTTTCTACTTAGAAGGGGAATGCCTATCCTCTGACAATTTTATACTTATTTAGAGAGGAAGGCATCCTATTGGGACTCTAAATGAGAGACGCATGGGAGAATAGCAAAATAAAAGGATACAGAGGGTCCTAGAAACCTACAAGTAGAACAATATGATAGGCAGATTTGGGCCCAGGGGTCCCTCTCAAACTAAGGCACCAGCCAAGGACAATACAGGAGGTAAACTTTAAACCCCTTCCCAGATCTAGCCAATGGTCAGAATATTCTCCACAGTTGAGTGGAGAGTGTGATATGACTTTCTCACATACTATGGTGCCTCACATTTGACCATGTCCCCTGGAGGGGGAGACCTGGTGGCACTCAGAGGAAGGACAGCAGGTAGCCAAGAAGAGACTTGATACCCTATGAGAATATATAGGGGGAGGTAATCCCCCTCAGGAACAGTCATAGGGGAGGGGAATAATGGGAAAATGGGGGGGGGGGAGGAATGGGAGGATACAAGGGATGGGATAAACATTGAGATGTAACAAGAATAAATTAATAAAAAAAATTTTTTTCCTAGAAAAAAAAAAAAAGAAATCACATATAACTTGCCTTTTCACAGGATGTAGGAAGTTGTGCTTCAAAATGAATCATTTCTTCAATCAGATCCATGCCTGATTTAGATGATACTTATGACATATTGAGCTTACAGTTTATACTAGAGCAAGTGAAGGCTCAGTGTTAAAGGAAGTAATGACTGCAGAAAGAAAATGAATTTGGAATACTGGGATAGAAGGTTATGAACTGAATTGAACCCCTTTCTTCATGTATTCATAAATGTCCATCTCCAAATATGACAGTTGGAGGTTGAGGCTGAGTCAAATTAGGCTCCCATGAGATCTCGACCTGGTTAATGGAGATGGGTTAAATGTCATAATAACAAAGACACCAAAGTCTTCTCTCTGTTTCCTGCCAAAAAGAAGGCAGTCAACTGCACACCAAAACTATAAATCTGTTTAATGATCTTTTGATATTGGGCACCTTTTCTCCAGATAATGAGTTTCCATTATTTAATTCAAAAAGGCTATAGAAGCTTGTACTTTTGGCAAGGAAAAATAGTATTATTGAAAGAATATTGAAATTCTGAAGGAAGAACTGACAAAAGTAGGTTCAAAAGTAATTAAGGAAGAGTGATCTGTCAACCAATAACCATCAGTCAGAGCCAAGATGAGATATACACATAGAGGAATTTGTTTTTAAAAAGTTTGAAACAATGGAAAAAGTATTAGATATATATATCCAGCTATAACAGTACATTCAATTTATGTAGTAACAGATTAAATATAAAATTTTAATGGTCATTGATTTAACTAACTGTATAATTCAGTATGTAAAAGCCTTTGAGTGACATAGTGATCTTGGGTAGTACTTCTTACAAGCTAAAGATCAATCAGAGGAAACTAACTATGAAATTAATAATATTGATTTTCCAAGAGCTCACTCTAAAACATCCTTAAAAATGTTCTAAAGGGACACTGAAAAGCAGAATAAGCACTTATGAAAATCTCTATGCCGTTAATCAATGACAGTATTATCTACTAATAATGACTAATAGGAAATTATTAAATAAAAAAATTCTTGGTAAAAACCACAGTACATGGTGACTGACTGAGAAATGTGAGAAGGAAAAGGGAACGAAAGATACCTCCTAGGATTTTAGGTTAGATGTCAGTTAAAATAATCTTTAAGAAATGTAGGAACCAGGCCCGACTGGGCTGCCTGCCTGTCTTGCTGTTTCATGTCCTGTTTCTAGCAGCTTTCATGTCTGTGTTTATCTTGGTTAGCTAGTCATTTTTACTGCTCTGAGAACGCACCCCTCCCATCCTTGAGACTTTTCCTCCTGTGTGCAATCACAGCTTGAGGGATTTCACCTGGGAGGGGGATTCCTGTTTTGCTGCTTGTAAGAAGGCTCTCTGGAACTCTGGAGAAACTAACAAAGGAATAATAAACCGCTGCCGCGGCTGCTGCTCTCTTAGCACGAAGGACCCTCTGTGTTAGTGTGTGTGTGTGTGTGTGTGTGTGTGTGTGTGTGTGTGTGTGTGTGTGTGTGTGTGTGTGTGTGTGTGTGTGTGTGTGTGTGTGTGTGTGTGTGTGTGTGTGTGTGTGTGTGTGTGTGTGTGTGTGTGTGTGTGTGTGTGTGTGTGTGTGTATGAGTTAAATCTGCAGTCCCTCGCCCTCGACTCGGTACCGCAGTGGCGCGGGAAATTAATACAGTTAGGAATAGTGCAGGTGGAATACGACTACTGCGTTTGCAGCCATGTTGAGCTTGCCCAGCTTTTTTAGAAGCAGAAATGCCCAGGGAAGAGCTACAACATTATATCCACAAAGGAATTTAGATGGACACAGAAGGCTGTGGATACCTTCGATATAATTTTTCATGGTCAAAACTGATGCAAGGATAGGGTCTATGAGAAGGAAAAGTGTTAATGTAAAGTGAGCATATAACAACAATATAAGTTAGATTTTTTACCATACATAGCATTAATTTGAAATTTCAAAGTGTATATAGGAAGTAGAAAATGATGACTCATTAGGGGTGATATTTTTCAATCCTTAAATGCATCTACCACTCAAGATGGTACCATGAAGTGTGAAAAAAGTGTTTCTCTATAAAATTAGTGGGGTGGTGATATTTATTTTCTTATTATACAGAGTAATGATTTTGAGAAAGAATTTTTACATAAAATAACTAAAAGCATATGAATCTGTACATTTTCTTATGTAATATGTTGACTAAATTTCAGATAAATTACAAGTCAATCCATAAGTAAAATTTTACTTTATGTCCCACCTGTGATTAAAATAATCTTTGCAAGAAACAACTTAAGGAGAATGCTTCCAGGTTCATCATTCTACGAAAGCCAAGGTAGAAACATGAAGTAACTCACATCCACACTCAAGAGCAGAGGTTTAATGAGTGAATTCATGCTTAGGGCTCAGTTTACCATCTTTGCTCTAGTATCCAAATCTCCAACCAATGGAATAGTTTTATACCACTCATATGGGGTTGGATCTTCTCACATCAATCAGCATAATAAAAACAACCCCCAACCGATATTCTATAGGCCAATCTGATCCAAACTGTCTCTCATCTAGACTCTACTCTCAGCTAATTCTAGATTGTACCAAGTTGACAATTAAACTAAGTAGAAGAATTACATATTGAAAAAAATTTATTAAAGAATACCACATGCATTGTTTCATCTCAGATAATTAAAATTCTCTTCATCCATATATATCATACTAATGTACCTTGTTTTTATTTTCTTATTGAAATTATAAAGCATTCATTCCCTTTTTTTTCCCATTTACCTGTCTAAGAACTGTATTTAAATTAGTTTGCTATTTAGATTGTTTCACATGCAATGATGTGTCAATTAACAACATCCTTGTCCTCAATGGAAAGTATATACAGGCATAAACCCATAATGGAATTGAAATTTCTGTTTCTTTGTGAGCATATTCTTCAAGACCATGAGTTATACAGAGTTTATATGCTGTGTTGATGCTGATGTGAACAAACATGTGCTACCAGTCACATAAAAATATAGCAATACTATTATTAATGCTACAGGCTACTTTCTCACAAAAGGCATGGTGTTTACAAAGCCTACATCAGTGGACAGCAGTGTCCTGGTCCTTTACATTCACTCCTTCCCACTGAATCCCACAGCAATTAACACCTCTATAAGCACCAGTTAAGGTACGTTCCAGTGGTGTGCTATTTATTTTTCATTTTTGTAAGATTTTCACCATGCCTTTTCTGTGCATAGATATATTGTATATACAAATACTTAACATTATCTTCCTTGACTCCAATATTTGGCACAATAATGGGTTGCATAGAGATCATTTTTCATATTTATGAACATATAGCCATTAGATGGCATGTGCAGACTTTATCTCTTTAAAAAGTGTACATGTGTTGAATCTTCGCTAACTTTCACTTGTGGACTTCTATATTATTTTCATCTTAAAGTTAAGACAATGAGCCCTATGTAGTTGTAGCTGAAGCTTTCTTATTAGTTAAATCACTGGATAATGCAATTGTGTAATTTTAATGTAAGTAACATTCAGTCTTTTCTTTATTGCACATGGAGGAAGAGAGACCAGACATCAGTACTTGAGGACATCACAAACATAGGAAAATGTAGTATGTTTGCTCCCGTCAAACACATGAGTAGAGATATCTAATTATATCTTAATTTTAATTTCTAATTATTCTGATTATTTATAAACCCGAGAATCTCTTCATGTCCTGTTTACATATTTGGATACTTCCAATGAAGTTTCTCGTGATTATATATTCTCATTGTTTTTACTTCTAGATAAATTGGAAGTTTCTTGGGTAAGCGTAATGGGATCACAAAAATCCTTGTATTCACAGATAGCACTAAGGAACCCGGGAATGCTAAACACTTCGGGTTGTGTTCCAAAGGAAAAAGTGTGCAACTAGTTACTCCACAGAAGTCTGGGAATGGGGTGCCTACTAGCCTACATACCACCTGCAATACCCGTAGGTCCAGGCCATACCTGGCTGCCCTAAACTCCCACAGCCAGGGCAGGATGTGTCTAGCAGTCAAGATGACCTCTATGTTCTCTGCAAAAAGCCACACTATATTATCCTCCAGGCCTTCAAAAAAAAAAAAACAACAACAACAACAACAACAACAACAAAAAAAAACACACATAGAGCCTATCTATAGAACCTATCTCAATGGAAGAAGGGTCATGCACTCTGAGACGTGTTGACGGAATTATGCTTTTTTTGTATACAAGATTGTGTTACACCAGGATACTTTCCCCCAAATTACACTGCAACTGAGTATGCCTAAAACAAACTATTCCTTGTCAGACTCTAGAAGTTTGAACCAACACCTGCTACTGAGTTGTGTTGAACTGAGTTTTTTTCTTGCATCTCAGGGATTGACACTCTGCTTGTCCTGTGTTTGTAGAGACCTTCACATTTACTAAGTACATAATATCTACCACTGAAGAAGAAATTAGTAATCAGATTATTAGCATTAGCCACTTCCTTTATATATAGGCAAATATGTTAGAGGACATGTTTACTAGATTTAACAAGCAGAAACCAGCCAAACTAGTAACTCAGCATTTCTGTAAAAGTTCATAATAAGAAACTTCTTATGAAACTGTGAGGTTTGTCCATATTTATTTTTTTGTTTGTTTAAAGTGGTTAATTTTTTTTTGAGAATTTCATACTTTGATTTTTACATCATTCCCACCTCTCTTTTCTTCTTTAATTATTATTATGCATGCACACACACACACACAAACACACAATCAAACATACACACACACACACACACACACAGAGAGAGACAGAGAGAGAGAGAGAGAGAGAGAGAGAGAGAGAGAGAGAGCTCAGTGAGTATAACTAATCCCTTTACAATTGTTCTCCTGAGTTAGTTTACTATAGTAATAAAAAGCTGCCAGCACAACCTTTTGTACCTACATGTTTTATTAAAAAACAAACAAAAACTCTGTTCTGCTAGTTAGAACCAAATGAAATTTACTTTTGGAACATTCTCATGCTTTTTCTCTTGGAGAATGCGTCTTAGGTGGCCCTGCAGTAGCTGCGATTTCTCAGAGCTTCATTTCTGTTCTGCCATGTGAGACTCTCCTGGGAAGGATGAGGGTGAATAGACGTGCTCCCTGAGATCATGCCAGAGATAACAGGATACATTCTTCTGGAAGCTGGGATACAATCACACTCCAGGGATCTCAGTAGGACCTTTCAGTACATTAACACCAACCTTCGTACGCAAGGATATCTGTTCAGCTGAGCTATTGCTAAGTATAAGTTAGAGTTTAAGATTGATATAAAATGTTTTTTCCCCAATGATGCAACCTTTTTAATTGAAATGACATGTTCTTATCATGAAGGAGTGAGTCAAGAAATAGAAAGTGCACAGGAGTTCCCAGAAGACAGCCACGGTGACAATCAGGCTCGTGAAACTCAGGAAACTGCCACCTCGAGAATACTTAGGTCTTGTTGTGAAATGTTGTTGTCAAAGGAAAGAGATAAATAAAAGCTAGATGTCAACATCCTTTTTACACAGAGAAATTTTTTGTTGTAGCTTGTGAATTCATTCCTAAGGAAACAGATTTTCTTCTTTCCAGTGTATGAGACTCTGCCTTCCTGCCTTGGGATTTGATCTAGATAGTAGGTGAATAATAGGGAATATTCAAGTCTTTTCATCAGATAAGGACATTGTGCATAAATATAGGCATAGGATGCAGTTGATTTTATGAACAGGCAAATGTATTTGGAATTTTGTGCTATTGTTTATTTTCTAAGATTCAATTCAAAATTTTTATATATTTTGTTTATATCCTGACTGTAATTTTACCTGCACATAGTCACATGATTTAAAAGAAAGTTTTAATTATGGTCATAATTTGCATTTTTCAATCCTCCATTTCTCTTTCTTTAGATTTTACCTTATTAAGTGAACAGTTTTAGTTTTTTTTTCCTATAAACAGAAATGGAAAAGATAACATAAATTGGCCTACAGTATAGAGCTATTGTGCAACTTGGATCTTTAAAACCTGCATGTCCTAGCAACTGTCTGTCAATATAGCTGTATGTAAGCTGCCTTTTGACTGAGTAAGTAGCATTCGCAGTTGGGTGTATCCCAGAGATGTAGCCACTCCCCTGTGCATGATTATCATGATTATTGATGCTGTCTTCACCTTTTGCTGACACAGGACTTTATCTTATGTTAGGTTTTTTGGTACTTTATTTGCCTTTTAATGAACACATTTTAAATCTTTCATGTGAGAATATAAGTTTTCAGTAGCATTCCTTAAAAATGTGTCAGTCGTTTATCTGTTATAATTGGCTTCAAATTTGCAATCATAATTCTTACTAATTATTCTCAATATGAATATTCATTTAATATCCATATGTTTTCAATCAATATTCTGAATATTTAATGACAAACATAAGACACTTATAAAGGATGTTAATAAATGTTATAATGAATAAAACATTCATTTTTAGCTATTTTTGTCAATATTGCTTAGAGTTATCATTTGCTAATTCAGAACTTTAAAAATTAAATGCATCTTTAGGTTCATATAGACCTTCTTAAAATTTTCAAACTCATTCTGCTATATTTCTTGCCACCATATTTGTATCACGACACACTTGTCCTAGGAGTGGACAAAAGAGGTACTTTATGATAAAAATATAAAAGAAAATTATGACAAAATCCAGTGTTGATGAATATGTAGAGAAATTAGTGCTTGCTTTTGCTACTTTATGGCAGTTTTCAATAAAGCTTTAAGACTATCTTTCACTAAAAACCCAATAATCATACTTGAAGAATGAGATATAAGGATACAATCATGTTACTAGAAATCTCTCTCTTTAATGCTTTTAGAACAAAACTGTTTTATAATTTAAACAACTATTTACCTTAAAAAGGATTAGTACGTTTATTCCATATTTAATATATAGCGTGATACAATTACTAGAAATAAGTATGTGAAAGGCTATCCTATAAACATGGAAACGCTTTCCTAATATTGTTAAATGAGTTATAAATCCATTTATCTAGTCTACTTTTCTAGGTATTTTAGACAAGCATTCTTTTTCAATAGATCCTTCAAATTTTTCCATACTTATAACAAATTAAAGAAAACCTCATCTCTTATCAGAGGACACGTTAGTTAGAAAGGATCTTATTAGCAGTTTTGTAACAATAGCCTTAATATGAAGGATTTTAGGTGACTCTAGTAGTCTGACAAAATATATTACTCCATTTTAATTAAATGATTATTTACTAACAAGCATATTTCTAGGTTAATTTACAGTGAGCATTGACCTTCTGACCTCATGATAATTTGAACAGCTGTCATTTTTGTAAGAATTAGTGAGAAATGCTAATGTCATTGTTTTGTGATGTTTAACAGTTGAGTTAAACTCAATTTTAAAACCTCCCCATGTTATTTCCCAAACATTAAATACACCTTGCTTCACATTCCCTGACCTTGTTGCTCTGGCTTTTTGTGTCTGCTTTATCAAAAGATATTCCCATGTTTTTTAAGTCTTTCTTCTGTTTTCCTTTGCTCTAAAACAGAGCAATATGTACTACTCCATATGTACCAGGTACTGACTGCATGCCGTAATACAAATTTCAGTAAATCGGTCTGACTTAACTCATTCAAGAGATATAGAGTTTAGAGATAATGACACGCATAGTGACACTCACCATTATGAAGTGCTTAGAGCAAACCAGATTCTCGTAGGTTGCAGTATATGATCAGAAGGCCTAATGAACTGCGCATGGAAGAGTCCATGCTGGTTTTAGAGAAGAGGATATGGGAAAAGCATGCAATGGCATGGAGACAGCCTAAGTGTCCCTCAGTAGAAGAATGGATAAAGAAACTGTGGTACATATACACTATGGAATACTACTCAGCTATTAAAAATAAGGAATTCCCGAAATTTGTGGATAAGTGGATTGAGCTAGAAATGATCATAATGAGTGAGTTAACCCAGAAGCAGAAAGACTCAAATGGTATATACTCACTTATATCTGCATACTAGCCCAAGGGGCATGTCCCACGAAAGCCTTCACTTACCAGGAAACTGGGACAGAGGGGAGGACATCCTATTGGGACTCTAGATGAGAGAAGCATGGGAGAATGGCAAAGTAGAAGGATCCAGAGGGTCCTAGAAACCTACAAGTAGAACATGATGATAGGCAGATTTGGGCCCAGGGGTCCCGCTCAAACTAAGGCACCAGCCAAGGAGAGTACAGGTGGTAAACTTTAACCCCCTAGCCAGATCAAGCCAATGGTCAGAACATTCTCCACAGTTGAGTGGAGAGTGGGATATGACTTTCCCACGTACTCTCATGCCTCATATTTGACCATGTCCCCTGGAGGGGGAGACCTGGTGGCACTCAGAGGAAGGACAGCAGGTTACCAAGAAGAGACTTGATACCCTATGAGCATATACAGGGGGAGGTAATCCCCCTCAGGAACAGTCATAGGGGAGGGGAATAATGGGAAAATGGGAGGGAGAGAAGAATGGGAGGATACAAGGGATGGGATAACCATTGAGATGTAACAAGAATAAATTAATAAAATAAATAAATAAATAAAATTTAATTTATTCAGATTACATCTCAATTGTTATCCCATCACTTGTATAATCCCACTCCTCCCTCCCTCCCACTTTCACTCTATTCTCCTCCCCTAGGTCTATGACCGAGGGGGACCTCCTCCCCCACTATATGGTCATAGGCTATCAAGTCTCATCTTGGTAGCCTGATTATTCTTTCTTTGAGTGCCACCAGGCCTCCACACCAAGGGAACGTCGTCAAATATGGGGATCAGAGTTCATGTCGGAGTTAGTCCCCACTCTCCATCTGACTGGTGAATGTCCTCCACATGTGAATTCTTTAAAGAATATTCTCCAATCACATCACAAAGAATAATTCATGTAAAAAGTGTACCCATGGTTAAAAGTTATGACTCCATAAAGCAAAAGAAAAATGACCTTTGGAAATTCTGTTTATTCCCTCAAAAATCAATTATTTCTGCCTATTTCCATAAATGACATACAAGAAATTCTATAAAATTATAATGAAAATTTTATTATTGAATATGTTATATCGTTATATATGTTATTATATATTTTATTATATTATTAAATTATAAATAATATAGCTTATCTTGATAAATTAAATCAGACAGAACATAATCACAAAGTAAGAAATTTTACACAGGGAACAAAGATAAATGGACTTTACAATTATGACATGAACAAAGGATCTTTATATATTATGCTAAAATTAGTGGTTATGGTGACTCAGTAATTTGGAATGAATTATTTCTGCAAAATATGCCTACACCGTTAATTAAGAAGAGACTTGCAATTATTTAATAATATCAGTTTACTGAAAAAAATTTCAAGTGATGAATGAGCATCACCATATTAATGTACACTGTACTACTAAGTATGGTTGCTACATGAAATTGAACTGAACGTAAGTTGACTCATTCATAATCTCTTTGCTTGGCTCCTAAGTTCTATGTGCTCTGACCCATGTTCACACCTGCAAGTGTATCTTATAACTCTCATTCCGTGTATTCTAGCCATATGGTTCGGTTATCCTATTATTTAATGTAATGTATCTACTTCAGACTTAACCTTTACAATCTTCTTTACACTTCATCAGGATGGCTATTTTCCATATATTAGAATTAATGATTGCTTTTTGTTACTCAGACGATTTCTGAGATATTATCAGGTCAGAACTTTCAGAACAACTAGAAAAATGACGTAATAACTATAACTTTAATTACCTGCATTGGTTATTAGCTATGTTTTAGAAAGTTTGGTGTGTGTGTGTGTGTGTGTGTGTGTGTGAGTGAGTGCCCGCACGTGCGCACAAATGCATGCAAAGGCTGTGTCTGTCTGTCTGTCTGTCTGTCTGTCTGTCTGTCTGCTTCTGTGTCTTTGTTTGGGTTGGCTTTTTTTCTTTGTGATTGGGTATAATCTATGGTCCTTGGAAAAGATGTCCTGGTGACCTAATAGTGAAAAGCTATTGATGTAGGTGGGACTAGGGAGATAGTTTAGTACTTAAGTGCACTTACTGCTTTGGAGTGTGTATGTATGCATGTGTGTGTTGGCATATACCATATACATTATATATAATATATAATGTATGTTTTATATTGTATATCAGTTTGTGTCTATACTAATTGTGGATATACTAAATTTAACCTACAAAAGAATGATATCAAATATTTATAAAGGAAATAAAGATTGTTTATAAATATTTTTGAAGCAATGCATTAACTAAAAATACATTCAAGTAGATTTAAATGTTCAAACAATTTTGAATCATAAAGTTTTAATGTATAATAATAAATATAATCTATTTTTGGAACATTCTAAATTCTTGGATCAAAAGTTGTTAAGTAAATTGCATAGATCAGTTCATATAAAATTTTTATTTCTATATGTCAAAATTTGTCAAGCATTGGTCAGTGGTTATCTTGTGTGCATAGACTAAATACTTTTATACTTGGATTATAATAAAATTTAAAATTCCAATTCATCAAAAACATTACAAATAAAATTAAAGACTGACTAATGTACATGAAAACTTTATGTCAAATGAAGTAGAGAGCATAAATTGAGTAGTAGAGATGATTGTCTCATTAATTTTATTATCAGTGGAAAAAAAGTATCTGATACTCTAAGAGCATATATAGGGGAAGGAGGTCTCCCTCAATCACAGACATAGGGGAGGAGAGAAGGGGGAAGTGGGAGGGAGGGAGGAATAGGAGGAAACAAGGGAAGAGCTAACAATCGAGATGTAATATGAATAAATTAATAATAAAAAAAGAAATAACCTAAGAGAAGAGCTATTCGTTATAACTCAGGAGTTCCAATCAGCCCCGGTTGCTTTGTCCCTTACTCTTCAGCAGAACATCATACCAACAGAAGGATGTGATAGATGATATCCAAATCTTGGATGCAAGAGGAGGAGGAGGAGAATAGGGGAAGAAGGCAAGGCAAGGTTTAGCTCCCATGGACATGCTCCAATTATCTGCTTAATCACTATGCCCAAGGCTTTATCTGTCACCACTTACTAACTGTGACATCATATTGTGATTCTATCGAGGGTTCAATTCAATAATTACATCAGAGATTAAACTACATAATCTAATTTACTCTCAGGAAACACTCTTATAAACACTTTAAAAATGTATGTTGTTAAACTCTTAGGCATTAAATAATACAAGCTAGTTAACAATCAACTTAACTAAGATAACCATGAAAGTTGTTATATGTACAAACTTTACTTATATGTTAAGAAGTTGATTTTATATAAGATAAAATTTGTTTACTTATTAGAATGGAGAGTATGCCTACTAAGAAATATACTTAGAAGCAAGAAATTAAGTTATTTACTCAAGAAAATATATTATCTACTATATACCAAAGATTGTGCTAAGTTAAATAATTTGAATAGCAACCCCCCAAAAAAGATCATGCTCTCATACTTTTTTCTTTTTGTTGTTTGTTTGTTTATTTGTTTTGAGACAGGGTTTCTCTGAATAGCCTTGGCTGTCCTGGACTTGCTTCATAGGTCAGGCTAGCCTCGAACTAACAGAGATCCATGGGTGCCTGCTTTCTGTTGTGTTGGTATTACTGTGCCCAGCCTTTTCATACATTTTTGAGCAGTAGAATGTGTGTGTGTGTGTGTGTGTGTGTGTGTGTGTGTGTGTGTGTGAGAGAGAGAGAGAGAGAGAGAGAGAGAGAGAGAGAGAGAGAGAGAGAGAGAGAGAGAGAGAGAATGCTTACATAAACGGTGAAGCCAAGACAGACAGTAAGAAAATAAGACAGGTAAAGTTTTCAAAAATTGACAGTATAATTTGGTCATTTTTTTTTACCCATTTTCTCCAGCCATTCCCAGATAGACCTCTTTTCCACAACTCAACTTAATGCTTCTCTTCTTCCTCTTCCTCCTCCCCCCTCCTTCCTCCTCCTCTTTTCTTCTTCTCTTTCTCTTAAATCAAGTTCAATTTTGGTTTCCCATATACCCTTGGATATGTAGCATTCTACTAAGGTATAAGCATCCTGCCAGGGCCCCCACTTGTCAGAAAGACCCTGCTGTTTAGTTTGCAGTCCTCCAGAGCAATTCTGAGCTTGGCATTAGTATAAGACTCCCTCTTCCGAGCAGGGTCTCCAGCTCCCTGCCTCACTCCATTTGGAAAGTATCTTTAGACATAGATGCCCCTAACAACATTTGATATATGGCCCCTGACATGGCTCTGTGCTAGCTCTCCCCTCCCTGAGGCTATCAGATGATTAGGTACTGTGTTCCCATTCATATGATAGGACTACACTGTGAAATTCAAAACAAGCTTTCTTAAAGTTCTTGGTTTCAATCAGTGATGAACATCTGTCCTGGGAGCCCCCACTAATCACTCCCCAGGGGCTATATAGCCTTTGTTCTCCATGATTAAAGTTGAACTAGCTCCTGGAGTTGTTCCTGGAGTGTTTGATCACCATTCTGCTTATGGCCATCCTAGCCCTGTGCCTCATCTTCTTCTCATGTTGCCTCAGTGGGCTGTGGCCATCAGCTGCCACCCAGGGAATAGGAGAACCACAACCACCCTGAAAAACATCTTCCTCTCCCACCAGCCAGTAGCTCCTTATCTATGGGTGACACTTTGTGCCTACCTTCCTTCTCAAACCTGCCAGTTTTTTCTTGCTAGTACAAGTCTTGCATGTGTTATCAGAAAGTGTTGCTAGACTTAGTCATAGATGCTAACTCTATGTAGTAGAGAGAATTCGCTACTAATAGTAGAATTCACTACTATTATTCTGCTAAGTGGATATAAATTAAACTGATTCCTAACTGTAGAATATTTATTCATCCTATAGGGCTTTTCTGACCAGGCTACTTCCCAAACAATTGAGACAGAGACTTATTGGTTTGTTTAACAAGCTTTAAGCACATAACTGGGCAAGTACAATTTATACACATTTTCTAAGCTAGTCTGGCTATGTCCCATCCACATTCCGCAAGTTAATTGCCAATATTGGTCCTGTCTGGACTGGATCTGCTCCATCAGGCCACGTCCTTTCTCTCTATTATTCTACTTTTCTCCTTCTCTTTCTCTTCATTCCTCTCCTGGCCTTATGTACTTACCTATGACCCCAAGCCCCAGACCTGAAGCTACTCTTCTTCTCTGTGCACTTCCAAGCTATTCAGCTTTCTTTTTTAAAGAATCAGAGATAATTGGGGAGCAAAGTTTACATAATAATGACTGATTTATCTTAAAACGTACTTGTCTGGACTGTAGACGTATCTTAGGGTCCAGCATTTAGCATTTGTATACATAGCACCAGACCAACCTCTAACCCCGAACAACCTATGTTACACCTATATATTAGTGCATTTCTCAACTCACATCAGAGAAACTACTTTTTGTAGTAGTTGACCATTAACAAAGAGACTCTTAACTGGCAAAGGTGCAGACAATATGAAATGCTCAGCCTTAAATGAGAAGTGTCTCTCACACCATCTCATGAATAGCTCAGTGATAAATGCATAAGAAGTTATGGAAACATAAAAGCAAAAGTAAATAGATGAATATGACTAAACAACATTTACCATCAAAGGGCAAATGGCAGCCTAGAGTAGGAAAAGATTTTCACTACCTCAACATCAAACAGGGGGCTAATATCCAAAAATGTATAAAAATATTAAAAAACTAGATATTAACAAACCAAACAATCCAACTAAAATGGGGTACAGATCTAAATAGAATTCCCAAAAGAGAAATCTCAAATGGCTGGAAAACATTTGAGATTTACCACCTTAGCCATCAGGGAAATGCAACTCAAAGCCACTTTGAGATTTCATCTTATACCTGTCAGAATCACTGAGATCAATAACACAAGTGACAGCTGATGCTGAAGAGGATGTGGAACAAGGGGAAAACTCCTCCAGTGCTGGTTGGAGTACAGATTTTTAAATCCTCCACCAAAATCAATATAGGCTTTCCTCAGAAAGTTGGGAATCAATCTATCTCAAGATCTGGGTGTTCAAATCCTAGACATATTACCCAAAGGTAACACCATCCTACCATAAAGACACCTGCTCAACCACATTTATTGAGCTTTTCTTAATAATAGAAATAAACTGGAAATACACTAGATGTACCTAAGTAGAAGAATTGATTTTTTTAAAAGTGTGGTACATCTACATAATTGTGTATTACCCAGCTATTAAAAATACCATCATGAAATTTGCAGGCAAATGGATGAATTTAGGACAAATTATGCTGAGTGTCGTAACTCAGACCCAGAAAGATAAATATTGTTTATACTCACTTATAAGTGTATATTCACTGTTATGTAAACAATAATTAAACTATAGTCCACAGAGTCTGAGTTGTTAGGTAAAGAAGTGTCTAGGACATATTCATAATGTCCCTAGGCAAGGGTCTAAATAGAATAGATTTTATGGGTAGACTAGAGTCAGGTGGGGATTGGAGCTGTGGAATCAGGTCAGGGGGATGGTTGGGGAAGAGAGAGAGTTCAGGAAGAGATAGCTGAAACTGGGGTCACTTGGTGGATGACCTGTGTACCTAATGTAATGGAAAATTCCTGGTATATAAACAATATTATATATTTTAGATTAAAAACGTTTTTATTTAAATAATAGGTAGAACTTATTTGATATTTACCATGTGATAGGATCTGTTTTGAAGTCCTTTTGTCATATACTAATAACAATGTACATATTAGACACTAATATTTCCATATCTAAGGATATATGAGATTAGCATTAATTTATTTGCCCTAGTCCATGATCTAGTGTACAATAGAGACTTGGTTTATGGTTTACATTACATAATCCTCTGCCTAAATCAAACACAGATTCTTCACCACACCAGTGGTGTCAAGTACGTTCATCCTCAAACTTAGCCCCAATGTGAGAAGCTTCTTGCATGGACTGTAGGACTGATGAAAGTGAGTTTTTTATTGAGCAGTTGTTCTCTAGATTGGTATGTTGGGAACTGATAGAATTTTAGAAGCTGTGGCCTGGTAGGAATCTTCTGGTTATTTAAAGTGAAAATGGGACCCAATCTCAACTATCTGTCTTTTTATTTTCTGCCTAATAGGTGAAGGGTCCTTCTCTGTCATAGGTTACAATTCTACATGACACCACAGTCCCAAGCAATGGCTCCAGTGAGTGTAACTGATGCCTTAAAACTGTGCATCTCAGTTAGTTACTATAGAAACAAAAAGCTGCTACTTCAGTCATTCTTACCTATGAATTTGATTAGTTAAATAAATATTTGCTTCATTACTAAGATAGTGGAAGTTAACTTTGGAATATTTTCATGCGTCTTAGGTTGTCCTAGGGTAGTTGTCATTTCTCAAGGCTGTGTTTCCATTCAGCTGTGTGGTACTCCTGAGAAAGTATTGGCTGAATTAAGGTATTCCAAAGATCATGTACAAGAAAACTGGATATATTATTCAGAAATCAGGGATATAATCACATTCCAGGGACCCAAATGGTTCTTTAGTACATTAAGGTCGATTTTCAGATGAAAGGATATGTGTTCAGCTGAGCTTCTATTAAATATAAGCTAAAACATTGTAGTAATAGAAAGTGCAATTCTTATACTGACAGTTGTCAGTAGAACAACTCTGTAGTGGAAGTTTTGGTTAGGTAAACATGGTTTTTGTTTTGATCCAAAGTGTGGGATGTGAAACTGACTTATGAGAGGGGATGTGATTTTTATCAGCTGGAAACAGAGTGGTGAGACCTCACACGGATCTTTGTCAGCTGTGGACTGCCTCATGTAGGGGCATGTTTTTTGCCAGCTGGAAAACATTCTGTTGTGGACTCTGAGAGGGTATAAACAAGAGCCCCTACCTCACCCCACCCCCCAAAAAATTAGAGACTGCTTTGCATTGCTTCACATCACTTGGCTTGACGTTTCTTCATTTTGCTTCCAGACACTCCTAGAGAGAAACACTCTGGAGAGCTTTTCAAGGAGGCTGCTGCTAATTTGTTCTGCTGTTGCTGTTTGCCATTGCTGTTTGTCGCTTTGCTGGACTACTGAAATCCTGGTGATAAAGAGTGGAGCTGTCCCCAAAGAACTGAGTCTAAAAAGGTATAATTCCCCTGGCCCTTTTAATGAGCTTTCTCTCCTTGTTAGGATCAGTGGATTGGAAGAGAGTTGAGGCACTAAGGATGTCCAAATAAAGTAGGTTAAAAATATCAAAGCCTACAGGTGGCACTCAGATGTGACTTGGGCATAATGGGAAGCTTATTATTTTTAATTCTGTGGGGAAAACCACAGGTTTTAAAGATATGAGAATACTTTTTCAGGGTGTCAGCAAACTGGTGGCTACTGACATTGGGTTTGCTCCTAAATTTCTCACAAAGGGGATTTTCTGCTTTTGCTTCATTGTATTCCTGTATTCTCACATTTAAAAGGTTGGAAATAAATTACTGATCACTTGGAAAAGTTATGAAGGGATCTGAAAAATAAAAAGTAGATACATAGAAAAACATCAAGTGTCACTCAATTCTCTTATTTGGAAAGGATTGCAGAGTGAGCTGTGCAAACAAGAATTTGTGGGTAGAGGTTCAAGTGCTTAGAAAACAAAACAAAACAAAAATATTCCAGAGAGAGGAGAGAGTTCATGGCAGGTGTCTGAGAGGGGGAATTTCCTGCAAAGTGAAAAAGGAAAGCTGACTGAGCTGGAAGGCAGATTGCTACCCTGCACTGTTCCATGCACTTTCACTGCCAGGTGCCCATAGCCCCTGAGTAAGACAAAAGGCCGTAAGAGCAGGAAGTGGCACAGGCTCTTTTGAGCCAAGTGCACTTACTGCCAGAAGACTTGCCTTGGACTGCACAAGTACCTTCAGCTTTCCCAGTACGTGTTCAGCATATTAATGCTAAGGTGGTTAAGTTAAGTAGGAAAGCCTTTTAGTTTCCTCTCACTGTGTCTCATTGTATTTTTTCATTTGTAAACCTAAAAGGAAGTTCATATGAGTTACCTAGGAAAAAGAATAAATTAGATACACCCATGAATGAACAGAAGATTTGCAAAATCTTGGGTACATGTGCCTTGGCAAAGTTTGGAGGCCATGAACAAAGCCATACAACCAGTGAAGGGAGGGCTTCACAAGGTAAGATGACTCCATTGTCTGCTTATGGCACTCATATGCTTCTGAAATAATAAACCTTGACCATAAGAATTAAAACAAGATGAAATCTGTCCCGTGTGACAGGGAGATGCTAGGTAGATAATTTGCTAGAAATCTCAGCATAAACTTTCACAGGATTTTATGTAAGCCTGTGATTTGGGCAGTCATCTGTATCTGTAATAATTCTTTTTTATTAGAAGCACTTGATAGAAAATTCATCCTCCATAACCTTACAGTTTGTTGTTTCGTAATTGACACATACGCCTTGACTTTTTACAACTCTCATGGTCTCTTCTAATACTGTGTTCTCACACTCCACTAAGGTCACGAAGAATGTTTATAGCAACTGTGTCCTTTACACCACTCCAGACATCCTGGTGGCAGTTCTCACAATTGTGGATTATCAAAGCCTGTGTGTTGTCTACCTACCACCATCAATGAAATCTTTATTGTCAGATGGCCTTAGCAGTAAGACTGGCTTGAAATTTATGTCTTAGGGTCTGTTTTCAAAGGCCCCTTTTAAAACTAACTGAATTAAGTTCAGCTGCCTAGACATTGATTCTGAAGCAATTTGATTCAGCTGTATTAGTTAATGACTGTGGAAAAAGTGTCTGTCAGGAACGTTGAAAAGCTGGATTCGGAAGAAAAAAGGCAACCACGATAAACTTTGATTAGAGCCTAGGAGCTGGGGTAGCCCTTCAGAACTGTCTTGACATGAGATAAAGGGGCTAGGCATTCTTATAATTGCATCTTTCACTGACATGGGATAGTCTCTCTATAACAGAGGACAATCTGTTTAGAAACGAGAGCTTGCTCTGGCCAAAGGGAATACTAAGGAAGACAGTCAACTGTGACTGTCAGCATCAGACATTCTCCATAGCTCATATGTGAGATTGATCGGAGATTCATTGACCTAAGCAGAGAACAATGTACAAGTATATGTATGCATTAATAAATAGGAGCTATTACATAGAGGACAGATTCATACTGCCAACGTGGCTTTAAAAAAGTTTAATGCTGTAGAACTAAAGCATCAAATATTTACACATTCATACCTGACTTTTTTTTTTATCATAATAATGACTCCAAACTGAATTTTGTAGTTAATTCTGCTTGTCTTTAAATTCCTATATACATAGAATCCAAACAGTATTTGTGCATCTTCCTTTACCCTTTTAAGATTTAAATATACCATGTAACAATGTGCATTGGTAAACACCTTGCTTTATGTTTTTCTGCATGGATAATCACAATTTATTACTCTATGTGCCATGATTTATAAGGCTGCTGAAGACATTGTTTTTATTTCTTCAAATTATATATCACCCGTTATTTATGTACAAATTGTCATTAAATAGTTGCTTCTTTCTATTTCTGTTCATCATTTAGTCCTGATTTCATCTTAACATAATTGAGAGCATAGGATACACGTCTCTGGGCAACTCATTTATCTCTTGGTTCATGGGAGAGTTCTTAGGAAAATTCTGAGAGGCAAATATTCCTTTAAGTTCTTGCCTTTCACACTATAGCAGCTTCTCTGTGTTCTTTGCATCTGAAAGCTGCTTATTCTTAACTGGGACATCATAGGCTTATACTTTCCTTGAGTGTAGAGACATTTTTTGTATTTGTCTTTTACTCATTCATTTTTCTTAAAATGGTTATAAAAATCTCTTTCCTGTACAAAATCAATGTTTTCTAGGTGGAAAAAAGTTTTTTTTTTTTTTTTTTTTTGCAATTTTATTAAACTGGTGAAGGAATGATGTGTATAGGTTCATAGCTGTGGGACCACGCATCTCACAATCTGGCTGTGATGGCCATCTCAGGGACAGATACCACTTTGTTTTGCTATTTCTTTTCAGAACACTTTAATCTGGACTTTCTTTCTCTGTCTCCACAACATTAGTCACATTTTTCTTTCAACTCTCTTCAGATTTTATACAGTTATAACTTGAATTTTATAGAATTACCTGCTCACACTCACTTTCTTTCCAATTTAGAATTATTTTCTAAATAATAGGTAGTAGTTTCAGTTCTTTACTGAGGACACATGCTGACTTCTTAAGTGTTTTTAGTCTTGATTATGCTGTCCTTTCATGAATATATCATTTCCTTTATGTTGTTTAACTTATTTGGGGGCAGGTTTTTAAAGTATACTTTAATTACCTATGGGCAAACTTAATGTATGCTTACAATGCAGTACATATCCATTAAGCTCAGATTATATGACTCATTCCTAAATGCTTAAATGTATGGTAACTAATCTTCTGAAATATCTGGGTCTAAACTCCTGTCTTATTTGGTCCATATTCCTCACTCCTTTTCTTTGAGGTGCAAAATTGTCTCTGTGTTTATTGCGTTTCCCAAAGGCTTTCTTTTCTCTGATGCCTTGTGGTAGACGGCTAGTATGGACAGAGCAGAGGAGCCATATTCTTCCAGAAATTAAAGTTCTTTGCATTTTCATGGGTGTGGTAGTCCCTTGGGGGCCATGAGAAAAAGGGGATTAATGTATTACATTGCAGAAATGATTCTTTTAGAAGTGTTGATACATAATGTCTTTACTATTTTTAAATATATTTTATTAATTTATTCATATTACATCTCAATTGTTATCCCATCCCTTGTATCCTCCCATTCCTCCCTCCCTCCAATTTTCCCCTTACTCCCCTACCCTATGACTGTGACTGAGGGGGACCTCCTCCCCCTGTATATGCTCATAGGGTATCAAGTCTCTTCTTGCTAGCCTGCTATCCTTCCTCTGAGTGCCACCAGGGGAAGTGGTCAAATATGGGACACCAGAGTTCATGTGAAAGTCAGTCCCCACTCTCCACTCAATTGTGAAGAATGTCATATCCATTGGCTAGATCTGGGTAGGGGTTTGAAGTTTACTGCACGTATTGCCCTTGGCTGGTGCCATAGTTTGAGCAGGACCCCTGGCCCAGATCTGCCCATCATAATGTTCTTCCTGGACCCTCTGTTTCTAGGACCCTCTGGATCCTTATATTTCCTCATTCTCCCATGCTTCTCTCACCTAGAGTCCCAATAGGATTTCCTCCCCTCTGTCCCACTTTTCTGGTACATAATGTCTTTAAAACAAACAAATATATGTATATATTTAATAACAGGATGATTACAAGCTACTATGATATTTAGATAAAAGTCATATTTTGAGTTATGAAACTCTGAATAAAATGTAGCAAATATTAAAATATCTCAATTAATCAAATCCTGGATGATTCTGACATTATTATTATTATTATTATTATTATTAGTAGTAGTAGTAGTAGTAGTAGTAGTAGTAGTAGTAGTAGTAGTAGTAGTTTTTTCAGACAGTTTATCTGTGTATCCTTGGCTGTCCAGGACTCACTTTGTAGAGCTTAGAATCTACAGGTAGTTTCTTTTTATAATATCCAATACAATGAACTATTTGTCAAAACACAATAGCATGCACATATACATGCACATTAACCATCACAGAAAAGTCATGTTCTCGTAGGTAATAATTTTAACTTTCACTTTGAGACAATCTTAGACCACAGGTTATAATTCACTGACACAGCGTCTAGTAACAAGTGCTGGGGTATAGGAGAAGCAGTGGAATAAAAAAAAAAAACAAAAAAAAACAAAAAAAAAACAAAAAAAAACAAAAAACTGGCTATGGTGTCTGTGTAAGAGGAAACCAAGGAAGGAAACTGAGATTCAGTTACACATTATTTTAGACACTACAGAATGTTGTTATCACTTCTCACAATACATTAGGAAAGACAAATTGAAGTCTCCACTTTTCCAATGAGAAAAAAACTGAGGCATAAGACATGATGTGAGTTTTCCTATAGACACGGTGGAACTAAAACTCCTTTACTAGGAAGAAATGCTGAGAAAGTAGTTTACCTGTCTGAGTCATTTTTTTCCCATAAGCCTGAACCATAGAGAAGACCCTCCTGTGAGGCCCTCACTAACCATGCAGTTGAGCTGTGCTTCAATAATCTCCTGTTTTATCTGTTTCATAGAAAGCTCTTTAAAATCCCTTTTCCTTTTATAGGTACAGTTCACCAGACACCTCACCAGCAGAAGGAAGTTTGAAAATGTTACTGGAAGGGGTCTTGCATGAGCAAAACTTACCCCTAATTATTTTCAAAAATATATCTAGGTATATGTGTCTGGGTGTGAAAATTGCAAACATACATGTGTATGTGTATGCACATGTATGTGTGTGCACATGTATGTGTATGTGTGCACACGTGTGTGTGTGTGTGTGTGTGTGTGTGTGTGTGTGTGTGTCTGCAGATGCCAGAGGCACCCAACCCAATAGTGGAAATGCAGCTATGGATAGTTGTGAGCCCTCCGATGTGGGTGTTTTGAAACAGAACTCAGGCCCTCTGCATCAGCAGTACGTGCTCTGAGCCATTTTCCAGCCCATGGTTATTTTTAACATATAAATATATACTAGCATTGAGGTCTAATGACGTTGAATATTACAAAAATTATCTAACTTTATTAAGAGTGTATCTTAAGCAATATATTTAACTGCATGATTCATAGCTGTAATAATAACTTGGTATTTCTAAGATCTGATTAAAACAGATCATATGGTGACTTGTTTAAATCTGTTCTGTTCCCAAGTCCATGAGTTCTTCCAGAGAGGTGGCAAAGGGGAGCAGATGCGTAGGCGTGTGTCAGCCTGGGCTGCGTTCCTTTTTTTTTGCAAACTTTGCTTCTTTTCTGGAAATTTAGTGAACTCGGGCAGCCTCTCTTCATCTAGACTGGGGCTCAGCAGATCCACATGACACGGCCATGGGAAAGTGCAGATCCACATGTGCACTCTGTCCTGATGTGTAGAGCCTCTCCACTGTTATCAAACTGTCTACTTGGATAATGGAGTGCCTTATGCCATTCCAAAATTAAACTAACTTCATATAGAGTATTAAGAGAAAATGAGTTTTTTCCTACATAAAATTTCACTTACATGACACTAAGATTAATATTCTAAAAACAGGTTGCTTAGATTTTTCTAAAATATCATGTACAAATATATGCCCAAAGATTTAATTTGAAAAATTGTATATATATACATATATATATATATATCAATTAAAATGATCAGATTATCAGATTTATAAAAGACAAACATTTTAAATTCCATAAAATTTATGAGTATATTTAGAAAATATTTGTAAATATACAGATAGATGGTAGATAAATCGTCAAAAGAGAAAGGAGAAAATGATTTAATTAAGATTTTCTTTTTAAAAATTACCTTGGTTGGGGCATTATAATGCATGATTTTCTTTTCTTTCATATGATTTATTATATAGTTCCAATTTCAGTAATGCAAATGTACTATGTATATAGATAATAAGCTATAATATCAGAGGAAATGAAAACATATTAAATAAAATATAATATGAAGATAAATGATAAAGCACATAGACAGAATCCAGGTGGGTTACTTGGGAGATGAAAGCTCTAAGGACAGGGTAGAGTCATGGTGCCAAAAGTGATCTTGATGAGCTTTTATCACAGTGCTCTGAGATTCTAACTTACTCCTTCTTCCTTCTCAATTTCTCAACATCTGGCCTACTACTAATAGCAGAAAAGCCCACTCATGCAAAAAGTTATTAGTTTTTTGCCTAAGAGAACCATCTGCTCTGGCTCCAAACTAGAATAGCAACTCTACTTAAATTGTCCCTATGCACTCTGCTATAATTTGTCATTTTAGCTGCATGAACCCTTGTTGGACAATGTGTACTCAAGAAGAGAAAACTTCTTCGAATCTATACAATACCAGACTAAATAATTGCTTTGCACTACATATTACTTATAGTATAAAATTCTATTTAATCTATTTGAAATGCCGTACTAAAAGTTCTTTACAATTTTATGCTCTTCACTGAAGATTATGTTTGTTTTTATAATATCTAAGTTTGGAAAGTGAACTTAACTCTGTGGAATTTTTTTTTTTAAATCTCCCGATTGATGGAAAATAACACTGGGTTGGATTTTTTTAATTTCAATATCTGCTAGAATGAATTATATACTTAACGCTTAATACTTAAGATAGAGTGGAAATAATTTTAAAATATTTTTGAAATTTTATATTTTGAATATTATTATTGACATTTAAATTTTTGTTTTTGTTAGGTTTTTAATTTTTAATTATAATTTATTCATGGTATGACCTGATTGTTATCCCCTTACTTGTGTCTTCCCATTACCCCCTCCCTCCTTCTGCCCTATTCCTCTCCTCTAGACCTCTGACAGAAGGGGGCCTCCTCCCCCACCTTATGAACACAGCCTATCAGGTCTCATCCACATAGCCTGTTTCCCCTTCCCCTGTGTGCCAGCTGAGCCTCCCCATCAAGGGGAAATGATCAAATGAGGGCACCAAAGTTCATGTCAGAAGCAGTCCCCTCTCTCCCCACAGCCATGGAGAGTGATCTGTCCAACGGCTAGGTCTGAACACGGCCTCTTGGCTTATTGCATGCATTGTCCTTTGTTGGTACAGCAGTTTGGGCAGACCCCCCTGAGTCCAGATCTGCCAACTTTGATCTTTTTTTGTAGGGCTCCTGAACCCTTTGGATCCTTCTATCCTCCCATTCTCCCATAGGACTCTTACCTGGAGTCCAGCAATGAGTCCCAGCCTCTGTCCAAATAGCCCGCTGAGTGAAGACTCTCAAAGAAAAACCTATGCTGAACTAATATCCACTTATAAGTGACTATATACCATGTGTGTCTTTCTGGGTCTGGGTTATCTAACTCAGAATGATCATATCCTTTTCCATTCATTTGACTGCAAATGTCAAAGTTTTCTTGTTTTTAATAGCTGAGTAGTATTCTACTGTGTAAATGTACCACAGTTTCTTTATCCATTCTTCCATTGAGGGACATCTAGGTTTTCTATTACTGTGCTAAAGCTAAAATATCATGACATTAGGCAACTTAGGAAGGAAATAGGTTTTATTTTTTCTGCTTACAACTCTCAGAGCACAATCCATCACTGAGAGAATTCAGGGTAGAGACTCAAGGTAGGAATCCAGAGGCTGATACTACAGTGGAACCATGGAGGAATGGTGCTTACCGACTTATTCCTCCAGCATGCTTGGCCTGTTTCTTACATAACTAGGGTCATCTGCCCAGGGGTGGCACCATCCACTGTAGACTAGATCCTCAAACAAACAAAACAAAAACCAAACCAAACCAAAAACAAGAACCCATGGAAGACAATTAGGTACCATAAGACATCATTTCAGTGGAATTTAATAACTTATTTCATCGGTCTTCCAACGGTAATTTCATTTCCAACAGTTCAAATTATTGAATTATCTTCTTTAAACCTTTCTATTTTTTTTTCTTTTTCTTTTCCAGGGCTGAGCAATATAACCCAGACCCTCATATATGCTATATGAGCACTGTGCCACCGTGGATTACAGTCCGGGCCCCACCCTATCCGTTCCTGCATCTCTGAGGCATGCCTTCTAAGTCATTCAAGGTGACATTGATTAACTCTAAAGCCTAGAATTCCTTGATCTAGCAATCCTTGTGCCTTGGGCTTCTGAGTAGATATAAGAATCGCAGGTCTCAACTCTACTTGTCTGTTTGTTCAGTGTTGATTTCTAGTGATACTCAGATATGATTGGGGTGTGAGTAAACGTATCTATTACTTTTAAAATGTGGAGACATTGGTCACATTTGAAATGTCTACATTTCAAGAAGATAATGAACATTTTGGCAGGTTTTTGCATATACACTGTATGTAGCAATATTTACATCCTTTTCTCTCTGTGTATCTTTGCATGTGAGTGTTCATTATACTGTGGAAAATTTAACGCTCATGATTATCTTAGTTTAGGTTGCAATAACTTTTTTATATTAAATTTTCCATACATATGTATATATGCATACATTATTTAAAATAGAATCTTCTCTCACATACTACATCCAGACCACACTTTATCGTTTCTCTTCTTCTTCCATCTCTCTCCAAACACACCTCTCTCCCAGACCCATTCTGTCTGTTTCCTCTTCAAGAGAAAAGCAGGCCTCCAAGAGAGTACAGGGAAATAAAACAAAACAAGATACAATAAAACAAAGCAAAAGCCTTCATATCCACTCTAGACAAGGCAACCCAATAAGCAGAAAATTCACAAGAGCAGACAAGTGTTAGAGGTGTGCCCACTTCCACTTTAGGTGTCCCAAAAGAAACCTAATAGCCATAACATATATGCAGAGAGCATTGTGCTGGTCACTTCAGTCTCTGTGAGCCCATATGAGTCCTGCTTAGTTTATTAATTTTTAAACATGAATATCTCAATGTTATTAGTTTCTCAGTATATTTGTTGCTATATTTGTGCTTCTCTGTTTGCTGTTTCATCGTGTTGGATAATCTCATTTTAGTGTGCTTATCTTTGAGGCTCATGTTTATGATATTGCTGTTATCCCAGAAGTCACAACTCATTATTTGTCAACTATCAGCTTTATTTTGTCTAATTATCTATTTAATGTTAAGTATCAAACCTAGAGCTTCAGAAATGGGAGTCAAGCAAGTTAACACTTAGCCACATCCTAGTTCTAATTTTATATGCTATTTCTATATGACTATAGGACCAGTGTCATCATCTTCTCCCTCACTCCTCAAGTTCTCCTAGATTCTTAAAGAAACTATGTAATCACATACATACAGGAAGCTCACATTGAGTTTATTTTTTTTAAAACTTGGATTTAATATGGGAAAACCCACTGTGTTTTATCTTTTTCTTTTTTTGAATTTTTTTATTAATTTATCCTTGTTACATCTCAATGGTTATCCCATCCCTTGTATCCTCCCATTCTTCCCTCCCTCCCATTTTCCCCTTATTCCCCTCCCCTATGACTGTTCCTGAGGGGGATTTCCTCCCCCTGTATATGCTCATAGGGTATCAAGTCTCTTCTTGGCAACCTGCTGTCCTTCCTCTGAGTGCCACCAGGTCTCCCCCTCCAGGGGACATGGTCAAATATGAGGTCTCTAAGAATATTAGCCATTGAAAAAACAGAGTGGTCATATTTGACCACTCTGTTTTTTCAATGGCTAATATTCCTACTAAATATTTACATTAAAAATATTGACTCAGTAATTGACATTGTTCTGTATCTTATTCTTCTTCTCCTGACAGTTCTTAGCATAATTCCTATTTATAAATGTTTTAGTTGAAATAGAATTGCTTCACTTTACTCTCTCCTTTCCTCCCTGCATGCCCTTCCAGTAGCCTTCCTTCAAACACTTCTCGTGTTCCACCACTCTCAAACAGAGAACCATTTTATTTGATGATTATTGTTACATTGCATCATATATACACACATATGTATATTCATGTATTGTGTATGTGCACAAAACATCATATATATAATATGTGTGTGTGTGTGTGTATGTGTGTATTTTGGAGTTTATTTTTCACTTTTGTGTATATATAGTTTAGCGCTGACAACTGCAGTGGACAAGCAATAAGGAGCTCATCCCTGGGAGGCTAATTCTTTTTATTTCTCTAGTAGGCATTGTTGTCCTCTAGCTCTTTCTATAGAAATGGGATTCCACAATTTTTCCAGTTTTATGATAGCATGTTCATTTATATTGCTATAGCTCCAATCTTCTTTATGCAGCTATTTATAGAATAGACAGTTTCACAGGTGGCTTTCTGGGATGCTAGCTCTTACAATTTTCCAACCCATCCTCTGTGTTGGGGCTGGGTTCCTCATGACTCATTCTTTGATCTTTGCATTGTGCCTAGTTGTGCTTTTCTATGATGGTCTCCATTTACTGTAAGGAGAGCTTTACTTGATGAGAGGCGAGAGCTACACTTATTTGTAGGTATAACAGTAAGATTTAGAATATCATGAAGAATTTTGCTGCTCTAGCAAAGCTACTTTAGTATATTATTTTCAAAGGCCAATGACACCACTAGCCCTGAGCAACTGGCTAGATTTCCATTACCAGGCATGATTTTCTTCCTTTTGAGCAGGCTACAAGTCAACTTGTGCATCTGCTAGTTGCCACCAGCATATGAGTGCCACTTACTGCATCTTTCTGCACATCTTGCCAATCTGGTGGTTGTCATGGTTAATAGATGTTACAGCTGAACAGAAATAGATAACCCAGGAACCTAGGATAAAATGAAAAAGTACTGTTCTACTAAGAGAATGTAGACTCCTAATGATATTCTACCATACGTGTGACTAACTTTTCTTTGCTAAAGCATAATCAGAGAAGTCTCTTCTTGCAACAATGAGAACAAACACAAAGACCTACAGCCAGGTGATATGCAAAGTGTGAGAGATCTGGGAGCGCCCTGTCGTAACCAGGTTGTCTTCATCAAATCCCTTCCATCTGGGCTCAGGGAGCCCTTGGAGATGGAGGTAAAACAGTGTGAGAACCAGAGGGCATGGAGGTCACTAAGAAAGCAAGGCCTACTAAATCAATAGGATCGATGCACATATGTACTCATAGGCTGAGGCAGAGTGCACAGGGCCTACATAGATCTGCACCAGATGGGGTCAGAGCTGAAAGAAATGGACACATGTCCCCAATCTCTTACTAGGAAGCTATCTCCAATTGATATCCAGTTGCAAATGAAAATTTAGTTTTATTCAATGGATTCTTACTGGGGAAAATAAACGATTCTTAAGGACAGGCTGTATGCTGAGCAGTAGCTGGCCAACAGGAAGCAAACTCAATAGGAATTATAGAACTACCTTGCATTATAATGTTGTGTCAAAAATTTTATGTCGTATTTTAAATTTTTATTCCCCCTTCTCTCTCTCTCTCTCTCTCTCTCTCTCTCTCTCTCTCTCTCTCTCTCTCTCTCTCTCTCTTTCTCTCTCTCTCTCTCTCTCCTCCCCCCTACATCCAGTGTGTATCCATTATGGCTTCCAGTTTAGTGCTTTGCTTTTTTGATTTTTTCATTACTTTTTTTTCATTCATTTATTTATTTAATCACTTTATAACTTGACTACAGCTCCTTCTCTTCTCTCATCCCAGTCACAACCTCTCACCCCTAAGAGGTCTCAATTCCCCATCCTCCTACCCCCCCCCCCCCAGCCCCTTACCAGGCAAAGGCATTGTCAATGGACCAAAACTCCAGATTACAGACTGGGAAAAGATCTTCATCAACTCTACATCTGAGAAAGGGCTAATACCCAAAATATATAAAGAACTCAAGAAATTTAACACTACCAAACTATATAATCCAATTAAAAATGAGGAACAGAGCTAAACAGGTAATTCTCAACAGAGGAATATTGTATGGCTGAGAAACACTTAAAGAAATGCTCAACATCCATAGGCATCAAGGAAATGGAAATCAAAATGATTCTAAGAGTTCATCTCACACCTGTCAGAATGACTAAGATCAAAAACTCAAGTGATAACACATGCTGGGAAGGATGTAGGGAAAGGGGAACACTCTTCCAATTTTTTCAACCACTTTGGAAATCAATCTGGTGCTTTCCCAGAAAATTGGCAATTGTGCTATCTCAAGACCCAGCTATTCCACTCCTGGACATACATCCAAAAGTTGTTTCACCATACAACATGGATATTTGCTCAATTATGTTCATACTAGCTTTATGCATAATAGCCTGAATCTGGAAGCAACCTGGATGTCTCTCAACCGAAGAATGGATAATGAGTTTGTGGTTCATTTACACAATGGAATACGATTCAGCTATTAAAAATAAGGAGATTTGAAAATTTCAGGCACATGGATGGAACTAGAAAAGATTATTCTGAGTGAGTTAACCAAGACCCAGAAACATGCATAGTATATACTCACTTATTTTTTTTTAAAGATTTTTTATTATGTATACAGTGTTCTGCCTGCATGTGCAGGTGCAGGCCAGAAGAAGGGATCAGATCACATTACAGATGGTTGTGAGCCACCATGTGGTTTCTGGGAATTGAACTCAGGACCTTTGGAAGAGCAGGCAGTGCTCTTAACCATTGAGCCATCTCTCTAGCCCCTATATACTCACTTATAAGTGAATATTTACCATATAGTACAGGATGATCATACTACAATCCACAGACCTAAAGAAGCTAAATAATGAAGACTCTACAGAGGATGCTTAATTCTCATTCACAAGGGCAAATAGAACAGATATCAGAAGTGCTTGAGGAGAGGGAGCAGGATGGGAGCCTACCGTAGTTGTCCTGTGAAAGACTCCATGCAGCAGAGAATCAAACAGATGCTGAGACTCACAGCCAAACTCTGGACAGAGTGAACATAGTTTTATAAAAGTAGGCAATAGAAGTACCTGGAGGGCAGTGTAGCTCCACAAGGAGACCAACAGAGATAACAAATCTGGGTCCAGTGGAGCCTGCAGAGACTGGTGCACCAACCAAGTACCATGCATGGAGGGGACCTAGCCCCTTGCTAAAATGTAGTCAATAGAAAGCTCAGTCTCCATGTGGGTCTCCTAATATGGGGAGCTGTGGCTGTCTCTGACATGGACTCTAGGGCTTGGTGATTGTTTAATTCCCCCTGGCTGGCTGGCTTTGCCAGGCCACAACTGAAAAGGATACAGGCAGTGCTGATGATACTTGATTGGCTGGGGTCAGATGGTAGGGGAGGAGGACTCCCCCCTTTCTGAGGACTAGGGGAGGGAGATAGGGGAGGAAAAGAGAGGGAGGGTGGGAACAGGAGGAGACGAGATGATGGAGGGATGTAAATTGAATAAATTTTTTAAAAACTATAAAAATAAAATAAAATGCACTGAATACCAAAGTTACATTAGTCTATTTTAAGTATGTTAACTTTTGCTTACTTTTTAGACTAAAGAACATGCCTATCCTTCTGATCTTGGTGAGATATGTTTTTTAAGACAGATTGTGTCATAACTTTTATTTTCTCCTCTTTACCAGTGGCATTGATCTCAGGTATATGATCTTGGATCTGAAACAACAGCCAAGGCATGTAGCATGTAGCCAGTTTCCACCACTTTCTCTGGGCTTCCTTGTTTTCTACAACTCAGTGATCCTTGAAATATCTGATCAGCCTCTCTCTCTCTCTCTCTCTCTCTCTCTCTCTCTCTCTCTCTCTCTCTCTCTCTCTCTCTCTCTCTCCATCCATCACTTTTTAAATTCCAATTTGGAAAACAACCCCATGGAGAATGCTGATGTAAATAATAGCCTCCTTAGTCTGTTTTATTTCCCTCACATATAAGAGTTGGGAAAGGATATTGTCTAGTATCTACTACTATCTATCTAAAGTTATTTACAACTTTATACATTTTCTTATAATCTTACCAAATCAACTTTTTAGTCACTTATGAGTAGTTGTTGTCTTTTATAGCCAGAACTAGGAGACACTCGGTCACTGAATTCTGCAGAAGTATTTGTTACACAAAAGATGTCATTTCTGGGCATCTAATAACACGCAAAATAAGAGCCTGTGATTTCAAAACACTTCTATTGTGAAGAATTTGTGGAACTGGAGAAACTTCTGCATCAGGTAGGGAATTTACAGGCCCATAAAACACTCTAAATATGTATTTAAAAATGCTTTTCAACTATTAGTGTATTTTAGAATTTTTCTCTCACCATTCTTCATAGAATAACCTGGGAAATAGAATATAGTTAAGAAATATGTCCTTAATGCTTTGGTATATGTTTTCAATCTTTATTGTTTGTCATGAAAATTAATGATTAGAAATTCATTCTTGAAAATGCTATGTGTATTTCAACATGCTTCATGTATTTCTATAAATATACATTTTGAGACTAAAGAATAATGTAGTCACTTTTAGAAACCTAAAAGAAAAGAATTAGTCAAAATATTATGTTTACATGAATATTTACTTAGAAACAAACACATTACATATTTATATGTAGGTAAAATGCTAATCAATCACAGTTCCCTGGCTTCCTCTTAGCAGCTAAGGTTAGTGTGCCATTCATCTGGTCAAGTTTGATGGAGTCTTTTGTACTTTCATCATATCTGTACCTTTAAAGTAGTCAGTCAACAGCAAGTAAAGTTAGGATCTTTCAGTTTTCTTTATCTGTTATAAATATCCCTATGGGAGTACAGAGCCCAGTCAGGGTTTCTCAACTTCATAGGACTGACATGTGTGAAAGTCATGCTTACAGTATGCTATAGGGGCATTATTCAAGGTCTGTTCCCCACATGTTGGTTGTATTTTCCTGTTGCGGCATGATGACACAAACTGCTAACTACTGTGCTCTCTCTCTTTCTCTCTCTCTCTCTCTCTCTCTCTCTCTCTCTCTCTCTCTCTCTCTCTCTCTCTATATCGCTATCTCTCGGTTATCCTTCGCTCTCTCTCTCTCTCTCTCGCTCTCTCCTTTCTCTATCTCTCTCTCTCTCTCTTTCTCTCCCTCTCTCTCATCTCGCTTCCTCTCTCTCGTCATCCTTGGCGTGTCGCTCCTTCTCCCCCCTATCTCTCTCTCTCGCCACTCTCATCTCTCATCTCTCGCTACCTCGTCTCTCCCGCCTCTCTTTCGCTCTCTCTCTCTCTCGCTCCTCTCTCTCTCTCCTCTCGTTCTCTCATCACTCTCTCTCTCTCTCTCACTCTCTCCTCTCTCTCCTTCACTCTCTCTCCCATCTCTCTCTCCCTACTCCTCCTTCTCTCTCTCTCTCTCTCTCTCTCTCTCTCTCTCTCTCTCTCTCTCTCTCTCTCTCTCTCTCTCTCTCTCTCTCTCTGTGTGTGTGTGTGTCTTCATGGATCATGATCTCTTATACTAGACAACTATGGTTAGTTTATTATCTATACTTTACAGACTAGGAATGCAAATTATATAAACTTTGTAAGGACATGTAGTTAGTAAATAATTTTATTCTGAGATGCATGTCTCCCCTATGAACTTAATATTCAGCATTTAATATACTTTTAATTTAAAACAGTTACAGATTGGCAGAAAAATTAAATGATAGTAGAACAACACAGACTCTCTCCTACTTCTTTGTATTTTTCTACTTTTGATTAGTCCATTGGGCATGTCAGCAATGTGTATGTTTGCTGATACATTTATATTTTTTAGTTTTCCCTAAATCCTTCTTTCCTCCAGAATGGACACAGCAATGCAGATATCTTTCTTTCTTTCTGTGGCATCTCTAAATGGTGAAAATTTCTAATATTTGTTATGATCTCCTTGGTTTTCAGGAATAGTGTCCTGTCTAGCATCTTGTAGGGTAGTCCTCATTAGAATTTTATGATGGTTTTTCCATGCATTGTGTAGGGTGATGGTGGTGGAAATCAGAGATTTGAGCTGAACTCCTCTTGGCATATGTCAAAGAAAAGTGTGTTAATGTGAGTCATCACTTTGTGCATCTGGCTGGAGTGTTTGCATTGTTATTACTTTTCTTTTGTTTTCTTTTCTTTCTCTCTCTTTCTTTATTTCTTTCTTTTTTTTAAAGATTTATCTATTTACTTTTATGTCTGAGCACTCTATGTGCTTGGACACCTGCGTGCCAAAAGAGGGCATCAAGTCTCAGTATAAAGGATGTGAGTCTCCATGTGGTTTCTGGGAACTGAACTCAGTACCTTTGGAAGAACAGGTTGTCCTCTTAAGCACTAAGCCATCTCTCTCTACCCCTCAATGTTATTTTCTTAAGCCTGTAGAATCACTTCAGAAATATTCCTAGTATATTTTTATCAGAAAATCATATGCACAGTCAAAATTTAGTACTGAGTTAAAACTCCATTAAAACTTATGTGCATATATTACCTGGTAGTCTTCTTAATGTGAGGTGTGTTAATCTAATTGTCATTATATCAATCACTTGTTATATCAGCACGGCGTCATGGTGATATATTTTATATTTTTTTTGTAACAGTCCAATATTACTTTGCTTATTTTGTTTTGTCTTTTAACAGGGCTTCTTTGTGTAGGTCTGGCTGTCCTGGAACTAGCTTTGTAGACAAGGATAACCTTGAATTCAGAGATCCTCCTGCCTTTGCTTCCTGAGTGCTAAGATGAATTACTTACTTTATTATTTAAGTTCCTTTAACCTTAGTCAGGAAGAACGATTTCTATTTAGACATAGAGTAATCATATCAACACTGTAAAAAATGTTGACACTTAGGTATTAAGTAATACCTCTGTCATTACTGGAGGGAAATCTCTCCCTGCACTTCTGTTTTCTTCCTGACACTAGAGAACGTCTGCTTCTCATTTTGTGAATATTCACATAGCTCATATAGAATAATTCCGTTATACTAAATCATCTCCTGTGTTCCAGGAGCCTCAACTGCTGCACCTCCTTAGCAACAGCTTTTTTTATTTACTGCATCTATAATTTTGCCTTTTTAAAATGTGTCATAAATACGGAATCAGAAAACACAAAGCATTTTCAGAATGGTATCTTCAGCCAGCATCTTTCATGCATCCATATGTTTGTTTGACTTTGTAGCTCGCTCCTTTATGTAGATGAGCAGTATTTATTGTAGGAAAGGTCCATTGTGCTAATTGATTTTCCCAAAATAACATACTTTCCCTAAATCAATCAAGAAGTTTCATAGTTCTATGATGAGTTCGGTGATCCATCATGAATTCATTTTTACCACAGTGTGATGTCTCTGTGTAGAGATATTTGTTAGTAGACACCAGATAATTCCAGCATCACTGACAAAAAAGACTATTCTTTTACCATCAGCTCGATTTGCATATTGGGAAGTCTGGCTGACTTTAGTTGTTGGATCTGCTTCTGAGCAATCTATGTTGATTTATGTTTATTCTTTCATCAGTGCTCCTGTTTATGGAAGAGTGCGCTTTTATAGTAAGAATTGATTCTATTTTGGAATTGTGTTGACTATTTGTATTATTCAGGATTCTCTAGAGGAACAGAGCTATTAGAACAAATTCATATTTTAAATCATTTATTAAACTGACTTACACAATAGGGTCATAAGACAGAGAACACAGTAGCTGCTCAGTCCATAAGGCTTCCTTTTCTGTAGCCTTCACCTGGCTAAAGACTGAGGAGTGGGGTCCTGGAGAGTCACTGCTCCTCAGTCTGCATTAGAACCTAGTTCTTACACTATGGAAGGAACCAGCTGCTGTAGCCATGGCGTAAACTAACTGATGGTAGAAAAGGAAGACCATGCAAGCGGAGTAAACAAGCGCCCTTCTTTTATTTTGTTCTTTATCTGGGCCTCCCCCAGAGGTGCCATTCATATTTGGGGTGAGTCTCCCCACTTCAAATAAGCCAGTTAAGATAATTTCTCACAAATGTGCCCACAGGTTATCTAATCTACACAATTCCTTAGTCGAGGCTACCCTCATTATGTGACTCTAAGCTATGTCACCTTGGCACTTAAAGAGAGCCACCACACTATGTTAGCGTTGGTTGTTGTATTTATGGAAAGAGTCACCAGTGGTTTTGCTAGGATTTAATCTAGTGATCATGTTGGGGAAAGGTGATGGTTTAACAACACTAAAAAAGTGAACACAAGATCTGTCTATTTATTTAGACCACTTTCATTTTCAATGAAATAATTCAATATTTTTCATGATATTGTCAGTGTATTATAAGATTTATTTTAAGTGTTTTATTTGTAAATCACATTTTAAATATTACAATTTATTTTAAATGTGACAATCCAATTACTGGATGCCACTATGTAACAATAAAAATTATTTTTATATACTAACAGTGTATCCCTTGGTATTACTAGACTCATTTATTAGTTCTTAGTGCAGCCATCACTTTAGGTGTAGAGTCTTTAGAGCAGGTTACATAGCCATGGCATAAATCAGGGTAAGGATGCTCTAAAATTCGTAGGCCACAGTTATTCAAAGGAAATAGCCTAAAACCAAAATCCAAGCGGCTCAGTCTTAGGTTTTTCTGCCTCATGTGTAAGCTCAGTGTTAAACATATTTGATGAGGGAAAGATATTTGTAAGTCTGAGAGAAACAGTCCAATTAAAACATCAAATGCACATGCCTGAGTCAGTGTCTAATTGACAAACATCAAAAAACAAAAAGCAAGTGAGCACAAAACTATTTGTTTGCTTGTTTGTTTTTTTCTCAGTTCTGCTACACAAAACATAGGCTGCTTCATCTGATTAACTAGTCTTTCCAGTCAAATTCAACACACTTAAGATCTATTTTTCCTAAATGCTTGTTAGATAATTAGTTAAGTGTAAAATAGGAGAAAAATCTGAGAATTAAGGTCCATTTAAAAAAATTATATAAATTACAAATACCAATTTTATCACTATTACCCAAATAAAATGGTTATTACCAGTCAATATTCTGCAGGATTTGAACCGAAACTAATCATCTCTTTGGAAATCACACACTTATTTTTCACTCTTATTTTCTTCTATCTCCCATGTTTGCTAGAAAATTCTGGTTCCCAGTTGCCCATCCACTTGTTCAGTCCTTATGTGCTTGTTTGAAAGTGTCAGTATGTTTTCTCTTCGAGTTAAGGTTGACATTCCTGCTGCCTAGGTAGTCAGGTGTGTAATAAGAGATTCAAAAGCTAGCTTTAATGCTTTTCATCTTTCCAATTCCATTTCTTTGTCTTGTTCAGGTCCTAAAAATATCTGCACTAAGAAACGTGTTTCCATGGGGCATATGTTTTGGGCTGGGGCCAATTATAAGTGAGTATATACCATGTGAGTCTTTCTGCTTCTGGGTTAACTCACTCAGTAGGACCATCTCTAGTCCCATCCATTTGTCCACAAATTTAGGGATTTCCTTGTTTTTAATAGCTGAGTAGTATTCCACAGTGTAAATGTACCACCGTTTCTTTATCTATTCTTCAACTGAGGGACATTTAGACTGTTTCCAGGTTCTGGATATTATGAATAAGGCTGCTATGAACATGGTTAAGCATATGTCCTTGTTGTGTGGTGGAGCATTTTCTGGGTATATTCCATGAAAGTCTTCACTTACCAGGAGATTGGGATAGATGTGAGGACATCCTACTGAGACTTTGGGTAAGAGAAATATAGGAGATGGGGACATAGAAGGACCCAGAGGGTCCTAGAAACCTACAAGAAGAACATCATGATGGGTGGACCTGGGTCCGGGGGGTTATGCACAAACTATTGCACTAACCAAGGACAATACAATAGTAAACATCGAACCTCTACTCTGATCTACCCAATGGACAGGACATTCTCCATAGTTATGTGGAGAGCGGGGACTGACTTTGACATGAACTCTGGTGCTCCATATTTGACCACCTCCCCTTGGTACGGAGGCCTGAGGGCACTCAAAGAAAGAATAAGAAGGCTACCAAGATGAGACTTGATAGCCTATGACCATATGGTGGGGGAGGAGGTCCCCCTGGGTCATAGACCTAGGGGAGGGGAATAGGGTGAAAGCGGGAGGGTGAGAAGTATAGGAGGATACAAGTGATGGGATAACAATTGAATTGTAATCTGAATAAATTAATAAAATTTAAAAAAGAATATCACACTGAAACATACACACACACAAAAGAAAAGAAAGAAATGTGTTTCCTGCTGTTATTTAAGGGGCAGATTCAATAGTGTCTCACTAATTTATTAGCATTTCTATTTCTTTCTAGCTATGGTAAACCCTTTTGCATTACCTAGATGTCCCCATTGTATACAGACTGTATTATATGAGGTATTTTGGGGAGAGTATATGATTCATAGATTTTTGTTCTACAGAGAGGGATATAAGTATTTAAGTCGTGAAGTGAAAGACTTAAGAGAGGAGGAAAGAGGAGAAGTATGAGATGGAAGACATGAACATATAATAAAAATACACAAACATCCAATCACTAAAGATGAAGAAAAGAAAGAAGGAAGGAGTGGGGGCAAGAAAAAGGGAGGAACAAGGAAACATCTTGCTTCCTAGTCATCACACGTGGTTTAGTTGGTTTTTCAACAGTCCACTAAGAACTTCCCAGAGCTGTACCTCTGTGAGACTCATCAATAGAGATAATTGATAATTTGCAGGCCAGGGTATTAGCAGGTCTTCTCTCATGGACACCCGACTCACCCGGGGGTAGGTGCATGATAATAACCAGCCTTTTCCAGTTTCTAAGGAGAGCAAAATCCATTTATTTCATGGTATCTGCTCACTTCTAATAGATTAGTATATTCCAATGTAATATTAAGGCAACATGTTTGCATAAAAAATATTATATTAACAGTTCACCATAAAAAGAAATAACACATTTTCAAATGCTGTCAGTTAAAAACCAAGCTCTGATTTTTATGTAATTGATAAAGTAAAAGATGGTGTCTACGTTTCCAATGAGTGTTGACAACTATGTGGTGAAGAAGATGGCTCACAATGACTAATTGTAAATAACTGTATATGCAGCACATATTTAATTGATCAAATTGTCACTCACAATCATTTGAAAGTAGTATTTAGGTGTTACTCTCCTTTAGCACTTGAATGAAAATTGCAATGAGCTCATTATATCACTGCTCACTTTTACATTCTGAATATTGTCTTGCTAGTTGCAAACACAGACCTAATCCAGAAATTAACATGTTCAATCAGTCAGTCCATCCTCTATTATCCATGCAGTTTGCTCCTCACTGCGGATTTGGGCTATGTCAGCCTGCTTTCTGACGAGTCTTCTCTATCTTCCAACTTCAGAGCTCATATTTCACACTCTCCTATCCACTCAAATTTGCCTTTGCCTGCTTTTGAGTAGGAACTCATTGCTCAGGAAACACTCTTTCCTTCAGAACCATTTTTGAAACTCTTCCCTGTCTATAGAGTCTCCATAAAGACGGTATTTTGTATCCTACATAATAAACATTATTTGTGTAGCGAAAGGACCCAAGATCCCCTGAAACATGTGGAAAATTTTGGTTTTTTTTTTTTTATATTTCATTTACAGTGGAATGAAAATGAAAGAGGATAAGAATATTTTTGTCTTTAATACTTGTAAGTGTCTTTCACTAATTTCAAAATGAAAAAGATTTAAACTATAAGTTTCAAATGTTATTAACAGAACTGTTTATAAATCAAATGAATCATTCATTTAATTGGTAAATGAGTTTATCCCCGAAGACTAAAACTGGCCTCTCATCTTATAATATCATTCTTTTGATAAATGAATGTTATTTGTGACCTCTTAATGCCCAAGTCATGTTGAAAAAAGAACAATTAGTCTACAAACTAGACTTAATTTCGTTTCTTTGTGTGAGATGGTCCAGGTTAGACAAATACTTTTAGATGCATATATTCACATATGTGGAGTTATTTTCACTACAATGTAGATAGTTAGAGGGGAATTTTGTGATGACTTATTTTAAAATTCCTCAAGAAATGAGAAATGGAATGCAGAGCACAAACATAAACCACAAGATTAGAGAGCTTTGTCTTGTGTGCATTTACACTGACCTGTGAGCAAATCTTTTCTAAATTCCATCAGAAGAAGGTCTGCTCTCCCCTAGCACCACGCATCTTGTCAGCACACTCTTTTCTGAATAAACCTGCAGCAGTGCAGTCATGCTCCTGATCACCCAAGCTCCCACCCAAATGGCTCATGTAGGCTCCATCAGAGCATCTTTGTAGGCAGGCAGGCAGGCAGGCAGAGGTGGTGATACTTCTTGGCTCAGACTTTTAAGTCAACTCTCCACTCTCTATTTCCCTACACTGAGACAACATGCAGAGAGAATTGTTTTGTTCTTGTTTATTCATTAATAATAAATATGAGGGTTTCATTAGTAGTGTCAGCCACTTTTAAAGGTATTAGTCAAGTTTTTCACTTGTGGGTGTATCTTCAGATAATAGTCACCGTCTGAAAATTGTTATGCCTTTTAACACTAGTAATATGCCCTCCTGATTTAATATATTCTCTGTAGGAAGAAATTGCATGATGACTTGGAACTAGGTAATTACTTCAGCTTCAAAAAGGGGCAGCTTGGGTTATGTAAACCATCTGAAGGGATAAATCCTGAAAGAAATATACATCATCCTTTCCACATTTCTTTCCTAGGCTTTAGCATGGGTAAAGATGCACCCACTTACTAAAGTGTGGACTTTCCCATTTTTGCTACTTCTTGTTTGATTTTCTCACTCTTCCAGCATTTCTGTTCATCATAATGGTGTTCAGGCATTGCCACATCTGTTGCCTGGTCAAGAGAATGAAATGTTCTGTGTATATCATGGCTGGTCTTATACAACCCACATTTGGTATACATCTCTAGCTTTTTTAATGCCTTGGCAATTTTGCAGCCATGTTCCAGATTGAAGCTTGTATGTCTCTAGGAATTTATAGGGAACAGTGGTCAACTAACAAAAATCACTGAGTTGTTACTGTTTGCTAAGGTCACACAACCTAGATAACACAGAATATTGAAATATAACATACCATTATTTGAATAAAATGTCATTTTTGACTCTTTTCTTTTGTCCAAGGCAATGGAAATTGTCTGTTTTCTTCACGCGGTACCCATGAGACATCCACACAGAAGTCTAACATTTTTATCTGCAGCAAAATCAAATTGAGTGGTATTTACTTCTGGGTGGCTGTCCTTGTGGTTATATTAAATGATTCTGGAGAAATATGATGAAAATAATTCACATTAGAAGAGAGAATTCAGATAAATAGAAGGAAGGCATCATCTCCTTGCAGGATTGTTGTTGTTTAAACCTAAATGTATCCCTCTGAATGCAAAAGATTGTGTATGAATTTGAGGGAAATTTGACCAGTCGTTTCCATTGAAAGCCTTTCAGATACATCCAAAAATGGAAATACCCAGTTATTAAGTTAACAACCTTGAATAGTAACAATTAGATAAATAAGACATGTTACACACACACACACACACACACACACACACACACACACACACACACACCCCTTCATCAATCATATATTGATGTCTCACAAGAAAATTGCGATTGTCTTGACTTACCTTAAACAGTGTGTTACAGACTCAGAGACAACCTAAATCTTCTGCCCAATGGCATTTGGAAACAAATGTCATCTCATTTTTAGTCTTATAAAGAGGAATCCTCTGTCATGTCACTATAATATTTGATGCTGAAAAGAGGAAACAATATACACGCCCATTTGTAGCATATAACTAGGATCTGAATGTTCTGAAACAATGAATAAAATAACAAGAACATGCAACCATTTTCTCTTAAAATGGACTATTCTGGCTGTTTTAGAACCATCTGAAATAAATAAGGTCATTTCTGGAATGTTGCTGAAGATCAAAAGAAATGCCAGGTTTCTATTAGCTTAAATGATGGAAATGCTAAGATAAAACATTCAATTCAAAGAGAAGCTTATGGTGTTCTGAGTATCCAGATGGGACTAAAGCATGGGTATTATATTGAGCAGCTCATCATTAGGGAGGGAACAGAAAGACCACATGTAAGTGCTTGGTAGAGATGGATTGGGAACAAGAAGGTCTTGTGCCAGGGAGAATAAAGAGAAGAGAGTGGAATCACATGAAATAACAGGCTGGCACTTTTGCTTTAGTGCCCAACAATTTAGAGCATAGTGCCTATATTCTCATTGAAATACTCACAAAATTAAGTAATCTTAACATTGTGAATCAAAAACTATGTCTAAAAGAATGCATGTTCTTGAATGGAGGTACCCACTACAGGTATGTAAACTGTATATGTAAAGCTGTTTTAGGAAGCCACGAGTTAATAAATGAATTGTCCATTGATGGGGGTGGTCACCTGCTTATGACTTGTTGCTCAAAGAAACCCAACCCCTGTATTCCAACAAACAATACAGAAAACTATCCCTGCTCTCAGTTGCCCACCAGAACGATATAATAAAACTCTATTGCTAAAGGTCTTATTTGCCCTAGTTGTAAAACAGAGAAGTCAGGCTGCAACCCTCTAGAAACTTCCTCTCTTCTGAACTAGATAGCATTAGAATGTGCCATAGGGAGAACTGTTACTGACAGTATTACCCCACTGTTTACACCGTGTGCAACAAACTGACCGTCCAGGCAAAAAGGAACCACTGGTAGTAGAATATTGGCAAGTGTGTGATTTGGGTAATAAACACTTTCTGACTGAATTTAATGTCCTCTCTACAGGAGCAAATCCATACTTAATAATGTCAGAAGGCCGTAAAGTGGAAAATCCTCCTCCTCCTCTTCTAAGTGGCTATGATGTGCCTTTCAAACTCCATTCTACACAATTATGTTTATAGCCATAGGATTATGTTGCTGTCAGCTTTGGATGGAGAAACTTCTTTTTGCAGTTGTCAGTGTTGACTGCAGAAATTCATAACCTGTTAAGAAAGAGAGAAAATTGACAGGCAAAAGCCCATCTGCAAAAGTCTGTGCTTACTTACCAGGCCAAGGTCACCTGATACGGCTGTGAGAAATTAGATCAGGTTAGGTTGGAGGGGCAACTGCATAACTGAGCATGCAATAATTTTATTGCAGGATCAATACAGTTGCAGATGCCAGGATACAATGACATCTTCAAGTTATACAGGATACACAAGATTAATGTGTAAGACCAATTGTCCTGTCAAGCTTTCATAATTCCTTGACTACTAAGGAAACATACAGGGAAACACAATGCAGCCTGAATGCTTCACTGGCTGAGAGAGTGCATTGGTAGCTTAGGAGCTGAAAGGAACTCTGTGCCCCAGGAGTCATGGACTCTAACCTGAAAAACCTGTGACACATGCCTCTCAAGGCAGCTAGACCAGGCCAACTCCATGGTTCCCTGTACCCTTCCATAACTGGGAATTCTACAGAATCTCTGCCATAGTTTAGGGAACTTTACAGAAGAATGAGTGCAGAGAACACAAGAGAAGGAGGACCTGGAGCTTGGAGAGGTGGCTCAGAAGTTAAGAGGATTGGTTGGTTCTTCCAAAGGTCCTGAGTTCAGTTCCCAGCGCCCACATGGTGCCTCACAACCATCTATAATGAGATCTGGTGCCCTCTTCTGGCAGGCAGGTGTACATGCAGGCAGAACATTGTGTGCATAATAAATAAATAAATAAATCTTAAAAAAAAAAAAGGAGGACCTGAAGACAGAAAGAGAGGTGGGAAATATTGATCCACTGCATGCATGTTGCATTCTAGAACTAATCTATGATTGCTTGTACAAGATCTCCTCAAGACTGAGCCTTTCAACATCCTGCCGTGAAAGGCTTGTGGGACTCTTCCTCTTCCGGAGAATTTTTTGGCAGTTAGCATTTGATAGTGGAGAGAGAAACATTTTCTTCAGTGTTGTAGCCACTGGTGAGGGTGTCTATGTTTCTGCAAGCAAAGTCATCTTCATCTACTTTTTTATAAGCAATCCTAATAAAACTCATTGAGTCTCTGACATGTATACACACACACACACACACACACACACACACACACACACTGATGGACTTTTAGCAAGAGTGGGACAAAAGGGGGCTGAATATAATTTACATGCCTTGGATTAATGTAATAATAAAATCCATCATTATGCATAATTAATATGCACTAAGAAAATCACAGGATGATTATTGCTGTAGCTCAGTCTTTTATCAATGAAGTTGCCATTTTAAAATGTTCAATAATAAAATAAGACCTTAAAATGTCAAGCCATCTTAAGACTATTTTTTAACTAAAATTATTTCTTCTGTAAAAAGAAAATTGCATCACATCCTATATTTGGGTAAATGAGCAATTCAGACATTCCGTTAGAAGAGAAATCCTGTGGAAAGCTACAGGGCAATGAAGAAAAAAGTTTAGACTGAAAGCTGGGTATGGTGGGACATGCCTTTTTGATCCTAGCTGTCAAAAAGGAAGAGGCAGGCTTATTACTGTTAGTTCAAAGCCAGCCTGGCCTACTGATCAAGTTCAGGACAGCCAAGGATGCACTGAGCAACCCTATTTCAAAAAACCGAAAAACAAAAAAATACCACACACACAAAAAAAAGTTTTGGACTGCATCTGAATGAGTGAAACATCGAATGAGTTGATAGCAAATCAGAATTGAAGAAATAAGGCAGGCAGTTATTACAATAATTTTATTTATGTCATGAAAACACTAGGTATAAGAACAGTAAAATATCATCCAATGATGATTGTACCCTAAGTGTTTGGAAAACAGAAAAATTACAGCTTTCACTTTAGAGATAAATAAAGAACAAAAGATAAGATGGAATAAAAATATTACCAGAAGAGAAAATGGTTGCAATGAACTAAACAAGGACAGGTGAAAGGTTAGTAAAAGGGTGATGCTCAGGTTCAGATTCTCCTGTCTCAAGAGGGTTGGCTCCTCAGGGGAGGAAGCAATGGGGAAGTGGGGATGTAGCAGAGGGTTGGGTGGGGTAGGTGGTGGGGTGGGGGGATTGGGGGTTGGCGATAGGTGGGGCAAGAAACAGCCTGAAGAGAGGAGACCTCAGGTGGCAGGAAACCTCCCAGGAGGCAGGCTTCCCTGAGATATTATGTCTAATTGGAGGAAACAAAGGCTATTTTAAACCTCTGGGGATGATCCAGGTGTGGTGGTGCAAGGCTTTAATCCCAGCACTGAGGAGGCAAAGGAAAATGAATCACTGTGAGTTAGAAGCCAGACTGGTCTACAAGACCAAAACAGCCAATGCTACACAGTGAAACCTTGCTTAAAAATCCAAACAACAACAACAACAACAACAAAAACAACAACAACAACAACAAAAACAACAACAACAACAATCTTTTGGGGAGTGGGTGAAGGCTTTTGGAATAAGTGTACATCATTGGCCAGGGCCAAGGTGTTGGGAATGTCTTTTGTGCATGAAGAATAATTCCAGGTGCCTGTTGAGCATAACCTTATAAGGAGAGAGTAAGTTTAACCTATAACTTGCCTACCAGGATACATGACCATCTCAAAGTTGGCAGAGGTGGAGGCCATAAGGGTTCATGAGCTGGGACATGTAGGATCAGAACTCAGGAAGTGAGTTCTGATATATCTTCACCTCAATTTTTTTCCAGGCTAGCTCTTTGGTCACACAGCTCCCTGCCTCCACATCTGCCTCTAGATGATAATGGTTTGGTGTGGTACCAAAACCAGGTTTATAGTGACCTGTGATCTTAAAAATTGCATGAAATAGGGGAACAAGAGGAGGAAGGATGAAATGGCCAGTACAGGGCCAAGGAGAGGAAAAAGCCAAGCTATGAGATGGTTTGAATACCATGGTGTGGAGGTACTCAGGATAGAGCAAGCTCAGTGATCTCCCAGGAGATCTTTAAGGACTTAATATGATTTGTTCTACCAGCCCAGATTCGTTCACACAGAAGCAGTGTTCCACCCTCAACACAAGTCTTTCCCTGTTCAGCTGTCAGAAGGTTGAGAGCTCTCCTTTTCTTTAAGGCAACTCTCACAATAGAGGTGATCTGTCACTGGCTGTTTGGGGTGGAAGTCATGGCCTGGTAAAGTTTATCCTGGAAGTCATCAGTCAGGTGGTGTGTTTGAAAAAAGGGCTGCTCCACTGCCCTCCATGGCCCCAAGCAGGATGGTGAGACTCAGTCTGATGAGCAGATGGATGAAGACCTCAGTTTCTTTCTGTCCCTTCTCAGCTGTTAAATGAGTTCTTTGGGGGTCATAGAGATAAACTGGGGAGCAATCATTACATGGGTGCAGAATACTTGGAAAGGAGACAAGGAGACTGAACACAGGAACTGGTAATGTATTGAACCAGAGAAGAGCAGGGGTGGAGGCGGGAAGAGGATACCACATACCGGCTTGATGGCAATGATGTTGCAAGTGTTATGGGTTCAGAAATAGCCACACACTGACAACTCGATCACCTGACTGAGATTGATGAAAGTTTATTGAACACTGAACAAAAACTGACTGGTCAGGGCCACAGCTTGGATTCTGGAACCAGACTGTGATGATGGTCCATTTCTAGGCCACGATTTTTACAAAAACAAAACAAACAAATGCAACAGGTAACAATCAGATAACCAGGTAAGTAAGCAAGTGGGAGGGCGGTATTACATCATTTTCACTAGCTAAACAAAGGAAGAATTGATCTTGTTCTGAGCATAATGCTAGACAAAGCATTTTAAGTAAATGCCTAGGATATAGGCAGAGTGTTCAACTAATATGAATTGTAAGTAAAGGCTAGTTAGGGTCCCAAGCAGGTAAAGCCAAGGGGGCTTTAAGAGTGTGCACAGACATTTGAAGGAATAAAGGGTCCTCTTTGGTTATGTTCTGTGCTTGTCAAAAATGCATCTTTTAGTTTAACTCCCTCTGAGCTACCTATGAAAAGACTTTACTGCTAAGCCATACAGACAGTTAATAGTTATCATAAGTGAGGAATAAAAAGAATAAGGGTGAATAAAAACACAGCATAACATATTATATTAATGGACACCATTTAAAACATAATAAAAAGGTTTAGCATTCTGTATTATCAAGTAGCATGAGGTCTTTGATTTTAGGTTTTCTTTCTTCAAAACTATTTTACATTTCAGTCAATGCAAATGTCAAGACAGTGATAGCTCACTTATAGATGTATAGGAAGAATTCTTCTTTGTACGTCTTGAAAGAATGGTAATGTTTCTTTAGAATTTGGGGAAAACCATAAAATGGCAAGTTGATAGTCACTTCAAAGGATCAGCAACCCATTCAAATTCCCTCCTGTGTTAACTAGAGTGCTGAGCAGAAAATGTTCTAGGAGCAAAGAGGCACTTTACCTAAGGAGACTAAACACAGAACATAAAAGTTATTGATTCTTGCTTTGATGCTGCCCCAGAAGCAGATGTTTGAACAGTAAACACATCCTAGACCTCCTCTGAATTCCCCATTAGACCTGTATTCTAGGTTGATTTTAAGCTCTTATACACATCCCCCCCACCAATACCCTGTAGTCACAAAGAGCAGAGAGGTAACATTATGGAATAAGCACTGTAGAACATTTAAGAAAGTCCATTATCTTTTCTTTTTTCTAACAATGTATATTTTTTAAATTTACTTTTTAATTTTTTAGTGTTTACATATACATTTATATTATTTCACATATATACAACAAACTGCCTATAACAAGGATAATCATGACACAATCAGGAATTATATAAATGTTACATTCTTAGTGTTTTGGACATTTATATTTGACAGCCTTGAAGAGAACATCTTTCCTGTCTTGGTGCATCTAAAATTGTGAATGTAAATCAATCTCCATCACATCTTGTCATTATCAACTTAAAACATCTAGCTAGACCTAAAAACATCTTAACCCCTAAACAACTAAGCTTCATTGTAAAACAAAGCTACCTGATCTTCAACTCCATCAGAGACTTGAGAAGGAATAAACTTGATTGCCTGAGTGTGCCGGGAGTGTAGGTTAGTAGCTTTCCACATGAGAAGATGACAGAGACAGTTTTCTACCTGGATAGTTTAGCCTGCCTTCAGGATGGTCAGCCTGCTGAGCACCACCATATATAAGTTGGAACACTAAATTTGAGAGCCCATTGTCCCTTTTTTTTTTTTTTTTTTTTTTTTTTTTTTTTTTTTTTTTTTATGAAATAAGGATTCTGAGTGCCGTTTTCAGCAGAGAGACTGTATTATCAGTGAAATTTAAAATGTCTTGAGGAGCATAAGGTAAAAGTGGACAGTTAGGGAGGAGTGCATCTTTTCTGATGTACTGTATGTCTATTATGGCCATTACCATGTACAGTGGACACAATTGAGCACCATGTCTGTAGGCCTGTCCTTGGCCAATGTGCCGACAACCCTCTGTGATGCTTGACTCTCGGTGCCTGGATCTTTTATTCTGTAGTAGTTGATAATCATGTATGTATTAGTTTTTTGGTTAGATTATATAGAAAAGTAAGAGGAGATGGAATAATATATAGTTAACTGAGAAAAAATAATGATATGAAATTATTTGAAAGCATTAAGTTCTAGAGAAGTGTAAAGACATTAGTAATTGTGTGAGAGTTGAATGGCCAGTTGTGACTTCATCTCTGAGAGGTCCCTTTGAGAGCCTCCTGGGTTAAGCCTCTCATTTCGGATATGAGGAACTGGATTTCCAGGAGTGAACCCCTGAAAGAGAAAACGGGAAGAGAAAGTCAATTTGTTGTTATACTACTAAATTTGAGGTTCCTATAAGGTACCTGGTAGGAAATACTAATTAGGCATTGGGTAATACATCATAGGTCCAGTCTTTCTAATTTTTCTATGTGGTGTTTAGTCTAGAACAAATTTGTGAAAAGATAATTATGACCTGCTAAGTATCACACAAGAGTCACAGGGAATGGTTGTTTCTTTGGAATAGACCCTTGGGAACAAGTAGGTTAAGCTAGCATCACTCTCCACTCAGCCCTGCATCGTGCCTCCTGAGGGTTATGCATAAAAGTCTGCAGTAAGCCCATCTCCATCATGGATCAACCTGTATCCTCTGAGGTGCTGCTCTCTACAAAGTCAGGGCACTCTTATTTTACAGGAGCCTAGATCTTTTCCAGTATAGGTGTACAGCAGGCTGCAAGCCTTTGTCTCTAACAGGTACACGTGCACAGGCAGGCTTAACTGGGCTTAGGGTTTGAAGGATGAAAATGAATTACTATGCAGGAAGAAAATTAAAACCACAGGTGTGTTTTGTTCCCCAGTGTTCAAGGGAAAGGAGTGCTAAAAAAGTCTTTTGAAGCATAATTCTTGGGGTGTTTTTTTCTGGCTCAATTTCCACTTTGTTGTGAAACATCAGCATCAGAAAACAGATATTTTAATATTAAATTATCTTTATAATCCTTTGGGAAAGTGTGGTGTGTGTGTGTGTGTGTGTGCGCACGCGTGCGCAAGTGTGTACGCACGTTTAATTTTGCTAAATACAAACACTTAAATGTTATCTGAACTACTAAAATCAGTATCTTCGAAGAGGTAGACTAACAGATGTAGTTTACGTTTTCCTCACTATTTTAAGATACAAACAGCTTACACAGACATATAACTTCAGTGTGGGATTTTCTATTTGCCCTATCTAAAAACTGCCTCCTACTGTAAACTTCTGTTCCTGGATCCTATGATTCCCCCAGGAGCCCAGGGGTCCAGGAGCCCAATTTAACAGCTGACAAAAAACTCTTTGGAAATGAGACATGCCTTCATACATGTTGGTCTAGTAAGAGGATGAGTTGCAGGTACTTTGATGGTATTCTGAGAACAAAGAAGGATATCTCTACAGCACAGTTCCTCTGATACATGATAGGCTAAGGAAATGCCGCTGAGATTTCCCACTCTGCCATCTTCACCACGGGTTCCTAACAAATTGTTGGCATTCTTCAGACCTACTAGTGGGGAAATATTCCCTATATCAAACAAGTAAATAAAACCAATCTCCTCTCACTCCTTTCCTCCACCCCTCCACCATACCTTTCTCCCCTGTCATCTAAGAAAATCAATGATTTGCGGAGTCTCAAATACAATACCACCTAACTTGAATGCCTTAGGGGCAAATGCAATGATGCATGGTTTAGCATCAGGTGTATGCATAAAACAACATGGACTAGGGAATATGACTGTGTCGTATCCATTAAGAAAACAAAAACAGAACAGTAAAAGCACTTTGTTAATGAAATGAAACACATCTTTTATGTTTAAAACCTCTAGTTAACGGGCTCAGTTTCTTCCTTGCTTCTGACAAGCCCACTGCCATTCTATAAGAGACTTTGTCGATAGTGCTAGTAAGCACAGGGATTCCGTTACTGAAATCTTTCTCTTCACTTGTAACGTGTGCAGTCTTTGTCTCAGGGGAGCAAATCTAGCCCCACACAAACCTCTGACTTACTGCTACGCAAAGTTACAGTGAAACATTGCAATTGTCCTCCTTAAAAATTTTAATTTATTGCCCAGGGTCCATTTTTTATCTCCAACCTCTGTCTCATTGGGGTTGTAAATAGGGAAAGGAGAACTTTTCATTTTATTGTGGTCCCAAAGTTCCCACTAAAAGCAAATCATAAAAATCAAATAAGGTTAATCAGCAGCAATAGAACCTTACACAATGACCAAAGCAAGTCCAGCACATCCTGTATATTAGTAAGTTGAACATTATTTTGAGCCATTAAGTATAGCCTGGGACGGTTATCATTAGTATTTTCTATGACATTCTGAAGGAGTCTCTTTGTAAGCATCCTAAAGAAGAAAAAAATTACACCAACACAATGCTTCTACAGACATTATCTTCCCAAATAGAAATTATGCACTCGAAAGACAGCAGATTTAGCAAACAGACCCTGTTTGTATGACACAAGAAAACATATAGTACTGGTCACACTGCACATACACAGTAAGGTTAGAATATCTGACTTAGGGGGTTATGAAAAATGAGTCACAGTTTTCACTGGCCTGTTGTAAGTACATGGCAGCTTTTCTCTGCACTCTAGGGGCTGGACAGAAAACAGACAGACCTAAAAGGCATGCCTGTTAGAATTAGGAGTGGTATTCTACCTTCACTTCTCCCTCTCAGTGCTGTCTTGATCCTGTGTGGTTCTTCTCGAAGCTGCCACACTCTCTCTGAGCTTCTATGTGCATCAGTCCTATTGTGCCTGGGAGATACTGTTTCCTTGACGTCATCTGAAACCTCTTGCTCTGACGGTCTTTCTGCCTCATACACATTAAGTCCCTGAGCCTTAAGGGGAGGATTCTAATGAAGACATCACATTTCCGAGGATAAAGGAAATGATACAAAGGAAGCTTCTTTTTCAGAAGGTGGCAACGGAGTATGTCTATAAGTACTTGAAAGAGATCAAGAACTTGGTTTCTAGGATGTTTTTTTTTTTGTTAGCTTATTCAAAATTAGTACGCAACTACAGGTATAATCTGGTATTTTATTGTTGTGTTACAATAACTAGCAAGTACATATAATTGATGTCACAGGTGGTAATGACTTAATGCTCGTGATTGCCACATACCCTGCAATTTGGGCTAGGAAAACAGTCACCTTTCTTATAATCATGTGGGCAGTTCAATTTGAAATAGGCTGGATGCTTTAAGATGAGCATGAGAAGCTTTTCTCTATATTTTAAAAGTTATAATTCAAAGGAATGCACAAGACCTACGAACAATAGAATTTTCTGTGTAACACCCACTCTGTCTTTAGTGCATGACACCAACGTGTCGAATCCGGCACAGCAAAAGAGCAATCATGTTCTGCCTTAAGGTATTTTCCACCTCAGCGAGGCAAATTCATAATACAATTTCCTCTCCCCTTTTCCAAAATGAGTTGGATAAAGCTAAAGTCTATATTTTCACTTTGTGTCTGAACATCACATCCATTGGCTCATCTGTCTGTGGGCATGCGGTCATTTTCAGTCATGTCCATTTCACTTGAGTTTACACCCGAATACATGGGATGTGCAACTGCTTCCTGAATGTGCAGGAAGCAACGAGGGTGTTTGTGAGTGGAGTGTGGCAGGCTTGGAATGTGTGTTATATGACAGGCAAAGGAAGAACAGAAGTAAGGAGACGGGGAATGTGGCTGCATGTAAAACTCAGTTAGGTTATAGAATATCTGAGTATCATAAATGACACCGGCTTACAAAGTTCAAGGATATAAGAACATACACATTTGCTGGGGAGGTTGAATTATACAAAGAAAAGTTTCCTGCGGAAAATGGGTGAGAAATATTACCTTAGAATTCTTGAGTTTTTTATTTTTTAAATCATTCTAGAGAGTTAAACCCTAATGGATTTAATGAGACATCTTGAAAGGTTTTAGATGTGTCTTATGAAGGAAAAGAAATAGAAGGTTCACAGAAAAAAATAAAGTGGCTTAGAATAATTATATAAAGGAAGAGGTGTGGCAATTTGTAAAATTGCAGAGGGGAACCAAGGAAAGATGAGTAAGAACTAAGAAGCTCAATGTGGGGGCTGAAAGGGAAACACTCATCTCACCTCTGTAGGGAGTGCTCACTGTGAGCCATGATGGGAAACATGTGGTCTCATCTGGGAAGGAGGTTGGTCAAGCAAAGAGAGAGGGCGGGGAAAGACAGAGAGAGACATAGACAGAGACAGAGAGACAGACAGAAAGGGAAGGGGAAGGGGAAGAAGAGAGGGAGCAGAAATACAGAGAGAGAGAGAGAGAGAGAGAGAGAGAGAGAGAGAGAGAGAGAGAGAGAGAGGCCATGGAACTGAAGTGGAGGCTCTGTAGCTTCTTTAAAGCTGCTAAAGCTGCGTCTGAACTGTGTGCTTTGTGTTAGTTCCAGCAGTACCTTACTCTGATGCACAGAAAAGAAAATATGCCTGTGTTTACAGAGAAACTGGCACAAATGTTCATAGAAGTAGCTCTGCCATCTAAGAAGAGTGCTTCCTACCTCAGCATCAAATTATGAAATAATCTGAAATAAACTGGGGAAGGAAAAGTAAGAGAGAAGTCTTTATTATCAATGAGGAAGGGAAGCTTTAAAAAGTAAATAAGTCCTGTTTATCTTCTACATTAGGGCTTCTAGGTACACACTAAAAGAGTCAGAACAGAGAGTCAGAAGCCATAGCTGTAGGTAGAGCCACAGAAGGCAAGCAATGGGCCCAACTCCTGTTTGGACAAATCTTACTCAGAGAGCTTTTCCCATCTGTACCTTTTCACAGACATTTATCTGCAAGCTATTCCACTCCAAATTAATAGATCCAACTTTAAGGGGGAAAGCCACTTTGATTATATCACTTTAATATTACTGACCCAGAGCGCCGTGGCATAAGCCTCAACTTCAATGACTGAATAGGTCACTTCTGACTGGTTCCCTGATGCCTTCCCTTTTCTTGAAGTCTTTACTCTGCCCTCTTAAAATGGAAATGCAAATGAACAAAGATATTACCTGGTCCCTATGGGAGCATAGGAGGCAAAATTCAATGCGTAAAATTGTTAGCAAGTACAGATGGCCTAGCTGCAGAAAAAACACGTGAAAACTCAAGAACAATTTCACATTCTATTGATCAATCACTTCTCACACCGAATCCTCTAGGACCTAGTGCACATCCCTTCAGCTTTTACTCTCACTTTTCCTCAAGCACCCTTTTAAAATTTTGTTTATTCACTTTACATCATGGTTATAGCTCCTCCCTTCCAATCCTACTCTCTCTTCCTCTCCTCCATCCCACTGCCCTATGCGTCACAAAAAGGGAGGCCCCTTCCCACACACCTCAGCTCATCATGTTGCATTCTATCTGAGCTTGTCCTCTTCCCCTGTGGCCTGTTAAGGCAGCCCCACAGGAGGGAAGTGATCAAAAAAGCTGGAAACAGAATCCATGTCAGAGACAGACCCTGCTCCCATTATTAGAGGACCCCATGAAGTCTGAACTGCCAATCCTCTACATCTGTATAAAGGGCCAAGTCCAATCTGTGCACGGTTCTTGGTTGATGCTTCAGTCTTGACCCTCAATGCAAAAAATTAAACTAACCAAGAAAAATAACTCAATTTAAAATGGATCACAGAGCTAAACAGAGAATTCTCAACAGAGGACATGTAAATGACCAAGAAGCACTTAAAGAAATGCTCAACTCTTTTAGTCATAAAGGAAGTGGAAATCAAAATGACTCTGAGATGCCATCTTACACCTGTCAGAATGTCTAAGATCAAAGACTCAAGTGACAGCATATGCTGGCAAGGATGTGGAGAAAAGGGAACATTTCTCCATTGTTGGTAGGAGTGCAAACTTGTACAACCACTTTGGAAATCAATGTGGAGCTTTCTCAAATATTGGGAATAGTTCTACCTCAAGACCCAGCTAGACCATTCCTAGGTATTTACCCAAAAGATTTTCTACCATTCAACAAGGACACTTGCTCAACTACAGTCCTAGCAGTTTTATTTGTGGTAGCTGGAATCTGGAAACAATGCAGATGTCCCTCAACTGAAGAATGGATAAAGAAAGTGTGGTACATTCAAACAATGGAATACACTCACTTTTTATTGTTATAATTCTGATTGAATCTATTTGGTCAATATATAACCTTGAACAATGCTATGTGTCTAGTGCAATAGAGCAACACAGAGAAGGGTAAAGATGTTTGCTTGGGACCATGGAGGAGGGAAGATTTCTTGGATATCTGATATGTACTGATATGTACAAGAAACTGTTTTTGTTTATAGCTTCATGTAAGTGCAATACTATTTAAGAGGGCGTGGTTCTCCCAGTTTTTGTTTTCAGACTGAGGAATTAGTTTGTGTTTTGTCCAAAATCCAATTTTGTAATTGATAGTAAATGCATATCTAAATTGCAATAGCAACTGTGCGAATATTTGTTGAGCTCTTCCCATCTCATTAGCATTCTGCATCGACTAGCACAGTACTGTCTTAATGCCCGAGAGCAGCGGTTCTCAGCCTTCCTAATGCTGTGACCCTTCTTCGCGTTGTGGTGACTCCAACTATAACAGTATTCTGTGGCTGCTTCATAACTGCAGTTTTCTACACTTACAAATCATAATGTAAATATCCAATATAAAGGATAACTGATATGTGAATCCAATGGAGTCACAACCCACAGGTTGAGAGCCACTGCCCTAGAAACTTGTGAACCATTCTCGTCTGTCCATTTTTCATTAATGTCTGGGACATACAATTTCTAGTCATTAAATTTTATCATCGAGACATACATGAAAGAAAATAGGCTTTATAACCTTCTATTCAAGTAATCACTGTTTTTGTACACAAACATTTTTTAGCTTGTCTTTGGTATATTTACCTACAAAATGATAACAACAGAATCCATTTCACAAGACTTAGCAATGGATTATGTGACTAATGTTTGAAAAGTGCTTTAGAAAAATGTATGCAAACAATAGTTTAATGGTAGGAAAAACAGATGGTCAGCAAGCTTGTGGATTCAGATGGGTGGAGTATCCTATGCTTCCCACATATTGTTATAATGACTTCTTAAACACTGGAACACAGTTAATAAATTTCTTTATTAACTGTAATTAGGAAATCATACGTTTCTCTAATAAATGCATCCCATTTTAAAGTTACAAGCTAGCGTGCTTTAAAGATAATAATTTGCTAGTGATGAGTAATTCATTGCTCTGGGACAAGGGTGGGCAGAGGTGTGGGCAGATGAAAAAGAACAATGTATGATGGCAAATATGTTTGTAAAATGTCATAATGAAACCCATCACTTGGTATGTTGACTAAAAATTAATTTTATAAAGGAACAAAGAAAAAGAGAAAACTATGTATGCTTGAATGTTTGCTAAAGGGAATGGTTTCTTTACAGAGGTATACTATATATGCTCAAGGAAATTAATTATACCTACCAGCATTGATTAGCGTCCTCTGACCTAGGTGAAACTTCCCTGATGAACTACATTGGCATAAAAAAGGATACAGAAGTTCTGAGCATTGTAAACGTTAGCTTAGAGCAGTTTGTTCTGTGCAAGAACTCACCCTACAAATAAAAATAAAACAATTAGCTGTGTCAAAGTTACATGAGACATATTCAAGCAAATATACCAGAAAACTGAATGAAGGGATAAAGGAAAAAAGAAAACTGGGGTAGGTGAAAGCAGCTAAGGATGGAGAAACACCCCAAAGCCGCAGGGAGATATTACTTTCCTACTCCACAGTGAAAAAAACAGGAGGGCACGTTACACACACATAGAGAAGAGTCATATGAGCTGTGGAAGGTGATGTTATGCAGACACTGATCTTTCACACATAATTATTTTACCTACCAACAACAGGCTCACCATGAAAGGCAATGGAAGCATAAATCCCTGGTGCTTCCAGCTCTCTGTTCTGTTTGTGAGTCTCATATGCTCAGCATAAACCAAAGCCAGTTAGCTGGCACAGGGGCTGTTATATTTGTCTCTCAGCATCCACTTCCCTCCTTTGCTTAGATGAAAAGATGTTCATCTTCAATTTAGCAGGTATGCAACATGATATGACGTCAAGTCATTCAGCTTCTCACCTCCAATCTACTACAGTGATCAAAGGCTTGGAGAGGAATTGATTAACATAATATGCATTTACTATAGTCCTCACTGCCTCTGCTGCCAAAAGACTTTTTTTTAAACCTTCTTCCATATCCGTTGCGTATTTCTGTCGTGTCCTCCTCATAACGTGTTTAATGATCCTAGACATTGGTGTAGGTGCTCCGGTTTTTTTTAAATTTATTGAGATTACTACTCAATTGTTATCCCATCACTTGTATCCTCCTCTTCCTCCCTCCCTCTTTCACCCTATTCCCCACCCCCCCAGGTCTATGACCGAGGGGGATCTCATGCCCCACTATATGGTCATAGGCTGTCAAGTCTCATCTTGGTGTAGGTGCTCCAGTTTTTATTCTAGTTTTTTACTTTATTATTTCTTCTTGTGATTAAAAAATGATTTGTCTTTTGTTCTTGTGTATGTGTGTTTGTCTGTGTGTGTATTTGTACACATGTGTGCAGGGTCCATGGAAGGCTTATAAAGGTCTTTCAACAACACACAAAACTACAAATGATGAGTGTGACTCATGTGATGTGAGTGCTAAGAGGTGAACCCTGGTCTTCTGGAAAAGCAAGAAGCAATTTTAACTGCAGAGCTATCTCTCAGGCCCCTGCCTGAGCTTAGATCAGTCTATTCTTTTCTTTTCTGTTGCTCTTTTCTATTTTCTATTGTTCTTGGGTCAAATGAGGTGTCCAAAAACAGAGTTTACTAAGAAAACCATGAAAAGAATAAGTACCACTATGGTCTCCTAACATTTAAAGCAATTTATCCTTAATACCAAATCAACTTCCCCGGTCACAGTAGCCAAGAGGCAAAATCATCTTCCAAGCTAATGTCATAAATGCATATCTTCCCCGATGGGAGTGGTCTTTGCCTTCTCTACTAAGCCCTCCAAGCCAACTGACTATGAAGAGCAGAGGGTGAAGGTGACAGGAATCATTCTGATGATATCTAACCACAGCAACCGAAAAGGAACTAAGACAGCCGCATAGCTCTCATTTTAAAAGATATGAGGAATTTCCACACTTACTTCCAGAGTAGCGGCATCATTTGTACCTCCCACACACAGCAAATAAAGACCCTCTTTCTCCAAAAATCTCTCCAGCTTTCATTTTTAAGAAAAACATTTTATATTTTTGTTGTTGTTTTGTTATGTTTTGTTCCTGAGACAGTGTCTCTATATATCCCCAGTTATAGTGGGAAACACTCTGCAGACCAGGATGACCTTCTTGGCTATTGTTTGTTTCCTTGAGGTACACAATTCTGACTTGAGTAAGATGGGATCTCAAGTTGTTTCACTTTGCATTTCCCTGGGTACTAAGAATGTTGAATATACCTTAAAATATCTCTCAACCATTTATGTATCTTTATTGCAGAACTCTCCATTAATTTTTTTTTTAGGTTTGGAATTTTTTGCATATTCTAGATATTAGTTCTACGTGATATGTGTGGCAAGTTTTTTCCTCCATTCAGAAGGCTGACTCTTTACTTAATTTACACTCTTTTGTTTTATAGAAGCTGTTTTTTAATGCTACGAGGTCCCATTTATTGATTGTTGTCATTATTTACTGGCTGTGTCATGCTTCTTCTTGCTATAGGTAGCTTATTGTATATATGTGTGATAATATAAATGTATATGTAAAAAATAAAAAAATAAGAACAATAGGAGCAACACCATAAAATAATTCCTTTGTCATAGACAAGGAGAGTTGTACTGGCATAAGCATTTTCAGGGAACTAGAAAATGATTTTGCGAGTGTATGAATGGTGGCACTCCATCTACATGAAGAGGAATTTTGAAAATCAATGGTCTACACCTTTCACAGATGCTGCTACTGGCCCATCTCACATCACCAATTCCGATATCATTCTCATTAGTGTTTTATTATATACCTGTAATTGCTGAAATTACATCTTTTACCAAAGCCTCTAAACTTGACTCTCACCCGTGCCTACTACAGAGCTGTAGGGTTAGAAAGCTACTTCACAGTTACTGTGAAGACATTTCATTTTTGCTCTCCCATCGGTTTTCAGTTGGTACACAGGCTTTCCTACTTTCTAGGGTCATCAGGAGCAGTATCCACTGCTGTAACTAGTCACCATAGGTACCACAGACCATAGTCACTTTCTCCTAAATGCCTCACTCTGCCATCAGGTTGCTCACCATGTCATATTGCTGCCCAATCAAAACAACCACTATGTTACTTAAGGCTAATTATTAGCTACATATTACTATTCCAGCAAAAAAAACTATTGTGTGCCTTTTAAATGCATACGCATCAAAACCAGAAATCAGGATTTGGTAAAGTAATGGAGCAAATGTCAACCCAAGACCCCAAAGAATGCTTCCCTGCTTCCCTGGAAATTGCCTTCTTCTCTTCACAATTCACACTAGCAATTTTTATTACCAGATACAAACTTGAAGATCTAAGGCAGCCTCTTGATGCCGAATTGAGAACAGGAACATATAACAGAGCGAGCTGGAAGAGAAAAAGCCATAATATTAAGCACATTTTTGGAATTCTTTAAAATATAATACAGTATCAAAGCTTGACATGATTATCAAGATTATTAAAATAAGATTGTTTGACATTTTAATGTTTTTTATTGATAGATTATAATGATCCACTTAGAAAGCCTTGTATATATATTAGCTTGCTCTCAAAGCTCCTTGCACACCTTTAAAATAAAGTATATTCAATTATCCAGTAAAGTGGAAAAGATAATATGTAGATGAAATATAGTTTACAATGTCATGGCTTTCACTTGTTCTAGTTCACGAGAACTAGCTTATTAGCTCTAAGCACATTTTTATGTAAGTTTGCATGGCCTATCTAACTCAGAAAGATAAATGCAGATAAAAAGAGAACAGCATGGATGCCTGCTAAAACAAGAGGTGGCAGAGAAACTCAATGCCTATTTTTACTAGCACTGCCTCTGATCTGTTGAGATTCAAAAGTTATACTCCATTTGAAACTACAAAAAACTGTCGTTAAGGTGTTGTTTGACTAGTTAGCCAGTGTTTTTCTCTCTTGCCATACTAGATGCCAGATGCAGTCCTGTTTCCCTTGAGAAGCATCTAGGACACATGTGGAGATTTGAGCCCTGACAGAACAGAGAACAGACAGAACAGAAGTTCACAAGTTGTTAGTTAATGGTGCTTATTTCCCTCTGCCACCTCACAAGTGAAGCCTGCAGAATGAATCATCTATTATGTTTCCATTTGTGACACTTTCTGTTTTCCAGATTGTTTTGAGTGTTTGTTTGTACTATAAGATAATTTCTTGCTCAACATAAAAACTATGACATTTTCACTGAAATTATAGTTTGGTGATATAGACCAAGTATGTTCCTTTTCCTACTACTAGGGAATAAAAACTCTCCATATTCTCAGTTGCTTTGTTAATTGATCCAATAAAACTGCACATAAGTTCTACAAGAAAAATGCTTAGTAAAGTTTTTTTTTTTTTAGGAGTTTGACTGTGTTATGTTTAGCTTAAGTTGTCATATTGGCATACCTGGGAAAAAAGAACCTTACCTGAGGAACTGGCTCCTTTGGAATAGCCAGTGAGTATTTATGGCATGTATTCATTTGAGGTGAATTGTTATAGGAGTGCCAAATCCACGGTGAGTGGTGCTGTCACTAGACAAGTGCTTCTAGGCTGTAAAAGGAAGGCTTCTAGTGAGCAGCACTCCTCCAGGTCTCTGTTTCAGTTCCTGATTGTAGGTTCCTTCCTTGGTTTTCTATCTTGGCCGCCCTTCATAATGGGCTCTACCCAGTAGGACAAATAAATCTTTCATTTCCTATGGTGGATTTGAACAGTGTCTTATCACAGCCATAGAAGGCGAAGCAAAGCATGCCTGTTCTCAAAACACTAAATAATTACATGTCTACTATGATATCTTGTATTTGAATTAATTATCAAGTAAAGAAGTTTTTACAAGTTATAGGGAAAAACAGTATTTTAACATATATGTATATACATAGTTATAGCATATATATAGTATGGCATATACATGCAAAACATGTATGTGTATATAAATGCACACATATATGCACATATCTATGGTATTATATTTATGTGTGTACATATTTGTATATTATGTACATACAATATATACATGTATACATATACACAAACATATACATATATGTATACACATGTGTCTATATATACACATGTATACATGTACATGCCACACTATACATATATACAGACATAGATATATATGTATGTTCATAATGTCATATATGTAATTACATATATATATATATAATATTTGGTCCATTTAGTATGACACTTAACCAGTTAGACATGTCATTAACCCTAATTCTAGTGACAGAAAATACAAAAAGGATCCCTTTTCAGCAAAAAAAATCTAAAGAATAATTTCAAATGGTATGAGTGTTTTCCATCTTAAACCAAGTTAGAGTATTGCCCTGAAAGCAAAACACTGCAAGTGACCTTGGTGTGCATGTAGAAGTTTTGTGAAGGATCGATCCTCTCTCAAACAAGCAATCACTTCCCCCCATCCCTGGACACTATACCACATGGCATTAAACAGTGTCTGTGTCTACTTCCTGTACAAAGCACACAATTCTTAGCTTAAGAAGACATCTTTTACAAGCTGGCTCTTGCTCATTTTCTCAGACTGTTTCCCTTTGATCTGCTTTTATTCTAACAGCAAAAGTTCATCCACAGCCTCAAAACTACCCAGGTTCACTCACTTAGTCATCCTACAAAGACTGTGGCTTCTGTCTTAGCTACTTACTTCCCAACACCCTAACTAAGCCCAGGGGTCCTGCTCAAACTAAGGCACCAGCCAAGGACAATACAGGCGGTAAACTTTAAACCCCTACCCAGATCTAGCCAACGGTCAGGACATTCTCCACAGTTGAGTGGAGAGTGTGATACGACTTTCTCACGTACTCTGGTGCCTCACATTTGATTAAGGATTCTTAGTTTCACAAAGCAAAGTCAACAATGTTTTCTATTCTCTACAGCAGAGATATAAATTTCCCTGTATTTTGCTTCACACAGATAATTCTGCACAATTGAGTTGAATTTCTGTTCAATCTCCTTTGAAGGGTGATATGGAAAGTTTATTTTGTAGCTTCATACCAGTTTATATGTGCAGAAAGTTGTAGTGAATTCTTTTAAGAAGGATTATTTTATATTATTTTAGTCTCCCTCTCCTCCCTCTCTTTCTTTGTGCGTGTATATTTGTGTGTATGTGTGTGCATGTGTGCGTGTGGATGTGTGGGCATGTGGGCCTGTGTGCGTGTGTGTGTGTGTGTGTGTGTGTGTGTGTGTGTGTGTGTGTGTGTGTGTTGAATTCCCAGAAGGTGGAGTTACAGATAGATGATAACTGGATTGCATGGGCACTGGGAACTGAACTCCAGTTCTCTGAAAGAGCATCAAGAATTGTGATTGCTGTGCCATCTTTCCAGACCCCTTAAAGTTGCCTTTTGATCTTAAAGTCTCAGTTATTCCTATCTTATGGTCTAATATATTATTACTTATGGAGTTCTTCAATAATTTCCAAAAAGTACAATTAGAGCAACAAAATAATTGTTCAACCGTGTTTGCTGAGTCAGTTTGAAAGACTTAACAAAGGAAATTTTTATCAAAAGGCATCCTTGTGTCTAGCAGTTAGTTTCCATTGCTGTTTGATGACAAATTGTTGTGTAACTGGCAGTTGTAAAAACTTACCATTTACTTCTTGACATTATAAACTAGTTTTCCTCAAATATCTGACTTCGTCTGTGATCATTTAATGATAGGAGGTCCAGTAAATTAAAATGTGCATTTTCTCTTTTTAAGATATGAGCATTTTTACACATTAAATTTTATGATTATATTTTCTAAATGGGGTTTGAATCATTAAATGAATAAATTCTCTAGGAAAAATAATTCTGAAAATTATGATATGCTGTAGCATATCATAGGATTCATGAGACAGCTCATTAAAAAATTAAAATAAAATAAAACCCCAGTAATTTGGCTTGAGCCAATATTTCTTAAATGTATCTGTCCACAGAACCTATTATGCTATAATTGATATTAATATCCTGATGTAAGTACTTGTAAAACAATTTTAGATATGTTTCATGGAGCTTGTAAGTTTAAAAATGGGAAAAAGTGAGTTGTTGATAATAATGATAATACTTTTTTAGCAAATCATTATGGAAACAGATTCTAAAATACTAACATAAAAACAATCAGTGTGTCTTAAATAAGCTAGTGAGGTGGCTCAGTGGGATTGTAGATAAGCTGAGAACACAAACTGATTTTCCAGACACATGTGCACACCTGTAGATGTATGCTGAGTGGAGTAACTCCCTCATCAAAGCTGTCCTTTGATCTCCTCAATTGTGCCATGTAATGTATCAACACACACACACTCAAAGGAGTAAAGAAATATTTAACCCCATATAAGACAGACGTTCTTTACAAAACATGTTCATTTCCCTCTTTTCAAGTGTCCAAATTTGGACCTCTCAGTAGTAATCACAGACTAAGCCGAATTGAGCTGTCCCAGCACTGAGCATGTCCTGGAGCACATCTGTAACAGCAGCTTCCTGAGGGGCCCTGCAGAGGGCCAGACAGGTGTGGGAGGGAAAGATGCTTTCTGGCATCCCAAGGTAAGCCTCTGGGGTGTGGAGAGATGCCCTGCCTCGGCTGCATCCTCATGGTGGTCTGGATGAACATGGTAGGTGGGCAGTTATATTTTCCATGGCAAATGTGCCCCCCACCCACTCTGTTCCATTTTGCAGCATTGACAAAGTGCTTGTCGGTAGTACCGTGATTTACTGTACAAATACAATTGGAGACGCAGGCACTAGAGAAGCATAGTAACACGTGAATTCCTCTCCCCATGTTAGCTTCAGATCAGAAGCTTTTCACTTAATCACAGAATTAAAACACATGGAGCTGTCCTGGAGGATTGGGATCTGTTCAAAACCACTCACAAATAAAATGTAATTTACTGTTATGTATACTGAGACGTATTTCAATTAAATTTAATCTTGAAAAATAAACCTCTTAATTTTTTAAGTCTTTTTCATATTCTCTAACATTCTAACATTCTTCTTTCAAGTTCCAAAGCTTCTGGAAACAATCAAAACAAGAAGAGATTTATTTATCTTTTTTACATGATTAAATGAGCTATTTTCCTGTTTACAAAAAAAAAAATATTCTTTCATTCAGGAGAATTTGAACATAATAATAAAGGAGTGCCATCTTTTTTTATTTAATTCCTTCATTCAGATTACATCTCATTTGTTTTTTTTAAATTTTATTAATTTATTCATATTACATCTCAATTGTTAGCCCTTCCCCCGTTTCCTCCCATTCTTCCCTCCCTCCCATTTCTCTCCTTCTCCCCTCCCCTATGTCTGTGACTGAGGGAGACCTCCTCCCCCTATATATGCTCTTAGAATATCAAGTCTCTTCTTGGTAACTTTCTATCCTTCCTCTGAGTGCTACTGGGTCTCCCCATCCAGGGGACATGGTCAGAAAAGGGGCACCAGAGTTCGTGTGAGAGTCAGATCTCACTCTCCACTCAACGGTGGAGAATATCATGTTCGTCGGCTAGGTCTTGGTAGGGGTTCGAAGCTTACTGCCTATATCCTCCTTGGCTGGTGCCTTAGTTTGAGGAGGACCCCAGGATCCAGATCTGCCTGTCATAAAGTTCTTCTTGTAGGTTTCCAGGACCCTGTGGGTCTTGCTATTTCCCCTTTCTTCCATGCTACTCTTGCCTAAAGTCTCAATCAGCTGTCCTCTCCTCTGACCCACTTTCTTGGTAAGTAAAGATTTTCATGGTATGTATCCCTTGGACTAGTATTTTGATATAAGTGAGTTTATACCGTTTGTCTCTTTTTGCTTCTGGGTGAACTCATTCATTCTGATAATTTCTAGATCAATCCATTTGTCCACAAATTTCGGGAATTCCTTGTTTTTTAATAGCTGAGTAGTATTCCGTCATGTAAACATGACCCAACATTCTTCTGCATTCAAGAAACACACCTCAACTACATCTCATTTGTTATCCCCTCACTTGTTTCCTCCTGTTCTTCCTCCCTTCCTCTTTCACCCTATTCCCCTCCCCTAGGTCTGTGACAGAAGGGGACCTCCTCCCCCACCATATGGTCACAGCCTATCAAGTCTCATCCTGGTAGCCTGCTAATCCTTTCTCTGAGTGCCATCTTCTTAACACCTGTTACGGTTTGAGCCTGAAGTATCCCCCCTAGGCTCATGTTTGAGACATGGACCCTTGCTGGGCACTCTATTTTTGAAGAAATGGAAGGAAGCTGACCTTCTATAGCTAGTAAGTAACTTCAGACACTCAGAATATGCTAAAACCTTCTCTGCATACCCAAAGCACAGAGAATTGTTTCACGGCTCTATGAAAATATATTCTTTTCCCGGTAAGTGAAGGCTTTCGTGGGGCATGCCCCTTGGGCTAGTATGCAGATATAAGTGAGTATATACCATTTGATTCTTTCTGCTTCTGGGTTAACTCACTCATTATGATCATTTCTAGCTCAATCCATTTATCCACAAATTTCGGGAATTCCTTGTTTTTAATAGCTGAGTAGTATTCCATAGTTTATATGTACCACAGTTTCTTTATCCACTCTTCTACTGAGGGACACTTAGGCTGTTTCCATGTTCTGGCTATCTCAGAGGAAGGACAGCAGGTAGCCAAGAAGAGACTTGGTACCCTATGAGAATATACAGGGGGAGGTAATCCCCCTCAGGAACAGTCATAGGGGAGGGGAATAATGGGAAAATGGGGGGGGGAGGAATGGGAGGATACAAAGGATGGGATAAACATTGAGATGTAACAAGAATAAATTAATTAAAAAAATGGTAAAAAAAAGGAAAAAAAAGAAAATATATTCTTTTAGAAATTTAAGATTAAAAGACAACATTATTTAGAGGATTTAAAGTAAGAATTATTTAATTTATATATTGTGGGAAAAGTAGGTATCACACAGATGACGTTTGAACAGGGGAATGAACAACATGAGGGAGATGATCCCATTGTTTTGAGAAACTGCTTTTATTAAGTTACCCAAGCAGTAAAGAATATGGTCGGGGATTCAGAAATGGTAAGACAAGAGAGCCCAGAGCAAATGGAGCGAAGAGGAGGGTGACTGTAGATAAAGATGGAGGCAGAGAAGGTCACAGTTCACACTGTAAAGTGTTGTGAGGAGGTTTTTAATCACAAATGAATCAGAAAGGCTTGAGAGGGTTTGAAATTGTGAATCAAACCAGTTTTTAAAAGATCATCAAGATTTTGGGCAAAAAGGAGATATATTATTATGTAGAACACAAAACTACAAGAGGAGCAGCTAAGAGCTTATTGCTACAGTCAGGTCCGAGACGATGCTGACCGGAAATGGAGCAAAGTTATAAACATAGTAAGAAAGGACCATATTATATGTGGCTGTATTTAGAAGGCAAAGTCACAAGGATTTCCTGAGAGATTGAATAAATATCATTTAACAGTAAAGAATAAACAGTAATCACAAGGTTTGCAGCCTGAGGAACTCAAGTGTTTTTATTTGCATATCAAACTTTTATACTGCTCAATTGCTGATTTATGTGAGATTCAATTCAAAGGGGGCAACACTTTGTGACAGTTCCCCTGCACTGTTTTCATCTAAGCTTATATTCATGCAAAAGCAACCACCCTAATTCCAGGTTTGTGCCTACAGGTCTATGATCTTTTGGTAAATCTCTTCCAAAGACCCAATGCCAGTCTATACAATATAATAATTAGAAAAAATTACCTACATTATCTGTGGTGTGTGCAATTGTATGTAGATCTGGACATTACCAGTATCTGGCTGCACTAGGATCGACCTGAGAATATTATCCATGAAGTTCCGCCTTGGATCCAAAAGCAGATATTTCAAAGACCCAAATAGACTGCTGATTAGGTGTGTCACATTTGCACTCCAATTCTGATGCCCCACAAACGAAGCTTTGGGCTTTCTTCTGTAAAGTATGGAACATAATACGTGGAGAAGTCAGGCTGGTGCCCAGTCAGAAGCTTCACCCCCTAGTGACTAGCATTCATGATACTAGAAGTTCTTCTATCCCCTATAAGAAAAGGAAATTCATTATCAATATCTTCCAAATTCAGAATCTGTGCCCTATAACAGAGACGTGCGCGGGAGTAATAGTGACTAAAATGTTATGGGAGTAACAAGCCGGCCTTTGATTGCATCTACAGGGCCACTTCACACGTAAGATAGGACCCACATCTGACACTGATACAGTGACCAAGAACCTGAAACTAGATAGGTCATAGGTCCTCGGGAAAAACTTCCTGTTATTCTGCTAAAGGAGCACAGTGATCAAACGACTCTTAATGGTATATTGCTCTACCCATTCATTAATACCCCATTCAATCCTCATCAGAGATGTTTTTAATTAGAATTTAATTAAAACCATATGTACTTCTAAAAATGTTAGTTTTTATTCCAATTTACCTTTCTTTTAAAGTCTAACAACATGCTGGCGAGGATGTCTTGGTGCATCTAAATATCTGAATGTAAATCAATCTCTATCACATATTGTCATTATCAACTTAGAACACCTATCTAGACCTAAAAACATCTTAACCCCTAAACAATTAAGCTTCATTGTAAAACTAAGCTAACTGGTCTTCAACTCCCTCAGAGACTTGAGAAAGAGTAAACTTGATTATCTGAGTATGCCAGGAGTACAGGTTAGTAGCTTTCCAAATAAAAGATGACAGAGACAGTTTCCTACCTGAATAGTCACCCAAAACTCTCTATAACATTGCAGCATCTTCTTCAGCCTTCTGGCCCAATATAACTGACAGACATATTTGTGAGGCAGGAACTATTGAGGATTTGCTTACTCTGTCTTGGCAGAGTTTGGCTGTTGACTCTGCTTGCATCCAAGCTTGACCTTTTTTTAGGCAGAATTCTGTCTGTGGTAGAAATGAGGACCTTTTGCCCAGTGACTATTTTGCCACAATGAAGACATCTCCATAAGGAGGTTCTTTGATGATCATCATCTTCTTTGAGGTAGGCTGGGTGTTTCCAGGAGTTAACCTGTCTCATTGTCAATGAATCTTTAAAGTAATAAAAACATTTTTAAATGCCATAGTCTGCATGTCTCTGGGGTTAATCATGGTCATGTGAATTCCTAGTCTACTTTTATAGCAAGAATATACATCTTAGGTACAACAGATAGACATAACTCTGTTGGTCTTCTTATGGAGCTCCTGTCACTTCCAGGTCCTTTTCTTCTTCCCCCCCACTTTTCCATTAGTCTCCTGACACTATCCAATGTTTATATTTGAGTCTCAGAACCTGTTTCAAACTTCTTCTGAGTGGAGCCTCTCAGAGGACAACTCTGCTAGGCTGCTCTGCAGGCATAGCAGAATATCCTTTATAGTAGCTGTGGTTGGCTCTCTCCAAAACGGTGGGTCTGGAGCTGGACCACGCATTGGTTGGACATTCCCTCAATCTCTGTTCTATATGTCCTCTCTTTATCCCTGCACATCATGTAAACAGGGTAAAATTTGGAAGCTTTTGTGTATTGGTTTGTGTTCCTTTCCCTATATTAACAGTCTTGACTAATCAGAGGGTGTCCGCTTCAGACACTATGGCTCCTGATACTAGGAGTCTCTGCCAGAGTCCCCTTGATATTCTTCCATGAGCCTTCCCTGACTTAAGTCTCCAGCTTGTCACATAGATGCCCCAGTGCACTTTTTTTCTTTTCTCTTTAGGCTTTCTCTCCTCCCACCCTGGCTCCATCATATCTCTCCCCCTCATATTTCCATTCTCATATCTCTCTGTGCTCGCTCTCTTATCTTGTTCCCTCTTTTCTACCACGAACTGCTTCTTTTCTTTTTCCCTTTTTGAATGATATTTAGCATTCTGCATTGGATTCCCCCTTGTTACCTATCTTCTTTGGGTCTGTGCTTTTTAGTATCATCACCCTGTACTATATGGCTAAAGTCTACTTATAAGTGAGTACATACCTTGTGTATCTTTCTGGGTTTGGGTCACCTCACTCAGGATGATCTTTTCTAGCTATTTATTGGCCTGAAAGTTTCATGATTTCTTTGTTTTAATAGATGAGTAGCATTCCACTGTGTATGTACCACAGCCTCTTTATTCATTCTTTGGTTGAGGGAAAATGGGAGGGAGGGAAGAATGGGAGGATACAAGGGATGGGATAACCATTGAGATGTAACAAGAATAAATTAATAAAAAAACAGCAAAAAAAAAAAAAGTCAGATGCTAAATTCAATTTTATACCTAATGTCTAAATGTGTTCTCTCTCTTTCCCCTCCCCCCTCTCTCTCTTCATGGGGATGATAGATAATGAGGACTTCTAAACAAGTTTTTTTTTTTTTAATCTGAGCATTTCACCTCTGATTTCCTGGATAAAGTTGTTCCCATATACCTTGCAACGATGCTGGAAGAATCCTCTTACTATTCCTTCAGAAATTACAAATAATGCTCATCTGTGGTTTTATAATGATCACATGGCTAAGTAAGATAGTCAATGTTTTTACTTATGTAAGCTCCGTCCTAAAATAGAGTCTCCTGGACACTTATCTGAGGCATTGTGTTTGGAAAGCAGTGACTCACACAATACTAAGGGGAATGTTATCCAGTGATTTCAATTCTGGGAATAATTTAAACGGAAGTGTGATCTAGGAGTGTAATTACTTAGGTAGACATATTTTCAAATCTATAAATGTAAGTTTGTTTACATAATAGGAGGCAAGAAAATTTGAAAGTTTCTGTTTTTCTCTCCCCCAGACTTTAGGGGAAGGAAATCAATAGGCATTAATACTTTGGTGTATTAGAGTAAATTGATCAGAAATTTAATTTAGACTACTTACCTGAAGGAAGATGACATTTCAGTAGCTACACAGCATGTTGTTTTGGTAATTCTTCTGTGTGTTATAACTTTCAAGTGCATATTTTCTACAAAGTGATTTATAGTCTGAAAGGAAGAGAATACTTCCTCAAAACATGCACCTTTGCTTCCGTGTGAGAAATATGGCTGTCATATAAAAGCCCCAAGTAAGAGTATGGAGATATTTTCCCACAGTATATTTAACTAAAAAACAGTACATATTTAGTTTTACAAGTACCATTATGTTTCCAGGGCCATATCTATTGTTTTGATTTTACTTTAAGCTCATGCCAGTAAAATGATCTTTCCAAAAAAAGTTTTAGAAAAATAAATAATGAGATGGTCGTTGCTGAGCCACAATGAAACATAATCTTGGAACTTGCTAGTAGTTCAACTTCATGCAGCCAAAAGCAATTCTGGGTGTTGAGAATTTTATACTGGGAACATGCAGAAGCCAAGACTTGTAATCTTTCCGATTTAAAGATTAGTGACAAGAAGATTCTCATCCATACCAAGGTGAGAACGTTTAGGGAACATGAGCTTCACTCTCAGTAGCCATCTTCCAAGCCAAAGGAATTGCATGACTCTATCTCATCATCCTCTTCAGTATGAAGTTAGAAAGTCATTTAGCTATTTTGTTTCATTGAAAATATCAAACACATTTAAGAGAAAACTAGGATTTGAGAAGTTCTAACGTCAAGGTTTTCTGATTTTTTCCAAGCTTCTGTTTCATTCTTTTAGTAATGAATGGTTCACAACAATGTCTCCCATGACATCTAACATTCCACGTGCAACATTCATTGTGATCACACAAAGAAGAGAAGAGGTCTAAAGGATCCTCTGTGTGGTCACTGTAAAGCTCATAGAGCTGAGACAACACATGCTGACCTTCTTAGTAATGGTCCTTCATATCTAAGCCTATATTTGAGACTCCTGCAAAGGTCCATTTTAAGAGTAATCTCATCACTTAAAAAAATTTGATGTATTGGGGATATGAGGAAAAAGAAGGAAAAGAAGAGGGATAGGAAGAAGGAAAAAGGATAAGAACACAGAGAAACATGAGGATAAAGATGAAAATAAGATAATAATAAAAGAACAAGCAGCTTTTTAAAACCTAAAAAAAAATTGAAAACTATTTCCCTAATCTATGGAGATTATTTACTCACCAGCCTGAGTCTATGCCAGAATCTGTACCAGAACTTAATGACTTGTTGAAAATTATCAGGGAGAAAATGGGGAAGGAATCAAGAACTTACTTTGTAGCCTGTACTGCACTGGAACTTGCTATATAGACCAGGATGGCCTCAAACTAATAAAGATCCACATGCCTCTGGCTTCTAACTGTGGTGATCAATTGTGTGCACCATTATTCTGGAGGATTCAATGAAGGAAAAGATTGTGGACAGAGTAAAGGAAGATAAATGCCTTTTTAAAATCCATCTGGAAACCTAGTACTTTAGAAGCTTCCTAAAATACATACATTTTTGAAAACCATTTAAGTGGAGTCACCATTTAATGGCAGATATAATGACCCTACTACATATCTCATCTACCAAGTAAAACCTTCTGTTGTTTCAGAAGAAAAAAAAACTACTGAAAAAAAAAGTAGGTACATCCAAGTAGCCACGTTACTGTGTTAAAAGAGGAGAATTTTGTGTAAACGTCATATACTTTATTCTATAAATTATGCATTGACAATCTATATTTTTATTGGTATATTTAGATTATTTATTAATGTAATTAGTGATATGTTTTGATTTATACATTACATTATTTTACCTTTGCTCTATTTGTCATTCCCATTTACTCAACCCTGACTTCTTTTGGCTATTTGGGTAAGGTTTGATTACATTTTAATTAACCAATATGTTGACGGTATGGCTGTGCAGATTTTTGGTTGAGCAATCGAAGTATTAGAATATACAACCATTTCCCAGTGCACTTAGAATAAATATTCCATCAATTCCAACAGAATAAAGAAAAGAAAAGAAAACCCCTAGATGCTGGAGTGAAATCCTGCTAGCTCAGAGAGGCAGAGAACACACCCATGCAATCTTTTTACTCACCTCATGTCCCAGTGGAAAAGACTCAAAAGGCTCCCCAGCTCAGCCGACAGGCCAGGAGGAAAATACCAAAATACCCAAGGCCAAAGACTTCCTATCTCAAAACTCCAGTAGCCCCAAAAGCCACGAGCCAAGGAGCTGAAGAGCTCAAGACATAAAGATCTAAACACTTCTACTTTCCCACGCAGTCTTAAATACCCTGAAACTCAAAGTCCCTCCTATTCTTAACTCCCTCTCATCTGGTTTCGAACTCAGCCTCTTGACCTAGGGTTAACTTTATTAAATCCTGTGTACAGAAAGTTCTTGCATTAAAGGCGTGTGCTAGGGCTCAACCACACCAAACAAAAGACAGGTTCTTACATTTCACAATCTCAGGGATCCCAATGAGATCAACATTGTGATCTCATTGAGACTGATATCCTGCAACAACCTTCAGTGTCAGGAATGAGCCATTATTGCTGAACTGATCCCAAAATATTCCAAGATATTGCTAAAGCTACAGGTTACTCTGTACAATTTGATGGTAAGGTCTTGTGCTTACATATCAATTTATACATGGAGAGACAGATCTGGTTCCCAACTAGAAACTTTACCCTTACTGACTAGCACTCATGGTGTTTCAAATTACTCTGTGCACTACCAGAGAGAAAAGCAATTTTCAATATCACCTAGAATCAAACCATGCAACATACAGCAGTGACCCGCCTGTAAGATATACTGGTGCAATAATGGCACAAATGTTAGGGAGTATCTAAATATTTTTGATGGACTCAAAGACCACACTATGAGATGTATCTTATAGAAGTCACTGCTAAAGTATCCAAAAAACCTGAGACTAGGCATATTATGGGCTGTAGGTGGAACCTAATATTTTATTCTACATAGCAATAAAATTGCACTCAATGATAAATTGCTATACCTAAAGATCAGCCAGTCTCTTAATCCTCATCAAAAAAGCTTCTTCTTGCACTAGATAGAAATTGATTAGACCTAAAACATAAAAATGTGCAGATAGTGAGAAACTTTGGAACACTCAGCTGTAAATGGATTTCATTATTAAACCCCTCTCCTAAAGACTCAGGGATCTATGATAGAAGAGGAACTGGAGAGGTTGTAAGAACCAGAGGTGGTAGAAAATGGTTTCTTCTAGACACAAGATTTATTGCACATATGAACTAACAGGGACTTGATTGCAGATAACAAGACCTGTGCAGGTTCAAACCAGACAAAAATTCTAGCACTGACCAGAGGAAGTAGGCACTACAAGCTATTTTAATGTGATACATGCTAAAAAAGCAACAAACACACAAACAAAAAAAGTCGAGTTTGTCCAATGGCATGTCACTGTATATATCCATCACACTCCAGGGCAGACCCAAGCCTAGAAGAAGTTAGTCAACAGAAAATGTAATCAATGTTCATTTTGTGTGATTTTTTTTTGTTTTATTTTCCTTACTGTTTTTGTTTACTTGTTTTGACCTTTGTTTTTTTGGGGGTTATGACTTGAGAGTGGGAAGGTGGGGAAGAAGAAAGGAATTGTATACAAGCACAAAGTTTGGTGAGTAAGGAGGGGAAGATTTTATTGAGGAGTTGAGTGAAGAGAGAGAATATGATGAAAACATATTGTATCTAGAAGTTTTTATATTAAAAAATAGGATCTCAGATTGCAGTCACTGGACCAGACTAGGTAAGATTAAGAAAAAAATTTCAAAATCTATAGAGTTAAACAATCATCATTTGGAGCACCAGGAGACAAAAATGACTGTCGTATGTTCAGCGTCCTTTAATTCTAGGTATTGAGTTTCATAAGTCTGTGAACATAGGTTGATGGAAGTATCTTCTGGAAATAACATGTGATGAGATTATGCTCTTCCTGTGACAAACATGTCCACCTTCTGTGGTCTGTTTTGCTTACTGGATCCTAGTTTGAAGCTAGGACTTTGCATTTTCAACAAATAAATATAGAGTTACTGCAAAACAATACTTTAGCTTAATTCACACAAACGCAGTTTATTAAAATCAGGCAGTAGCTAGTGCAGAACAACTTGGAAAACAATAAATACAAGTTCAGTATAGAGTAGCTGTAAACCAACACTTTAACTCCCATGCTTAATTCATACAAACACATGTCCACTAAAACCAGGTAATAGCTGAAAATTGGTGGATAAAGTTTTATAGATCCAAACATGGAATATGATCCAACAGGTATAAACAGTAAAAAAAAAAAAAAAAAAAAAAAAAAAAAAATCAAGAACCACAGAAAGTAAAGTAATCTGCAGAAAAATGTGGTGAGGAATATAAATCCATACCAAGTGGATGTGTACTGTATTTTAGTCTAGTTCCTTAGTCTTGAGAGCTTAAAGGAATGGGAATCTGACTGCTGATTGCCATTGGCTAAGGCAATGCAAGCAAAGGCAGTTCACGTGAGTAATTGTAAGTAGTCCGTTGGTGTTGGACTACTAGGTACATTATCATATTAAGAATTAGAAGAAAAAGTCTAAACTAGAGATCTCCATCAGGTCCTTCCACTCAGAGCTCGGGAAACTCATGGAAGAAGAGGTGAAAAGATTGTAGGAGTCAAAATAAGTGGAGGACACCAGGAGAAAATGGGCTACAGAATGAACTAAGTGGTGATCATAGGGGTGCCATGTCCCAACTTTTTGAGGGCTTTTGCCATGTCTTGCTGTTTTCTGTTTTGTTGTTGTCTCATGGAGCCCTGCCCTTTTCTTAAGTAAAACAGAAAATGACTTTGAGGGAGAGGGAAGATGTGGGAGGGTATCTGGGAGTAATAGAAGAAATAAAATCTATGGTTGGGGTGTATTGCATGAAAGAAAAATTTATTTTCAATAATAAAAAAGAAATTCCCCCAGATGTCCTTTGAAAAACCTGTAAAACATAATCTCTATGTACCATAATTTAGTTATATGAGAATACAAGCTACTGAAAATATGATGATTTATTTATTATCTCAACCTATATTTCTATATATGAGCAACAAAGAATCCAAAAACAAAGTACCAGATGCAACTTAATTTGTTTGTTAATAGGATCTTTAAAAAAAATACAATTAGCAAAGGGTTATAAAGAAACACAATAATATCAGGAGTGGCAACACAGGGTTGGGGAAAACAAAAAAATTTGGAGAAACATTTCACACTCATGCACTGGAAGAATCAAGGTTGGAAGCTTAGGATTTCTCAACAAAATTATCTGTAGATGCAATACAATACAAATAAATTTGTGCAGCCTGTCCCTTTAAGAAAAAAAAAAAGGTCAAGCTGACGTACACATTGATTTTAAAATGCAAATACCTAGAGTAAACAAAATGCCTTCAACACATCAAGATTTGAGGGTTTTCATAGGTAGTGTGGCTAGTATAACTACATATAGATATATTCCTGTATATAAATATATAAACTAAAAGTAAATCACCATATTTATTGTCAATTAATTATCAACAAAGGTTTTGAGAGGATGTATTGGGAAATGGTTGCCTTCAAGAGCCTATGTTAGAGTAATTAGATATTTATGTACAAAAATGTCTATGATCATCATGGTGGGAAACACGACACACACAGTACTGGAGGAGACAAGAATTCTACATCTTGATCTGCAGGCAGCAAAAGGAGACTGTGTTCCGTATTGGGCAGAGCTTGAGCATAGGAGACCTCAATGCCCTCCTCCACATTGACACGCTTCCTACAAAAAGGCCACACCGCCTAATAGTGCCACTCCCCATGGGTCAAGCGTTCAAACACGCTAGGTTATCAGGACCATGTCTATTCAAACTACCATATGAGGCAATGAAATTGGGAAGGCACGGGCCTTAAAATATGGCCCAGTGGTTTGGAGCACTGGCTGCCATTCCAAAGGCCCCTGGTTGGTTTTTAAGCACTATTATCTTTGTTCAAGGGTGTCTGTAACTTTGGCACCAGGAGAGCCAACACCTTCTTCTGGTTTCTGTGGGTTCAGCACACATGCGGTACACTGACATACATTGACGCAAACAAATTATACACCTAAAATAAAAATATAGAAAATCACCACAAAATAATCTTTGTGTACACATGTTAAATCATTTTTACTAATAATTTCTGGGAAATACAAAATGCTTGGTTAAAACTGAATGATAAAAATCATACTAATAAAATCTAGGAAACAATTAAATTAGTTCTTTGAGGAAAGACTAGGGAGTTAAAAGATGCCAATATGGAATTAGAAAATGGGCACAATGAAATGTGACAAAAAGGAAAGAAATGAAGATATTAAATAGAAATCCTACATACAACCAAGAGGACAAAAATCCAAGAGCTGGCTCTTTAAACAGTAACACTTTGGCAGTCATTCCGGGAGTTACACTAATAAACTGGAGGAAATGAGTGGTGAATGCAGATGCCACGGAAATTAGAAATAACTGTCCTTGTGTTGATGTGTTTGAATATTTGGACAGAACAAATAAGGCAGGCCCACTGACATATATAGCTAAGCAATCGCAGCAAGACGACAGAACACAAATAGGCTCACAGTAATTGAAGAAATTAAATTTAAAATCTTCCCACAAAGACAGCTTTAAACACAAAAAGTGTTACTATTGAGACGCACTGAAGAGGAGACTCCTTGTTCTCTCTTGTATGATCGATCCCTCCTTAAATTTCAGACTCACAGAGCTCTTCTCCAGCATAGAAGAGGAAATGAGCTATCTCATGTTTTTTTAGAGCTTTATAACTTCAGCACCCAAATTGGTAAGTTTTAAAAGAAAATAAAACCACAGCATGGCTTATTTTTTCAGTAGAGCGAAAAAAAATTCTAACAAAATTTTAGTTGAGTGAATAGAGCAGCACGAAAGCTATTATGCATTTTTCTAAGTAGCTGTGTTTAAAAGTATGTCGACTAAGTAAAATCATAATCCTTAACATAATTGTACTAGAGTCCATAACCCTTTAGAAAAGTTCCAAATTATTTTCTTACAATTACATTGATGATATCAATGTCTCAAATATAAGTAAATTAGCAAAAGAAATATAAATTAAATCTAAACAAACAGATTTACAAAAATTTGCAGCAAAATCTGTGACTAATGGTGAAGTTTAAAAGTATTTCTGAAATTGCAACAGAAACAATAATTCTTTCAACTATTTAAGCATACGTATCCAGATAGGCTAAGAGGCACAAAGTCTACAAGAACTGGGAAATGATCACTTACAGAATCTAATATCAAAATAACCACAATAGCTCATAATTGGTTATTTATTAAAATGTTTTTATGGTAACACTTGCATCTAATATTTGTCATATAGTTTAATAAGTAGGTTATGTAAAGATTAGTGGAGTTATTCCTCGCTTTATCATATATTGAACTATGTCCCTTCCCTTGGTAATATTAACAAAATCATCAAAGGAAGCTTTTTTGATGGGTCTGTGCACATGCCTACTTTTTCATGCATGTATACAGTGAGGAGAATCATAGCATCTTTGATTGCAGTCTTGGCATTTTAATACAGTAGCTCTTTAAGCTCTAAAATGTAACTTTTCAGTTCTATATCCTTAAAATATAAATAATAGATTTATTTTTCAACTTTATTGAAGAAATAAAATAATATAAATATGTACCATGTACTTTATTCATAATATGTAACTGTGTATGTTGCTTATATTACCAGTGATAATTAATATTTTTAAACAATGATTTGATGGCTAATTCACATGGGCAAAATATCTTATTAAACTATAAATGTTCATAGCAAAACTAATAATAGAGTTATAATTATAAGTCTAACAAACTATCTTAAATAAATGTTTTTATTTATTTATAGAAATTGATAATTATGATTTATTTTATAATTCAAGAAACAAAATTATCAACAAAAATTTTTAGTTTTTTTTTTTGTATTGACTTAATACAGGATTGAAAGCACAACTGTGTTTGTTAGGATGTAGATGGCATTGCCTGCCTGCATTATCTGTCTTTCTTCCCATCTACTGAAGAGATTGGTCTAGTTTGGGTCTGTTAGTTCAGCAGTCCAGCTGGCAGAATCCCTCAGCACACAGATGGGCTAAGGAACTCAATTCAGGCAGCAGTTCAATTGCCACAAGTATACATTTTTCTTTTGCAGCCAAATTCCTGAACTGCTTTACGTACCGCTCTCTAATTCTCCTCTGTCTTGGTCATTGCCATCAACTTGCTATGAGGCTCCTATCACATCATCTTATTATACTTAGCCAGACGCCTTCTGCCTCTACTTCATTGCAGCTCTACAGTGCTGCCAATGTTTATACTGTCATCCTCATTGGCAATGCCTATGCATGCCACCTACCTCCTTAAGTTGCACACTCTTCCACTTTGCATTATCACTTCTGAGTAGTACAGAGAAACGAAACCAAACTGACAAATCTTGACGGTGATATGAGCCACTCTGAGTACAACGAATTAATTAACCTAGGTCCAATGTGAGGGTTATTGGTGGTACTAAATAAAATATCTGTATACATTGGTATGTTCTCAAATTGGTGTCCATTAAGACTGAACCAAAACCTTCCATCCTTGAAATCAGCAATTGTAATCTGAATCTGACTTAGTTATTTCTCTCTTTATCAACTTGCAGCGAAAACAGACAATAGTTTTCAGTGTCCAACTTAATGGTCCCTTCTACTTCAAGAGTACTGTTTCTATTTAATTCCAAGGTGCACTAGTGTATAAAATAAACAATGACCATTTTTCATATTTTAGGGTAGTACTAATATTTGCATGTGAACTATCTTGCCGCTTAATATTTGCAAGTAATTAACATTGTTTAATTCTCATTACAGCAAGGCATAAAGTCATGCAGGCAAAGTTTGAGCAGCTAACCAACAGAGCTAGACTTGTCTTTCAGGAATAAATTTAGGAAAAAGTATGTCTCTAATCACTGCATCCCACTGAAGTATATCTAAACATCTTTGGGTTTTAAAAACTAAATTTTAAGTATAAAAATAAAGTCTATACTTTCAAATGTCCTCTAAGCTTTGAGAATGGAAATGAGTACCTTTGTTTTCTTGGCAAATGACCTTGGTTCCTTTCAGGTTTATCGCCAGTTTACACAACACTGAAAAATCCCTTTAATGGGGTCAAAGTATTAATACTTCCCAGGAGTGAAAAAATATTTTTTTGTTGCCAGGTTTAGGCAAAATCATTATTCTTTTCAGTCTTAAGTTGGTTTGTGTCTGAATTCTAACTCCATTTCTAAGCATTTGAAGGTGTGACAGCAGTACAAATGAGATTATTATAATACATTAAGTCATTGCAAACTTCTGTAATGAGAAAAACGCCCTAGCAAGGCAGAACAAATGTAAAGGAAGTGATACATATTCACTGGATTCACAGATTCATGGAAGCTTCCTCACTGCACAAAGGAGCCATGACTTCCCAGTTTATATAGTCAAAATCAAACTGTTATGCCTAAGGCATAGCAACAGCCATTGAAACATCTTAGGAAAAAAGAGCCTAGAAAAATTAATTGATTGGCAGTTATGAGAACTTTGGGTGGGCTCATCCCACTGTTTATTTAAAATGAAGGATATGAATGTTGGTAATAACAGACAACCATTGGGGTATTTGAACTTGGTAGTGAATTAGAATCACAAAGTATGAGTTTTTTTAGTAAATTAATAACACAGCTTTATTTTTCAATATATAGTGAGCTTAAAACCTTAGCCAAAAATGATAAATTCCTAGGTAATGCTTTTTGGGGAGTCTTTTTCTTTTTTTTTTTTTTTAATACTTCCTCTGTCATTCATGTTGATTTATAACTCAAAAAACCTTTGTCATCTAATGTGTGTAAGATGCTGGCCTGATGATGATGGTAATAATAATGATGACGATAATAATAATAATAATAATAATAATAATAATAATAATAATAATAATAATAATAATGTAATTCTATTATGAAGTGGAACATTCTGGTTTCTTTGAAGACTGTTGTTTCACATGGTGTTTTTCTGAAATATGTCTTGTGAGAGGCAACAAGATGTGTTTCTGGAAAAGATGGAATGTGATGTTTTGCTAGGAGCAGACACGTGAGAGGGCACACGAAGGTGGGAAGGGATATAAAAAGAAACAGGGACAGGGAAAGCAGGCATTTGGCCTTTCTTTGCTGTGCAACATTTTGCTGGTCTTGGTTTGACTTTGTTGGTTTTTGTTGGTCTTCACTGCTCTTTGCTTCACAGAGCGAAACATTCCAGAGAACTTCTCATGGTACTCTGGCTGACTCTGGCTGCTTCTGTGCACTCTGGACGATTCAGTAGAGGCTTGTCATCTCTATGGATTCATGTGCTGTTTGGTATTAGCTAATGGACAGGATTGCTGGTATCCTGACAATGCAGTGTTGCCTAAGAACTACGTCTAAACAGGTTCACAATCCCTTTTTCCTGTTAACATTCTTTCTCCCCTTCCTCTGGTTAGTGGGTTAGACTTGAAACCCTCTGAGCATATACAGGGGGAGGAGGTCTCCCTCAGTCACAGTCATAGGGGAGGGGAGTAAGGGGAAAATGGGAGGGAGGGAGGAATGGGAGGATACAAGGGAGGGGATGATCATTGAGATGTAATATGAATAAATTGATAAAATAAAAATTTTTTAAAAAGCAATACACGACAAAAAAAGAAGTGAGGTTGAAGTGTTTAAGAACCCTAATATTAAAACTGTTGTTTCTGAAATTTCAAAGGGTCTGAGTTCAATGGAAGCCTTTCATACCCTACTTTGAAGAATCATACCAAAAATATGGAATGTATGCCAAACTCTACCTGAGAGTTAACATTCTAAGCTGTACACAAACACCCAATTTTATTAATGTAAATCTAGTTCACTTGTAGTTTCCAGTTATGTATAAGAAAGTCAGATTAAAATGTTGCTAAATATTTATTTTCAAAGCAATCATTGCAGTTAATAGACTGAATTAGCATTAATGCAATGGGATAGCAACATCCTAGAGTCATGCCTGATAAGGAAGCACAGTATTTATTTGACCAATAGTATATGTGAGAGGAATTTGTGTAGGTTTCTATGTCTATAGTGTTCTTGGACATAATATTGGAAAGAATAAGGTTGAAAGGATTTGAATAGAGGTTCTCTACAGACTCTATCCAGCAGGAAATCGAAGATGCTGAGACTCACAGCCAAACATCGGGGTGGATCACAGGGAGTCTTATGGAAGAGGTGGGGGACAGAATGCCCTGGAAGGGACAGGAGCTCCACAAGAAGACTATTGGGGCCAACAAATCCTAGCCAGGGAGAGGGGTACTACAGCGACTGATGCACCAACCAAGGTCCACGCACAGTGAGGACCTAGACATTCTCCTTAGATATAGTAGCTGGGTAGCACAGCCTCCTTGTGGGCTTCATAATATGGGAAGTAGGAACCTATTTCTGACATGGACTTTGGTGCCCACATGTTGCTCACTTCTCCTTGGTAGGGCGGCCTGCCAGGCCACAGAGGAAGAGGATGCAGGCAATCCAGATGAGACTTGATAGGCTGAAGTCTGATACCAGAGGAGGAGGGCTCCCATTTCTCAGGACTAGGGATGGGTGGAGAGGGGTGAGGGGGGTAACTAAACTCTAGATGTATAGTGAACAAACTAAAAATTTAGAAAAGAAAGAGATTTTAAAATCATGTTGCTTGGTGGAAGGTACACAATAAGTGATTGGCACAGAGGAGTAAAAAATCACTATATTTGTCTTTGGGTGTTGACGAAGTGTTTGCAGTATCAACCTGACCATCATTATTAAAAATTTTAGTGCAGGTAAGGCTTAACTAGATCTGATTCCTGGGGACATAGGCTGAGCTGTTTAATTACCAATATTATCAACAGCCAGCCAGCTTCCTAAGCACTTTCTTCTTCACTGAGAATAATATGAATCCAACCAAAAGCTTATTTCATTTTCTTTCATATCTCAATGTTGAACATCTGCTTTTTTTTTTTTCAGGTATAAGGCTCAGTGTCTTGAAAAAAGGGTGCATAATATCCTCACAATATAGAAAGTAGTGCTCACTGACTTCTGATCCCCCTAACGTGCACAAACTACAATAGGCTATAATCATTGCACATGCAAACAATTGAGTTGAGTTGGTTTGATGATAATGTTCTATAGGTTTCTGTTTAGAGATTTTAATATTTTAGCTATGTCTACATTCTGGCATGTGATATAATTTACATAAGTGTAACAGACTGAAGGAAAGACTTTAAAAGTCATGGATGAAGCATAACAAAGTATTATGTTCATGCTTTTCCATGTATATAGTAGTGTGGGTGGGTGGATTTATTTCCACCATACATGTGTGCATGATTGTGGGGACCAGAGAACAATATTAAGCATCTTCTTTAGTAGTTCATTATCTGTGTTTTCAGACATGTTTTCTCATTGAACCTGGGGCTCATTGAATTAGCTAGGTTGCCAGGCCAGTGAGATCCAGAAGTATGCCTTTCTTTGCCTTCTCCATGCTTGGAGTAAAGCCACAGTGCCATGCTCATCAAGATGAGATGTTTACCTATGTGCCAGGAATCTTATGTCAGAACTACACACTTGAGGAGCAAATACTTTACTTACTGAACTATCTCTTAAATCCCTGTATCAATTATTTTAATGTAAATAATGTAGGTGTGTAAAGTCAGGATCATTCCTTCATCATGTAGGTCTCCACTTAGCAGAACTTCAGAGGTACTGTATTGCTCTACTAATCAAGAAGATTAGCCTCCTACATTTACCATGGAGATCTGTTTAGCCATCCTTGTCATCACCTGTCTTTGGCAATCCTTGATATGATTAGTTCTAGTACACTGATGCATAAAAGCAGTAATGTACTGACATAATGGATTAAATTATGATTATAAATTATCATGGAAGCGTTCATACCTATAACTGCTCAGTGCCAATTGTTGGAGAACATTCTTGAACTTACTTCTTTTTGCCTGCTGTATAAGAAGTGACTACTAGGGGTTTCAGGGGCTCAGACTTTAACTGTGTAAGGCTCATTCCTTATCAAGTGAGCATTTATTTTTCAATATACAAAGCCATATGTAATTTGAAATGCTACTTAATTATGTTATTCTATAAGTACTTGTTTCTAAGATTCTACCAGGCACATTACTGCCATGTAAGGAGGATACATGGTGCTGGTGTTTGACACCACTAGTGCATCAAATGTTAGCATAATATTTTTCTGCTTCTACTGTGCACTTATTTCTGAATCAATCATCTATTTTCACATTCATGTTATTACATACACTACAAATGAAACCAGTGGTAAGTTATAGAATGACTCCTGCCCCGTGTTTACGTGAATTTCCATTTTCTGGAAATTTGAGGGTATTCTTCTGCATGTCCTCAATGTTCTCCTGTCTGAGTGTCTGTCCTGTGAGTAGCTAGTTTATTCAGAGCACCCATTAGAATGACTAATGCCATTGATTTCCAAACTGAAAAATGTTAACTGTTCACATGTATAGTTTTATTGATATAAAATGTCACATACTAAGTGTTTTTACTTGTCTCCTGCCTTTACTACTTCATCAAAGTATGACACCTGCATGAAAAGGAAAAGGTTCACAGGGGAAAGTATAGGATGTGAGGAATATGAGGGGCCATTCATGACCACTTCCGTCAACATCTAGTTGGAAGACTGTCACATGCTTGACATTTTAACAGAAGTAAATATTAATAAATAAAGTTGGCAAGCAGATACTTTTAAAAGTCAAACACATTAAGGTATTATGTAGGCATCGGCCCCTTTCGAAGTAGGTCCCATCTAGAAAGTTTGTTGGAATCACTAAATTTGTGGGACACCAAAGACATTAGGAAGCCATAGCCAAGCTGATGGAAAACGACTCTGGCTATTTGATCCAGGTATCCCTGAATTTGATGGAAAGCCCAAATATAGTGATTCTCTTAACCCCATGGAAAGCAACTGAAAAATTTGACCCACCATCTCAACTCTGTGGTTGGACTTCTAAAAATTCAAAAAGTAGATCTTTGAGATGAACATTCCACATGTAGTGACCTTCCTCCGCAGTAGCTACACTGAGAGTCATCTCAGCAACTGTTACAGACTCCTCTATCAATTCTGATGCTGCTAAGGGAAGAAAGTGCTGCTGCTATACATCTGCTGTGTCGCTAGATACAATTGTTTCTTACTATTTAGTTTGTAAACTGAATGTCTGTCTTCATTTCTACAGAACAAGTGCTAAAAGTAAGCCTGACATATAATGACTACATAAAGATCTTCCCAGTAACAGAATAAATAAACCACTAAATGATAGCCGACCAGTGAAGAATAGAATTTAACTAAAATTTCAGCTAAGCTGTAAGTATAACATAAATATGGTTCAAAATGTGTACCATCAGCTCAGAGGAGAAAGCTGGCAATAGGAGATATGAGATGACCTTTGCTTACTTATGAGTGAGTGTGGCTGGGAAGAGTTTGGTTTGGAAGAAAGGTCTACATGTCAAGATGGAACCATTCTACATGAAAAGCTTAAGAGGTGTGGTGACAGGCCCTTCTAGGGTGACTGCCCTCTCTGTGCCTCTTGTCTACAGAGGCCTAAAACACTATACTCAAGACATAAACCTGTAAAAGCACACAAAGGAAATGGGATCTGGAAATGCAGACATTATGATGCAAAGACTTTTACCCGATGACTCAAGGGCTGATTATATATCATGTATTAGTTTTCATATCATAGATTTGAGCCACTCATCAGGATGCATGATGGATTATGTGAGGAAGCATTTCTGATTGTGATGAAATGCAGTAATAGAGCAGCAAGAATTTTAAAACAACTGTCACAATATCATAATGTTTATCTTCATTAGCATTACTGTACATAAAAAGTTTATCATTCCAGCCTAGCCTGAGGTTGCATTATGACACAAGTTTACTCCTACTCCTCCTTTCTGCCTGCTCTAAACTAGATTCAATGCCATGAAGTCATGTGAATGGTGATAAGAGAACTTTGAAGAAGATACTATGGGCCCAGCACTCAGTTTTAAATGCATTGCACCTTTCATCCTCGCCCAGGCCCGAGTGACATGTTTCCTGTACGTTAGAGATGAAGGGCTGACAAACCTAAGGTTAAATAATGTGCTCAAAGACACTAGCTAAGGGGTAGCCATCCACAGTTAATATGCACAGACCCTAGATTGTATGGCAAAGTGCTCCACATGAAAGTACTCACATTGTAAGGGATTTTTTTCAAAGAAATCTAGAGAAACTCATGAACTGAGTATGAGCTGAGTTGGGGATAATTTGAACTAGGGATTTCCTTGGTAATGCTCCTGCAGCAGAAACCCTGTGAAGCTAAGCCCTTTGCCTAATGTCAACTCTATCTATATTTGGAGACTTGAAGGAAGGAAAAGGAGGAAACAGCTAATGCAATTCGTAAAACAGTAAGTGATTGCTATGTAGTCTTGTTTGGGATCTTTGGGGTGTTAGCAGGTCTGGACCTATGTGCACTTGCTATGACATTCCCAGGATATCTAACTCTATTGCTATTTTTTAATTCCAAAGTCTTTTTAAATTTTTTATTAATATATTCATATTACATCTCAATGGTTTTCCCATCCCTTGTATCCTTCCATTCCTTCCTCCCTCCCATTTTGCCCTTACTCCCCTCCCCTATGACTGTGACTGAGGAGGACTTCCTCCCCCTTTATATGCTCATAGGTATCATGTCTCTTCTTGGTAGCCTGCTATCCTTCCTCTGCATGCCACCAGGTCTCCCCATCCAGGGGTCATGGCCAAATATGAGGCACCAGAGTATATGTGAAAGTCGTACCCCACTCTCCACTCAACTGTGGAGAATGTCCTGTCCATTGGCTAGATCTGGGTAGGAATTTGAAGTTTATGGCCTGTGTTGTCCTTGGCTGGTGCCATAGCTTGAGCTGGACCCCTGGGCCCAAATTTGCCTATCATAATGTTCTTCTTGTAGGTTTCTAGGACCCCCTGGATCCTTCTACTTTGCCATTCTCCCATGCTTCTCTCATCTAGAGTCCCAATAGGATGTCCTCCCCTCTGTCCCAGTTTCCTGGTAAGTGAAGGCTTTCATGGGACATGCTCCTTGGCCTAGTGTCCAGATATCAGTGAGTATATACCATTTTAGTCTTTCTACTTCTGGGTTAACTCACCTATTATGATCATTTCTAGTTCAATCCATTTGTCCACAAATTTCGGGAATTCCTTGTTTTAATAGCTGAGTAGTATCCATAGTGTATATGTACCACAGTTTCTTTATCCATTCTTCTACTGAGGGACACTTAGGCTGTTTCCATGATCTGGCTATTATGAATAAGGCTGCTATGAACATGGTTGAGCAAATTTTCTTGTTGTGTGCTGGAGCATCTTCTGGGTATATTCCAAGGAGTGGAATAGCAGGGTCTTGAGGAAGCCCTATTCCCATTTTTCCGAGACAGCACCAGATAGATTTCCACAGTGGTTGTACTAGTTTGCATTCCCACCAGCAATGAAGGAGTGTTCCTCTCTCTCCACATCCTCACCAGCATGTGGTGTCACTTGAATTTTTGATCTTAGTCATTCTGATGGGTGTAAGATGGAATCTCAGAGTTGTTTTGATTTGCATTTCCCTGATGACTAAGGAGGTTGAGCATTTCTTTAAGTGTTTCTCAGCCATTTGATATTCCTCTGTTGATAATTCTCTGTTTAGTTCCAAACCCCATTTCTCAATTGGGTTATTTGGTTTGGTGGTGTTTAACTTCTTGAGTTCTTTATATATTTTGGATATTAGACCTTAGTCAGATGTAGAGTTGGTGAAGATCTTTTCCCAGTCTGTAGGCTGTTGCTTTGTTCTCTTGACAGTGTCTCCTGCCTTACAGAAGTCTCTCAGCCTCATGAGCTCCCATTTATTAATTGTTGACCTTAAGACCTGGGCTGTTGGTGTTCTGTTCAGGAAGTTGTCTCCTGTGCCAATGTGTTCCAGGCTCTTTCCCACTTTTTCTTCTAACTGACTTAGTGTCTCTGGTTTTATGTTGAGGCCTTTGATCCACTTAGATTTGAGTTTTGTGCAAGGTGACAAATATGGGTCCAGTTGCATTTTTTTGCACATAGACCTCCAGTTAGACCAGCACCATTTGTTGAAGATGCTATCCTTTTTCCATTGAATGGATTTGGCTTCTTTGTCAAAAATCAAGTGACTTTATATGTGTGGATTCATTGAATTCCCAAAGTCTTTGTCTTTCATATTTCACCCAAAATGTCCCTGTCAAATGGAAAGGACTTGTTTGATGCCTGTTTCTTATCACACTGATGTGATAGTCATCACAACAGGTTTATTGGGATATATAGCCTCTAGCATGTTCCCAGGTAGGTACTACCATGTATGACTACAAGCTTTTGTTATTGTGAAGTTTGTTTTCAATATCTTAATACAAATTTACTTCTTACTTGAGGTATCAATTTCTGCAGATTTCAAAATGAATTACAGTATACGGAGAAGGATGACACTCATGCTGTGGCAGGTCTTCTCACCCAGAGTGCTCACCACCATAAAGGTTGGAATTAGTGCTTCCAGTACTGCCAGACTCTGGGTCACTTGCCTTTTAAGTTATGGCATGTACTATGTGCCTGAAGCATAGACTGAGGAGAATTTTATCTTCATGTCAAAATGTTATTATTTGTACACCATGTAAGTAGGTAATAATAAGGATTATTACTTATTGTAGCATATTTATACATGCCAATACTTAATCCTAGAACTGTATGCATATTGCCTTACTCTATCAACATGAGGATCTTGTAAAATAGTCTTAGTTTTAATTGAAATGTAGTTTGTAAAAGTAAATATAAAAGGTATAATTTATGGGAAACCATGATTTTTGCTACGTATATTCATTATGCATATTCATCAATTTAGATATATCTAATTCCTCAAGCATTTATCACTTCATTACTAAAACAGAAGTCCATTGAGTCTCTTCTCCTTCTCTCTCTCTCTCTCTCTCTCTCTCTCTCTCTCTCTCTTAGATTTATGAAGGTAAAAAATGTCATTAACTATATTCAGGCTGTAGCTGTAGTGACAAGTATATTTGAGAACTTCTCAGTTGGTGCTTTCTTTTTATCAATATTTTTATCTGAAAGAAGTAAAAGTTCACATTTATCAAGAATCATTTACAGTTCCATACCAGTGATGGTATCCATTACTGAGATGTAGGCCTTAGCCACACAAATACATAAAAGTGGATTTGAGGAGAAAATTAGCTTCAGTGCCTAACCATAGCTGCCCAGCAATGCCCTCCACATTCAGAGTGGTTAAACAAGCAGACTTACTCAATAAATCATCAGTGCCATGAAGGGCTTCAACATGAAAACCACAGCACTGTCCATTTCAGCATAGGTACTGTCCTTGGGAGGGAGGCCACTCACAAGTGTGAGTAACAGAAATCCACTCCATGTCAACTGAACTCAAAGGGAGAGTGTTGCCTCTTCCTGAAGGAATCAGGAGACTACTCTGCAGATGTGATCGGAGGTGTATTTTTTTCTGAATCTCAACTGCATTTCTATTTTTTCTTTTTACTTTAAATTAATATTTTAAAATTTATTCACTTTCAGTCCCTATAATAGCTCTCTCCCACATCTCCTCTGGGTCCGACTCTCCCTCTCTCTTCCCTCATCTACCTCTCCTAATCCTCAGAAAGGGGGAGCACTCCTTTCCTACCAATTGACCCCAGTCTATTCAATCTCATCAAGACTGCCTGCATCTTTTTCCTCTGTGGCCTGGTAAGGCTGTTTTTGATATATAATTTAGTGCCCACTATCAACTCTCATCCTATCTGCCCCCCTCCTTTTCCATTTCTCTATTACCTCTGATTATCATTTTTCTACTTTCAATTTCTTGGAGACTTATGTTCTGATATGATAGGCATATAAAAGGCTATCGAGGATAGCACCACCATCATCATTTTAATGATACAAAAGCCAAGTGTTGAAGTAATTTGTCTTAACTTGCTTGTCTAATAAACTGCATAGTTGTTCTTTATTTTTGAGCACTCTGAGTTCAAGGTAAGTTATATTCCCCATTTTTTTTTCTTAAACTGACAAATAGAACCAAGGGGAAAAAAGCCTCACATTTCCAAAGAACTCTGCCATAACTAAATGAGATAAAGTCATCTAAATGTAACTAAGACACAAGATTGTGACACAGCACCTTCTGTAATTTATTGACCCCAAGTCAGGTGTTCATTGGCAATCTTCCTGGTCAGGGTCAAGACTTATAGTGATATATAAAGAATGGTATAAAACCTGTAAAATGCTATGTTTTCATGATCTAGTTCTCCTGTTAATAGTAACTTGTTATAGTGAAAGAAAAAATATTTGTAATTGGAAAAACAACAAGCAAAAACCACTATCCAACGATGATGGTGATGATTAATTTAAGTTCTACTTTACTTTGTATTGCTATAATATACATCATTACTAGACACAATTTGGGAGAAAATGGTTTATTTAGATAACATTTCTTCTTTATAATCTATCACAGAGGGAATTTGAGGAAAGAATCAAAATCAAAAGCCTGTAGCAGAAACCAGAGAGCCATCACCGGCATGTGCTCAGTGGGCTTTCTTTATATCTCAGAATCATCTGTGCAATATAATATTGCCTGCAGATGAATGGGCACTCTCATATAAATCATAAATCAAGACAATCTCTCACAGACATGGCCACAGGGAAAAATGACTGAGACAATTATTTATTTGAGGTTCTTTCTTCCCAGGTGGCCGTAGAGTCTGTCAAGTTGGCAATAAAACTAACCTGGACAAGTATGAAGGAGAAATTTATTTAAAGGAATATTTATCACTTATCAAATGGAATTTGGCCTATTTGAGAGTTTGCAGAATTATGTCCATGAGAGCACATCCACAGTTATGAGACCTAGAGTCTGTACTGCAGTATCTAAGGGACCAACATGTTCAGCTTGATGTTCAGGCTAAGCACATCCCTGAACGAAGCTCTGCCAGCTGGGTCTATCAGTCTGTGTACTTCCTAGAGCATAGCATTTCCTCAGTGGAAACTTGGGAGCTTGAGGTTTGCCCACAAGGGTAAAGGTTAGAAGACTGGCAATGTATCATTTTAAGTAATAAATTGGTTACCGTATTCTAAAAAGAGCATGTGACATAAGGAAGGAAATGCTAACAGAAAAATAGAAGAAATAGATGGGGAAGAGAATACTGGAAGAGTTCATATGATCATATTTCATCATACAAGTTTGAAAATTTCAAGATTAAATATCTTTAATATGTGTATATTAGTTATAAATATCATTCTTCCTATCTGCATAAAGAAGCCAGGTGGTTAATAAGTTACCCAAAGGCTCATAGCTCAGTGGATCAGAGCAAGTTCTTATCACTTTCCTATTCCAACACCTATAAATATGTGCCTTGTGGGATGCCACATGGTATCCTGATTACTTTTAAATGTAATCCATACCTGTTTCTCAGTCATACATATTATTTGCTGCTCAATATACTTTGCCTTTACTTTTGGCTTCAACTCTCCTTGTCTGTCTCTCATGGCTAGCATTTCTGTTGGTTATGAACTATAGATATAAACATCAGTACTGAATCTCCATATACCATTAAAAATAGTAACATAACTGTGTCTAAAAATGTACCATACTGCAAATCCATAAGGCAAATAAAAAAGGAGGTCACATTATCTATCACACCAGAATGTTGTTTGAAACACTGCCATGAGTGTACTATTGTTATGGCCATATGTATTCCTTCCCTAATTTATCTTGGAAGAGTTTCTTAATTGGCTTTGAATTTTAAAATCTACCAATTTGCCCATGAAAATGTCTGTGAAATACAAACTAACCTGCCAACAGCTATTAAGAACTATGCTCAATAGCTTCTCAAAAATTGTGGGTTACACTTGTTCTCTCCCCACCTGCACAGTAAAACCAGTAAACAGTGTTAAGAGAGTTGCCCAATATGGCTTATGGATGGCCAATTAGTAGTCAAAAGTAATCTGCAGAAAGTCTCTCTGTGGACAACCACAAAAGCCAGCTGGCCTTGGCAAAAATTCCAGTAAGGCTGCTTTTAACTGCAAACTGACTCAAATAGTAAAGTCATTTACTAAATGGCATTTCTGGGAGTTGGTTGACTTCATTGTTTAGCAATAACGTTGAGTGCTCAGGTTCCCTCTAACTCTGTTATGCCCATGAAGTTGTTGATTTCATCTTCTAGCTCATAGTTAAAGATGTTCCACATACTGTAGATCTTTCTCATTATCTTGCCAAAGAAAAACTATCTACTAAAGTCTTTTATTCATGATTTTTTTTTGTCACAAAAAATCAGCAAGAATGAGCTACTTTTTAAGCGCAATATTGGCTCTTGCAATACCACATATTGAAAAGATACATGGACTCTACCATGGAAATATTTCTCGACAAGTGGAAATATGGAATATTTTTAATCCTTCTATGCTCCTGGAATGCTATACAACACACATTTCATCCCAGTTCTCTAATTCTTATAGTCTTACTATAGTAAAATATTTCAAGATAATTTCCTGTGGATTCCAATAGATTTTTGTTATATATCCCTCACAAAATCATGTGGTTAAAAAGTGCAATATTATTTTCTGGTAACTGTAAAAAATTAACACAAATTTAATGGATGAATAAATGTAAATTTATTATCTGACTGACCTGGGGGTCAGAACCAGAAAGCTTTTAATGAGCTAAAATTACTTGGCCACCACTGCCATTTCTTTTTTAGTTGTCTGATGTAGAAAACTGTTCTCTCTCTCTCTCTCTCTCTCTCTCTCTCTCTCTCTCTCTCTCTCTCTCTCTCTCTCTCTCTCAATTTCCCTAGGCTATCCATGTTTCTGGAATCCTGCCTCCATTTTCAGATAAAGGGTTAACTTATCACATGACATCACTCCACTGAGACAACTCTACTCACAGTCCTGTTCTACATTTAAGAACTTCTGCAAACATTGTGATCACCCGAAAAATTTGAAGGGTTTTTCCCACTTATAATGTTCATTTATTAGCAACCATATTTTCAACTGTAACCTTAACTTCTACTTTTGCATGTCACATAGGATTCTCTGGCTTCAAAGTAGGACATGGACATATTTGAGGAGTGCTGTTGAGGTTTTACATATGGCATTCTAACTCCTTTCAGAGAAAAAGAAGTGAAGAAGGAAAAAGTTTTGAAAGCATATGCAAGGGCAGATAACTGACACCACACAGATCTTAGAGTTCAGTTGAATGGATCAGGCCTCAAATGTTGTGTCCTCATTTAGAAGAAGTAAATGCTGCTGCCAAATGAGTTTCTCAGAAATGCTTCATTTTCATTGTTTAACGTGACAAATGCACATCACATTTACATATTAAAGAAAATGTTCTGAAGCTGTCATGCTTAACTGTCTTTTTGCTTCATACAAAACTGTTAATATGATTATACGTGATTTTGAGTGAATGTAGAAAAAATTCTGCAAAGCTTTAAATTTTGTCCGAGAGGCCCCACAGAGCTATACACTAAATGGGAACCTACCCTCATTAACATGCTGGTCTTTTGTCCCATCACCCATCACCATTCTCATAGCACTAGTCACTTGTCCCTATAATCATGGCAGTATATTTGCACAGCTAATAGTCACCCTCTTCAAACAGATTCATGGTAAGCTTCCAAAGAAAACTGAACACACTTCTCCTGACGATCACCACAGCTAATGTAGAGCCTAATCTTTAGTAGAAACAGTTTTCATAGAAGCCATTTGGGGAGAGGAGAGGATGTTGACTAACCTTACACTCACATTACAAATAAAGGAGAACTGGCCATCTACATATAACAAGATGGACTACAATAAGACCTCTCTTTATAGGTCTATACACTTATGACTTGATATGCAATGTTTCCTCCCCTTTCTCTATTAAAACAGCACCCTGAAACTTGCTATTTTACACAAATATATTTTATGTTGATTCCATCTTTATATTAAACTCATACATGTAAACTTATTGGGTGGATTTTTAAAGTATTATCTATTCTATAGATATACTTCATAAAGCATTTTCTTACCATTATGAATAGGGTGGTCTTTGCATATCCTAAGAAGTGATATCTATTAAATATTTTTAATGTTAGTTCTTATTTTTGAGAGATGTGCCCACTGGGACAATAGTAGCATAAATATTCTGGGAGTAATCCCCCAATCAATTTGGTGGGTGTAGATTTTGGCTTCCGTCATGAGATAGGACTAGTACAAGAAACTGTTAATGAGGTCAAGACATTGAGACTAGGTATGTCTCAGGTCCCTAGGTGAAAAATTATTATTACCATCCTACTAAATGAACATGACAATACAACTCCTCTTATTTCAACATTTCAAAGGTCCTTTTTACACCCTGATTTCTGATCTTTTACAATGACTTTTCAACTATGTTTTGTAGTTACAGTTGTATTAATAGACGCCATCCTTTGCAGGGTACATTCATTCTGATTCTTCTTTGTAAAGTTTTGAGAATCTCTTCTATTTAAATTTTTTTCTGGATGAGGAGTATGGAAGGCAGAAGTTGATATGTAATATTATACTTTATTAATCTCTACTTATCTATTGAGACAGTATTGTAGTGAAATTCTAGTCGAACAACATGGATACTTCTGGCAAAGGATCAAATCCAAAGACCTAGGTCTGTCTGATCCAGCTGGAATACAGACACACCCTTAGTACACATCTTTAATTCCTCTGACTGGGATACAGGTATGCATTTAGTACACATCTTTAATCTAAGCAATAACTTTTAATTGAGAGACAGACAAAGCAAGGAATCAGAGAAAGATTTGACATAATGAGTGAGAGATAGGATATTCCCAAATTTCAGGAGAACAGAGTCAACTTAAGAACAGTGCAGGGACCACAGTATATGGTGAGGGAGGAGGTTGCCTTCTGTCAGAAGTCTAGGGGAAGGGAATAGGGCAAAAGAGAGAGGGAGGGGGAACAGGAAGATACAAGTGAGAGGATATCAATTGAGATGTAATAAAAAGCAGTGCCAGGAAAGAGAGCTGAGTTTGTGCAGCTCTGTTTTGTTTGTGCAGACAGTGCAGTTTGATTTGTGGAGTTCAAAGTCAATTTTTCTAAGCAAAACAATTCAATGAGACGCTAAGAGAAGCCAGTTTGAATCCGTCAGTTTGGAGAGGGTTTTGAGCCACAATAGCTGAGTTGAACTAGCCATCCAGATTCCAGAAACAATTAGAAAGGGTGAGCTTATTCATCAGTAAGTTTTGAAGGCTGAAAACATACTAGGCCTAGGTGAGAGATGGAAGATGGAAGCTGAAGCCTCCAAGGTCCAGTCTTACAGAGGATTAGGTTGTATTGTGGCTAGAATCTTCCTAGTTACGTAGAAAAATTCTGGGCTCAGCCCAAGCCTTGTATTCACAAAGCTTGGGTATGTCTCTGATCTCACGCCCTAATCTGAAGGAATAGAAACAACATGTATGGAAGACCTCCGACTGAACAATGAACTAATGGGTTGGAATGGATTGGCTAGCCTATCTAGCTAATGATCTTCAGGGATCATCCTATCTTCATGGCCACAACTGACATTTCAGATGGATGCTACTGTGCTAGGATTTACATGGGCGCTGGTAATCCCAAATCAGGTCCTTAGATTTGTGTAGCAGGCACTTTATGTACTGACCCTTTTCCTAGGCCTTCCATTTATCCTAATATATGAACAATTAGAATGCTTTGTCTAGTTTAATTCTAAAGTCCATTAGAATTTAGTTTATAATAGAATTAAACTCAAATTACTTTTAAATTAAATATTACTATAGGTTTTGGTTTGTATTTTCATTCCTCCAAGACTTATTTTATATTACTACTATGTATCTTATGAATCCTGCATTAAATATGATCTTTTTAGTCTTTAACCTCTATTCTGGTGGCAAAAGTTGTTAATAGTCAAGGATTATTTGGAGAAAATGTAGCAAATCAAAAATGCTATGAGTGTGAGCAATATTGACTCAGCTGTGTAAACCTAAGATCATTTGTTACATTAATAAGATATATCATAATACCCCAAATCAACAGTCAAAAATATATTGTATATTAGCCTTAAAAATGTTTTCTATGGAGAAGATATTTGATAGTTACCAAATCAAGTAATTGAATTGTGCCGTGATAACCACAAGAATCTATTTTTCTAAATGTTATACACCAAGATGATCATCCAGTTATTTACACGTTGCCCTGTCCTAGTTTAAAGTATTCACTTAGAGTTCTTGTCATATCAATGCAAATAGTCATTATTCTGGTTTAAGTAATTAAAATCTTGCTTAGCACACATGGTTTTCATTGATTTTTGATTCAGCAACAGCTCTAGAAATTTTGTATGTAGAAAATTGTTCCACACACGACTTCAGTAATAATTACCTTCCTGGGAAAGAAGCCAAAAAAAAATCATTTCATTTCATGCAGGGCATTTTGTTGTTGTAATTGTTGTTGGAACCTACATGTACATTGTATATACTTTCTTTCCCTTAGTATATGTGATTTAATTATTTTAATTGTGTTGTGTGAGATGTCTGTACAGATTTAAGCCTAGAAAATAAGTCTAAGGACATCCTTGAGGATCAAACCTGCAAGAAGCTCATTAATTTTCACCCCGGTAGCTCTTGTTATATATGTGATTCAATAATAGATGTACAACATCTTTGAATGTTCAAGAAATCATGAGGTTATCAACTAGACTCTTTATCTGCCTGTATCCTGGTGAAAGGTCCCAGTTTGGGCTTTGGGGAGAGCAATTTTCTTTTCTATTTTTTAACAAGTGAGACACAAAGGTTTGGAGATAAAAATCCCTTGAGTAGATATTGACTGTGATATACCAGTCAAAATTCAATTCACACATTAAAATTCTACATGATTACAAACATAGGTCTTTGTAGAGGAATGTTAGTCCAGCAACATGGCTGCTCTGCTAAGGGATCACATCCAAATCCTAGTTCTGTGTGATAAAGACACACCATTGATATACATCTTTACTCTCTCTGGCTGGAATATACTCCCTTAATACCTCTGGTTGGAATTTACTATATACCTTTAATCCCAAACAGTGACATCCGAGGGGCAGACAAGTTACCAAAGCTGAGAAAAATGTGACAGAATGGGTCAGAGGTAGTATATGCTTAATTCTCTGAATGAGGACAGACAGGAAAGAGAAGGTACTTAAGTGGAGATAGTACAGTAGAATTTGGCGCAGTTCAGTTGAGTGCATTTTAGTCTGTGCAGCTCAATTTGTGGAGTTCAAAAATCAATTTTTCCAAGCAGAGAAATTCAATGAGAAGCCAAGAGAAGCAAGATTTAATCAGTCAACTTGCATTTAGAGCTAGAAGGGCTGAGGTGAACCAGCCAGCCAGAATTCAGAAATAACTCAAAAAGGTAAGAATATTCAGTAGTAAGTCTTGGTAGCTGGAAACATTCTAGGCCTAGGTTAGCAGGTGGAAGCTAGAAGCTGAAGCCTTCAAGGCCTAGGATTACAGGAGATTAGATTTATTGAAGGCTAGAAGCTTCCAGGCGTAGGATTAGGGATAGCTAGATAGAAATGCTCTCAGTTCAGCCCAAGTGGTGTATTCATAAAGCTTGGGTATGGTTTTCATCTCATCCCCTCTTCTGAGGAAATAAAAAAAAATACTTTTACAGATCTTTATTCATCTTTTATTACTAGTAAACCTAAAGATACCCAAAGTGAATGGAAACACCAGCAAAATTCAAAATCATATTCTATTCTATAGTTACCATCTATGGAGTCTAATTCTGTCTTCTTGTGCAGATGTAGAGTCACTTTAGTGTTAGCTGTACCCCTGATGTATTGCTCATATCCTCCATTATCACTTTTTCTCCACATTGGTAGCAATTTCTTAAATCTCAAACTATTTCATTACTTCATGGGTCACTATTTCTTTTCCTATTTTTGTTTATAGGATTTTGCCATATATTCTAGATCGTCTTCAAACACACTATGCAGCTTAAGGCTGCTCTAGAGATTATCATCTTCCTGCCTTGGTCTCCCATGTGCTGGTATTACAGCTGTGAACCACCAGGCCCAACTGATATCCCAGCTTTCTAGTGACAGAATAAACTCTAAATCCTATTACATCATCAAAAAAGATGTTTCCTGGTCTTACCTCTGGCTTGCCTATCTGAAGTTAACTCCCTCTGTTTTCTGCAGACTTCGTGCCACCTCTGCTGTGCTCCCATGGTCCTTCACGGTCCTATCCTTGAGTTGATGCTTTATGCATTACCAATTTCCCCACCTGACCTGGCTTTTCACCGGCCCTACCTTATATTACTTCTTCACTTAATACAACCCTCTGTCCCGTTTAAAATTTTCCTATAATCTTTGTTTTGAAATAATAAAGATTATTTATTTTTATTCTTCTTCCTTTTCTGAGTGTTCCCTGAGCCTTGGCAGGCAATTTAATAAAGAAAATAATAGAGTAGAAGAGCTGTGGAATGTTGGGTTCCGGACACAGGATGCTGATTGTATTTGTGAAGGCACAGGAGCCGTGATTACCTACAGAGGCCTGCACAAACCAAAGTCGTCAAAATTCTCTCATGGATCAGGAAGGGATCTCATGAGAGCAAACTATTGGCTGTTAATGTGTGCTATGCGAGAGAAAAACGTTCTTTGGGGAGTTGTGGCCATTGGTATGCTGCTCATGATGCAGTAGATAGCCTCATAGTCATTCATGCTTTGAAAACAACTCAGTGAGTTATTAAAAGTATAAAAGAAGACATAACGCTGTTGAGAGGGTGGAAAGGTTTCTGAAGGCAGTTGCGATGGGGATATAGAAAGTGCTTATTCACATAGCTAAGAAATTCTCAAAGTATGAATTTTAAAAATATGATTAAGTAAATAAATACGAAAAGAGAATCTATATAACATATAATTACCTGTCATTTTCTTGTTATGCTTTCTCTTTTAATCTTTGTCTTCATGATCTACTTTCTATGCTCAAGTTTCAGAAACATGAACATAAATTATTTTATGTTGTGTTTCTATTGTATTTCCAACATTATCCTCACTACCACTTCTTATTTATGGGTACCACGTGTTGTGAGAACCACATTTGTTTTAATTTATCTGCTTCTGGGAGTGGAAAGGTGAAGTGATATGCCTTTTAGACCTAGGAAGCCATGGGCCATTTACCATTTACTTTTTAATGAGTAGCTTTAAGTAAATATGAAATAACTCCCTTTTATTCACTGGGCATTGCTACCGATATTGTAATATAGTGGTAAGTAGAGCAGACATAACTACAAGTTTCCAGAGCTTATACCTTTGTGACATGGTTCTTATTAAGATCGTGGCAAGGTGGCTCATATTGGAGAAAGCTATGTTAATCCTTCAACTCAATAGGAAAATAGACTTCCATCTTTCAAAACTATTCTCTGCCATTGTAATTTCCCCTGAAAGACACATATACAGAAATAGAAACTTAACCATATCCAGAGACAGAGCAGTCTCTGATCCTATTAAATATTGATTAAGAAACTAATCCATAGCAATGGTTCTGTAGTGGTATTCATAAGTAAGAATATTAATTTTTGAGAATAGGTCTCTTTTTAGCTCAAGCAGGTTTCCAAGAGCTATATAGTCAAGGATGACCTTTGACTTCCACCTCTTGGTAACTCAAACTACAGGTATACTCCCCTATGCCAATTTTTGCAATATGTGTATTGAACCTAAGGCAGTGGTCCTCAACTTTCCTAATGCTGTAACCATTTAATACATGTTGTGGTGACCACAAGCCATAAAATTATTTCATTGCTGCATTTAATTGTAATTTTTATACTGTTGCAATTTATGATGTATTGTAAATATTGGATATGTGTGATATCTGATATGCCCCAAAAGGGGTTGCAACCCACAGGTTGAGATTACTGACCTAAGGCTTTATGAATATCAAGGAACCATTCTACCAATTGAGCTATATTCCTTTCCCTAAACAGATAATTTCAAACAAAAGGTCGCAGTTACATTATACCTGATGTTTAGGATGGAGGTAGAAGTGGTTTTAGTTAATTAGTTGAATAGTCTTTTGTTTTAAAAAGCGATTTTAACCCTTAAACAAGCTCCTGATTTGATGCCTAATATTCAGAAAACCATGATATATGGTTCAATATGTTGGCTTTGACAACCTGATTTGTTTAATGTTCATGGTGGGGTGAATCAAACCCCTACTTTTATAGATCATCTATCTGCACTTACAATGCAGAAGGTTGATCCTGTCCTTTCCCATAAGCCCTGGCCATAACAGTACCAAGAACACAAGAGAACATTGTCAGGACTTTGAATCAACATTTTATCATTATTAACTAACCCCATGTGTATTGTTAATTTTAAGAGTTAATAATCATATTAAGTAATATATCCTGAATACTTAGACACATCTGAATTCCTGAGTATTAAGATGTTGAGCCCATCTCATGTTTTGTCTTCCAACACCTAGTACGATTTCTAATGCATTCTATGAAGGTTGTTTCTAACACATATCTAATAGGTGCCCTATAGGAAAAAACTACTAAACAAACTAAGGAATGATGTTGTGGCATCAAGGGATGAAATTATCTTCTTGGAATCCAGACAAGTAGGCTATTATACAATACTATAGTCATTTAGAAGATAAAATATTTTTGGGAAGTCATTTGCAATTTGATTTTCCACTCACTGTGTATGTGCATTAGAAGTAGCCAAGAAGAGACTTGATACCCTATGAGAATATATAGGGGGACGTAATCCCCCTCAGGAACAGTCATAGGGGAGGGGAATAATGGGAAAATGGGGGGGGAGGAATGGGAGGATACAAGGGATGGGATAAACATTGAGATGTAACAAGAATAAATTAATAAAAAAAAAAAAAAAAAAAAAAAAAAAAAAGAAAAATAATAAAAGAATAAGCCTCTAATAAACATATGTTGGCCATTTTGACTCTCTAGTTCTCTTTCTATGTACAGTTGGAGAATTTTATGTGTATAAACAGCAGAAGGCAACCTTTTGGTGATAGTAAAAAAATAAATATCTGTGCAAATTACATTGTTGACGACAAAGATATTTAAAGGTTTTCTTTGGTTTGGAGGTTAGGTGAGTGGTGCTTTGAGAAGAAGCACTTTCCCTTACTCCAGCTCATTGCTCTATATAGCTTCAGATACTGAGGCCAGCCAAAAAACTAGAGGAATCCAAATGCAACACTGCCAGACATGGACTTTGTCTCCTTGTAGATGGCAAAATGGTCACACAGAATGCAGTTGAGAAATCAGTACCTCTCAGGCATCCCAGAAAGAAGAGAAACCTAAAATCTGGAGTTTATGAATTATAATAAAGGCATATGTAAATTGGAGGGCTTGGCCTATTTCTTTCCACGAAAATGCTTATTTTTGTATTTTAAGGCTTTTAAGATAGATAACTGATTTGCAGTGCTGTTATCTTTGTATTAGGTCAATGATCATTTTTTTATTGCATGAGAAAATTTGCAATTGAGTTGTTAAAACAATACATACAAAGCCTTAGGTGTTTAATTTCAACACTTTCTGTTTATCTCCACAACTTTTCCTTGGAATTCTTTTCATCAGTTAGTGTTCTAATCCAGGGTACTCCCTACTGGAATTGGATGATAGTGCTTTAGCAAGTATGACTTGCTAGCAGATTGCTCTAAGCCTACACAGAAAACACATCTCTTCACAGGCAACTGAATCATCAAGGCTTTTTCACTCGACCGTGGTGTTCTTGACCTTTGGATGTACACATATCAGTCACCAACTTTTCATATTCTTAAAAAACCAAACCAAACCAAATAATACCTTAAGGAATTGTATCTCTGCCTTAGGTATGAGATTAGAAACATCCCTGGCTAAATTAGGACTCAGGACCCCATGGTTTTATTTATGTGGCTATTTATTTGAAACATGCTGGTTGCAAAATTGAATTTGGCTGAGCAGAAAATAAAATCTGTGAGTTTCTAATGGATGTGGGGTGTGTTCTGCCCTTTTGTTTATAATTACAATTATGGAAGCATTATCACAAACAAAAGGGACTATCTTGAGCAACCAGACTGGCTAGAGAAAAACATCAGAAATTATTGAGTTCAAAGAGTATACAAGCATTAAGGAAACACTGATGATGAGGCGATGGAACCATGCTATTTCATAGAGTAGCTGAAGACAATAATCCTGTTGTTTGTTTTAAAAAGCAAACAAAGCAGAAGTAACATCTGACATTTGGAAAATCTCAGGGTAAAATAAACAAGACAATCCAACAGATGTTATCGTGGAAGCATCAAGTGGCTCTGACAATATGCCTGCCCATGTTGCAGCTGCAGAAATAAATGGATAGGGCAATTTCAATGACTATTAAGATGACATTTGGTACAGTGACATAAGCCAGAGCTCTGAGATTTTGTTGCAGACCAAGTGACAAATACTTCCAGTGGCTTCATGCTTGTGCTAGGGACTCATTGAGAAGCTAGCCACTATATTGTTAAGATGTCCCTTGCCTTTCCTAAGCTAAGGATGCAGTTGTTCTCCATTCTGCTTGCTTTCAAGCAGCAGACATAAAGCCACCTAAAAGTAAATATTTTGAAAGACGTAATTCAAGGCAAGATGGAATGAAAACAGTGTGATTATTATTTCTCGTTTTACACTACCGGAACACTCAGGGATCGATGATTTAGATCTTTCTCTATGAGCGTCATTAACTTGAATGAATGCTCACCACTAACAGGCTTTAACTAACTATCGTATACTTTATTATAACAAAGGCTCCCAACATCACTTCTTGATGAGGGCAGAGTAACTGGGAGTAAGGGGAAAATGGGAGGAAAGGAGGAATGGGAGGATACAAAGGATGGGATAAGAATTGAGATGTAATATGAAAAAGTTAATAAAATATATTTTAAAAAAGAAATGTGAGGTTCTGAGGCTCCATGCCCACTTGGTATTCTGGCAGGGTATTCAGCATGAGCCCTAGAAGACTCTACCTGCTTTAAGACCTGATATTTAGATGGAGCATCCTGCACCTCTTATGCTTTCTTGAGGTGAGAGAGTGACTGCTATAGAGTAATGGCCGAATGCACTCACAACTTCCGTAAGGTTTAATCATATTACTTCTGTTGGGGAATTTTTAACTCGTGATATTATTAGACTTTAAGTAATACCAACAACAGAAACTTCATCCTAAATGAAAAGTGAACAAGGCAGAAAAAATAGGCAATATCATGGTCCTTACAATGGTGATCAATATTTCCTGCAGTAACAAACATGTTTTTTCCTTCTTATGTTCTTAGTGATCTTTTCTGCCATTTTGTAAAAGAACAACTTCAAGCATGTAGCTTAACTTGCAGCACTAAGTTTACCCAAGTTGGAGAAAGTAAAACTCTATGGGAGTGAATACCTATTATTTATTCTACCCCTTCTGCTTTTGAAAATGATTTTTAACAATATGAATAACTAAAAGATTAAATTGATAAGATTCTTACTTTTATTTCCTTGTTTCCAATAGTATGTATGTAAATAAATTTACGTAAGGCAAAAATGAATAATCACTTGATCATATGTCTTCAGGCAATTCTCAAGATAGTTTTGACAGCGGAAAAGGTGCGAATTGTCCTTCAAGCTTCTCAGAGTTCATCTAGAAAATGCAGTTTTAACAGGTGGTTTTGCTAATTAACTGGGAAGAATTCATTGCAAGTAATAAAAATGTTAATGAGTGAAAAATGTGAATGAGTAGACACATGAATTTAAATAGATACTGGAAGCACGTTTGCCAATATGTGTGAATGTGTGTGTGTATTATATATAATATACAGTTATTATATATAGTTACATAATATGTGACACTGACTCCAATTAGAAGGCAAAGGTGCATTTAACTTACATGAGTACTTGGTTTTTATAAAATAACCATTTAAATAATACACACTATAATTAACCATAAATCAACATTTTATTTATTTTCTTTAAATACAAATTCTTCTTTGATAATGGAATAATAAATAAAGTTACCTTTGAGAATCATTTTGAATTTATTTTTGAAAAGCTGTGCTGCTGAGAAAATTTAGGCTATATCCATCCTTACAGGTACTAGGATATATGTGTAAATTTGTAACAGTAACAGATGCCATCCAGAACTTCACCATAATGATGCAAATGCATTTTCTATTATTTTCTTTCACACATTACTCACTGGTGTTACTTTAGCCTCCATTTAATGAACATGCTTTCTTGTGGAGAGCAGAATAGTGTCCTATCTATGAAGGAGGGTCAAATTATGCCTCCCCTATTCTTCTAGGCATTAATTTAGTATGGTTGTTTTAAAATGAAATAATTCAATGATGATAGTGTGAATACAAGTCTATAGTAAATATATACAAATTCCATAGTAAATAAATTTTAATGCGAACAATTTTATTTGTTAGAATATATAGTTAAGTAACAGTTCCTATCAATTTTTATAATTATTGTGTTTAAATTACATTGCTATAGAATAGGATGGTTTTTTTGAAATTTATCTAGTTGGAACTTGAAATGTTGAAATAAACCCACTCATGTGGGCATAAATTTTACATTTTGGCTCTCTTTGTTTCTGACTCTCAAATATTTTAAGTAAACACAAAACTTTATTGGAATATCTATCAATGACAACTGAATAGTATTAAGATGTTTATATCAGTTTTTTTCCAGCCAAGATGAACATTTCAGTACAAAGGATGCATTATCAACTTAGTTAACATGCTCAAAACCATTAGTAAAATAAGAGTGTCTGTTAGCATGGACTGGGGACAGTATTTGACAGTAAATAGTTGCATAAAACATGTGAAACTTGTTCCCACTAAAAAACTCCTCCCCACTCAAGCTGTCTTATAATGTAGAAGTTGATAAGTAATGGACATATTTAATCAAAATTTAATATTTATATATGCAGTGTGCTTTACACCTTGATTCTGCTACCACTAGAATCTAAATTATACAGTAAATATCATCACTTCTATTTACTCAATTAAATGCTTTACAGCCTAATCTCAGACCACTCCTTCCTCCCCTTCCAGTCCCATTCTCATGTCCCCTATCCTCAGTCCTCCCTCTCCTGCTCAGAGAAGGGGAGGTCTTCAAGGGGTACCAGCCCACCCTGGTACTTCACGATGCAGCAGGACTAAGCACATTCTCTCCCACTGAGGCTAGACAAGGCAGCCCAGCTAGGGGAAAGAGATACAAACGCAGGTAACAGAGACAGAGACATCCCCTTGTCCCATTGTTAGGGGACCCATGTGATGATCAAGCTGCACACTTACTACATATGTGTAGGGCGGGTCTACGTCTATCTCATGCATATTCTTTGGTTTGTCAATCATTCTCTGTGAGACTCCTTGAGCCCAGGTTAGTTTTCTCTGTAGATCTTCTTGTGGTGTCTTTGTTCCCTCTGGCTCCTTCAATCCTTCCTCCAACTCTTCCACAAAACTCCCCAAGGCAGGCCTATTATTTGGCTGTGGGTCTCAGGCATCTGCTTCCATCAGCTGCAGGGCGAAGCTTCTCAGAAGACAGTTATGTTAGTCTCCTGTGTGTAGGTATACCAGAGTTTTCCTGACTTCTTACTCAGTCTGTTTTCTCTTTGTATACAGGAAGTCTACTGATACTTTTAGTTGATTTTGTATCCAGCCACTTAACTGAAGGTGTTTATCAGCTATAGGATTTTCTTTCTAGAAGTTTTAGGGTAACTTATGTAAGCTATCATATCATCTGTGAATAGCGACAGTTTGACCTCTTCCTTTCTGATTTGTATCCCCTTGATCTCCTTTAGTTGTCTTATTTCTCTAGGTAGGACTTCAACGACTATACTGAAGAGATACAGAGAGTCTTGTCTTGTGCCTGATTTCAGTGGAATTGATTTAAGTTTCTCTCCATTTAGTTTTATGTTGGCTATTGGCTTGCTGTATATTGCCTTTATTGTTTTTAGGTATGTGTCTTGCATCCCTTCTCTCTCCAAGACTTTAAACATGAATGGGTTTTGGATTTTGTCAAATGCTTTTTCAGCATCTAGGGAGAGGATCATGTGATTTTTTTTCAGTTTGCTTATATGATGGATTACATTGATGGATTTCTGTATATTGAATCACCACTGCATGCCTGGATTGAGGCCTATTTGGTCCTGGTGAATGATATTTTTATGTGTTCGTGGATTCACTTTGCAAGTATTTTTTTTTTTTTTTATTAATTTATTCTTGTTACATCTCAATGTTTATCCCATCCCTTGTATCCTCCCATTCCTCCCCCCCCCATTTTCCCATTATTCCCCTCCCCTATGACTGTTCCTGAGGGGGATTACGTCCCCCTATATATTCTCATAGGGTATCAAGTCTCTTCTTGGCTACTTGCTGTCCTTCCTCTGAGTGCCACCAGGTCTCCCCCTCCAGGGGACATGGTCAAATGTGAGGCACCAGAGTATGTGAGAAAGTCGTATCACACTCTCCACTCAACTGTGGAGAATATTCTGACCATTGGCTAGATCTGGGAAGGGGTTTAAGCAAGTATTTTATTGGGTATTTTTGCATCGATGTTCATAAGAGAATATTGTTAAGTCTTTTTAAGTCTTTCAGTGGTTTAAGTATTATGGAGACTATAGCCTTATAGAATGAATTTATTAGTGTTATTTCTGTTTCTATTTTATGCAATTGTTTGAAGAGAATTGGTATTAGCTCTTCTTTGAATGCGCAGTAGACTTCTATGCTAAATCCATTTGGCACCAGGCTTTTTCTGGTCGGGAGACATTTGATGACTCTGTCTATTTCCTTAGGAGATATAGGACTATTTAATTTGTTTACCTGCTCTTGATTTAATTTCCATAATTGGTATCTATCAAGAACATTGTCCATTTCATCTAGATTTTCAAATTTTATGACATATAGGCTTTTGAAGTAGGAACTAATGATTCTTTGGATTTCCTTAGTACCTGTTGTTATGTCTCCCTTTTCATTTCTGATTTTGTTGATTTGAATACTCTCCATTTGCCTTTTAGTTACTTTGACTAAGGGTTTGTCTATCTTCTTGCTTTTCTCTAAGAACCAGCTCTTGGTTTTGTTGATTCTTTGAATTGTTCTCTTTGTTTCTAATTGATTTCATCCATGAGTTTGATGATTTGTAGCCATCTACTCCGGTTTGATTAGCCTGCCTCTTTTTGTTCTAGACCTTTCAGGTGTGCTGTTAAGTTGCTATATGATCTCTTCCATTTCTTTATAAAGGCACTTAGTGCTATGAACTGTGCTCTTAGCAGTGCTTTCATTGTGTCTCATAAATTTGGGTATATTGTGCATTCATTTTCATTGAATTCAAGGAAGTTTTTAATTTTTTTATTTCATCCTTTATACAAAGGTCATTGAGTAGGAAGTTGCTCACTTTCCGTGAGTTTATAGGCTTTCTGCTGTTTCAATTGTTGTTCAGTTCCAGCTTTAATCAATGGTGGTTTGATAAAATGCTAGGGATTATTTTGATCTTTTTGTATCTGTTGAGGTTTGCTTTGTGACCAAGTATATGGTTGATTTTGGAGACATTTTTGTGAGTTGCTGAGAAGAAAGTGTATTCTTTTATGCTTGCATGAAAAGTTCTGTATATATCAGTTTGGTCCATTTGAATCATAGTGTCTATTAGTTTCATTATTTCTCCATTTAGTTTCTGCCTCAATGATCTGCCTATTGGTAACAGTGGGGTATTGAAGTCTCCCACTATTAATGTGTGGGGTTCGATGTGTGATTTAGCTTTAGTAATGTTTCCCTTATGAATGTGGTTCGTTGCTCCTGCATTAGGGGCATAGGTGTTCAGATTTGAGACATCATCTTGGTGTATTTTTCCTTTGATGAGTATGAAATTTCCTTCCCCATCCCTTTTGGTTAATTTTTGTAGAAAGTCTATTTTATCAGATACTAGAATGTCTACTCTAGCACAATTGTCTCTTGGGTTTGTTTGCTTGGAACACCTTTTTCTAGCCTTTTACTCTAAGGTAATGTTTATTTATTTATTTATTTATTTTTTGCTAAGATGTGTTTCTTGTATGCAGCTGAATGATAGGTCCTGTTTTCACTTCCATTCTGTTAGCCTGTGTCTCTTTATTGAGGAGTTGAGGCCATTGATGTTGAGAGAGATTATTGGTACCTATTTTTTTTGTATTGGTAATAGTCTCTCTCTCTCTCTCTCTCTCTCTCTCTCTCTCTCTCTCTCTCTCTGTGTGTGTGTGTGTGTGTGTGTGTGTGTGTGTAAGAGAGACAAAGGCAGAGATAGAGTTAGACACCCATACAGATAGCTTCCTTTCTTTTGTTTTTGTGAATGTGAGGTTATTTATTTTCTTTTGTTTCTTGTGTAAAGTTACCCTCCTTCCTTCTAGTATCTTCTGTAGAGCTGGATTTGTGGTTAGGTACTGTTTTAATTTGGTTTTGTCATGGAATATCTTGTTTTCTCCATCTATGGTGATTGAAAGTTTTTCTAGATATAGTAGTCTGGGTTGCCATTTGTGGTCTCTTAGTTTCTGCATGATATCCATCCAGGCCCTTTTGTCTTTCATAGTCTCTACTGAGAAGTTAGGTGTAATTTTGACAGGCTTGCCTTTATATGTAACTTAGCCTTTTCTCTTGTAGGTTTTAATATTCTTTATTTGTTTTTATGTTTAGTGTTTTTATTATTATGTAGTGGGAGATTTTCTTTTCTGGCTCACTCTATTTGGAGTTCTTTATGCCTCTTGCATATTTATGGGAATTTCTTTCTTTAGGTTAAAGAAATTTTCTTCCATGATTTTGTTTAAAATATTTTCTGGACCTTGCAGTTGGGAGTCTACATTTTTTTCTATCCCTGTTATTCTTAGGTTAGGCCTTTTTATAGTATTCTGGGTTTCTTGGATATTCTGTGTTAGAATCTTTTAGATTTAATATGTTCTTTGACTGCCATATCCATTTCTTCAGTTATATCTTCTATCCCTGATATTCTTTCTTCCATCTCTTGAATTTTGTTGGTAATGCATGTGTCTTCTTCTCTAGGTTTTTCATTTCCAGAATTAGCTCAGATTTTGTTTTCTTCATAGGTCTTATCTTAATTTTTAGGTCTTGAAACTTTTTATTCATGCCCTTCTCCTATTTGAATTTAGCTTCCTGTCTTTCACTAATTTCTTTAAGCAATTTGTTCAATTCTTTCATCTCTCTTTGTGTATTCCTGTTTTAGTTTGAGGGAGTTATTTTCCTCCTTTAGGACCTCCATCATTTTCATAACCTCAGATTTGAAATCCGTCTCTTGTGTGTCGAATGTGATAGTATCTTCAGGGCTTATTGTGGTGATAAGGACTACTGGTTTCTGGTGCTGTCAAATGGTCGTGGGAATTGTTGCTTGTGTTCTTAAGGTAACCTCTTTCCATTGAGATGTCTCTGGTGTCAGCAGGTTTGGTAGTCTCTGTTGGTCAAAAGGTTTGGAGATAGGTAGAGACAATGGGGCTTTGGTCCCCAGCCCTACCCTCTTCTGCTGGGTTCACTCTTTATTATGGCTCCCAGTTTATAACTCAGATAGGCCAGGCAGCAGCAGAGCTGGCAAAATGGTATAGTAGAAGAGAGCTAACAACATTTAAATGTTTCTAATCCATGGCACAGATTATGAAGCCAAAGAATGGTTGTCATCTTTCCATTTAATAATAATTTATCTGGTAGAAAGTGATCTAGTGGGCCTGGTTGCCTCCTAGAGGCAGAGGACAATGTATGATGCTGGTGTTTTTGCAGCGCAGGGCTCTCTCTGAGCCCTGGATGTCAGAAACTGGCCATGAGCCAAGCATGTGGTTAATCCTTGGAGATTATCCCCAGTGCTTTCTTGGATAGAACTTTTTGTGGATTTGCCTAGTAACCCGTAGTCAGATCCACTTTGTGTTCCAGACTGTGGTGTCTGCTCTGTGCTAGAAGCCACAGATGGTATTTTTGTCAGCCACAGCTCCCTCTGATCCACTGGAGTTGATAAGATGCCTGCCAGCCAAGCATGTGGCACTAGTCTTTGTAGAGCACAACCCCTTGTCTTCTGGGACAAGGGAATATTCTGTGGATTAGTTGGATGGCCTGAGGCTGAGCACAACTGTGTTCCACACAATTTGGTCCCCTCTTACCTATGGGTCACCAGTACTGATGTTTTGTGGTTCTCAGATCAGTCCTTAGGTCATTGTACAATGACTGCTGCTCTGCTGATCACAAAAGGTTTGTGTTAGGTAGGTGCTACCATCTTGGATCCCCCCCAAAATTACCACACCACATTTTCTTTATCCATTTTCCAGTGGAAGGCATCTAGGTTTTTTCCACTTTCTGGCTTTATTAATAAAGCCATGTGAACATAGTTGAACAAGTGCCTTTGTGGTATGATGGAACATTTTTTTGGAAATATGTTCAGGAGTGGTTTAGTTGGTTCTTGAGGCAGATTTATTCCCAATTTTCTGAGAATCCTCTACATTTTCACAGTGGTTATACAAGTTTTTACTCCCACCACCAATGGAGGAGTATTCCCTTTGCACCATAGTCTCACCAACAAGCTCATATCATTTCTTTCAAAGAGTGACTTTCTTCAATTGGAAACCTGAAGATTAAATTACATGGTCAACCTTAGGCTAAAGCCCCCAATTGTTAAAACTATTATTGTGACAAAAGAAATAACAACATTTAAATGTTTCTAATCCATGGCACAGATTATGAAGCCAAAGAATGGTTTTCATCTTTCCATTTAATAATAATTTATCTGGTAGAAAGTGATCTATTGTCTACAGTGTGTGAGGAACAGTCAGTCATGAAAACTGAGACCTAATCTACAATGTAAAGATGCTTTCTATTTTCCATTTTTTAATAATTTCTGTCATGTAGTTCAGCTTTGTCATTTATGAAAATATTTTCTGTCTTGATTATTTTATCAACTTGCTGGACATTTCTATCTGCTTCTCAAAATAACACAGATTCTCTTTTAAACTCAAAATCTTTAGATAGTAAACCGTGTTTAATAGATATGTTGTTCATGTTATTTTTGTCCTATTGTAATCCTTATTTGAGTCTTACATTTCAAAACTATCTTTTGGTAACATGACATAAAGCATAAATGTTATCTATCATCTTTGCATTCATATTCTACAAAATTGAATTTTTAAATCAAACACATTTAATTTTTGAGAACAATGTGATATTTCATATCTATAAACATTTCTTCAAAAATGTTTTAATATCCTTGCTAAATAAATGTTTACTTTTTCCCCTGAAATCTGACTTGTATCTCTGATTAACAAATTTAACAAAAAAGTGAAGTTAGAAAATATTCCTAAACCACTTCCCAAGTTAAAATATACAATTAATAATTTACATCTATTTTTGTCCAAATAAAAATCCTAAGAAGCAGTAAACAAAACTGTTAATTAAATCAAACTTAGAAATTGTTGGCACAGTTATCTCTTTCAATCAGTAAATGGAAGATTGCCAATGGATATTAACTGGCACATGGTATTGGTTAATTAGTGTGCAAAGTTGCCAAGTATCTCACCTAATTGTTAGGCAAAACACTGAATTTTGATTACTTAACTCTTTTCAGAGTCTAGATTAGTGCAATTAGTTGTAGTGTCCATATTTTATATTCTGTTTTAATCCAAGTGTATTTCAAGAGATCATGTAATATTTTCTAGGACAATACTCACTGTGATTTGTGTGAATAAATAAGATTCTTATTTGTAGCCTCATTTCAGCATGGCCTATCAAGTTTCCACAGCCATGAGTAGGCAAGTATACTGTGATATTTACATTCATAATTTTTCTGACATATTCCTATTACCTATTCATTTGAACATAGTCATTATCTATTACTGGGTGAATTTTAGTATGTAAATTGTCTGAGAAAAGTTGAATTCCTTATTCATGTCATAATATCAGTGATGGGTTCACCAAACCCTTAAGATGCTGATTCTCCAGTAACCTCTTTCTTGCCACCTCTTTGCTTTTCATTACAATTTTAGTAACATTGTTAGATATCCTTTAAAAAAACAAAACAATATACTTGAGTACACACATTGTAATACTTAAATATCTTTACCAACGAGTAATAAAACAAGCCTGCTGGTGTGCCCTTCCCTAGTGGTGTAGATGCTGACCAAGGGCCAGGACCCAAAAGTTAAGATTCTAACTGCATGGCATAGGTAATTCTATTGACACTATTTATTTTTCTCTAGAGTCTGAATTTTTTCTACTGGATATATATTGTCTTATCTATATACTCACAGCTTGTAAAAGACATTGAAAACCATCTTACTATTTCTCAAATGAACCAACTTCTATGAATACACTTTCAAGGCTCTCTGAAACACATGTTTTATTTTCCCTAAATGTGGCTAGAGAAGAGGCAAACAAGAGTCATGCTAAAATGTTGCTCAGAAGATGGTAAGTGACACCGCTCACTGATTCCTAGACTGTCTGCTTGAGTTTCAGGTGAATAGATTAGAAATCATTGCAGAGCAGATCTTTTATGAGGTAATTAAAGAAAAAAAGAAAGACAAAAGTTTTAAATGTAGGACAGAAGATAAAGACATAGGCCATTGCGCTGGGATGACTCCTAGCTGGAGAGTCCTCAGTTCTTACTGTAGAGCAAGAACAACTACAGAACCTGGATCCTAATCTTAATAGAAGAGCACTGGAGAAGTTGCCCACACCTCTACTCTCAGAAATACATACTTTATGATGGGTTTGTGGGGAGGGTGTGGAGATGCACTGAAGTAGATATAGGGAGATGGAGAAAGATAAGAAGACAGGGAAAATATAGGATCAAAGAGACCCTCATGCCAGAGCCTAGTAAAAGCTCTCTCACTAGCTGAAACATCAAGAATCTCATCAAAAATACCAACGTATGCAATGAAAAGTGCTGTCATACAAATAAAATTTCCTTCAAAAATGTTAAAGTTACAGTAAACCAGGCTTAAGGCTCGAGTGTATATTAGCTTTCTCTGATACTTTCTGAAAATCTCATGAGCAAGCCTACTAACTTTTGTTTATAATGAAGCTCTCCCAACTTTTGTATCCTCAGGATACGTTATCAACTGTAACTCCAACAAACACAACTCAGGAACCAGCCTGTGATCTGTGATTTCAGTTAAATTTCTTAACATCCCTGTGAGGATTAAAAAAAAAAACCCTTATAACTCACCAAAATCATGACTAGGGTTGTTGTATGCAGTAGCTGTGATTCTACCAAAGCCCATTCCTATGGTTAGGTGTGTTTTAAACTTCTCCTGAATGCTTTTTATTGATCCGCAACTTAAATATTTTTTAATAGTTTTGTTTGTTTTGGCTCATCTTTTGTTTTGTTTGTTTCTTTGTTTTTGTTCAGTGGAGGTTAGGAATATGCTTCAGTGGTTTAAAGATCTTGACCTACAGTCATCAACACCTGAATTCAAATCCCCAGCACCTCTCTAAAAGCCAGACAAGGATGCTTCTGCTTGTAACCTCAGCATGGGGGAGGAAACAGATGCTGAGCACTCAGTTTAGATTTGGTTAGAAACATCATTTCTAACTAATGAAGCAGAAAGTGGTGTTGGAAGACAACCAACATTTTCTCTGGCTTGCACAACTTCAAGTAGAATTCCAACTCTACTGTACTACCTTGTTTTATTTTTCCCACTGCTGTGAAGCAAAGAACTCAGATTTACTTGAGTAGAGGTCTGAGCTGTGTGGAACAGGGCCTCTACCCTAGCCTCTGATGACAATTTAAAAAAGATCAAAATCCCACAGGAGACACATGTGTCAGCAGTGGGAGGGGTGAAAACCAAAGGAAAAGTAGAAAATAAAACAAACACCCCCAAAAAATACAACCAACAGTAGATGTGTTGCCAAAAAGCCTGGGGTCCAACCACAAAGAAAGGTTATTTCACATACCATATAAGTATTGGGAAAATCTCCTCTTCTCAGAATTTGACAGGAGCAGTGACAAGTAAGATATTTAAAAAATGTTCCTGTGAAGGAGGCAGCTAGTCAACTTTAAAGGCAAAGGTGCCTCTCTGAATAGGCTACTTTGCAGCCCTAGGGCATCTACACAGGACTTTTCTAAGTTTTCACATACGAATACCTCCTTGGAGATGGGGGAAAACCCTGAGTCCAAACTACATAATGCCTGCATGTTGAAAACCACGTTTCAGCCATAGACTGGTGTGAGACTCAGTGACTAGCTTCCTGGAAGTAGAAAAGGGTGTGGTTAAATATGTTAGAGCCTAAGATGACAGTAGAAGTTTGCTAACCTCCCTTACCAGTCCCAAAAGACTAAAAATTCCTGATGTTATAATACTCTCTCTATCAACAATCCACAAAGAACGGTGCAGGAAGCAAAGTTTAGCCAACACATCACAGTTTCTAATCTCCTCAGAATATAACAATCTATGTATGCAGAGGGCAACAGCAAGATAGCAGAAACCGGATCCACACAGAATTTTCTCAAGAACTAAAGAGAACTTCTGCTTCACCCACCTAGACTACAATTGGTTGTAGACACAGGTGGCTCTAAGACTACATATCACAGAAGTACTTTCACAACCATGTTTATTATGTCACTATGCACACAGTTACCACGTAATGAACCTTGGCTTCTGTGAACAGGGAAATTTGTATAGAAGAGTTGGTATATGTGCACAATGTAATTTTCCTCATTCGTAAAGAAAAACAAAAGTATATAATATTTTCAAGGAAATGGATATAACTAGCAATCATCAAATTAAGCAAAACAACCCAGATTGAGACAAGTATTCCATACTTTCACTCACAGATATAGAATCAAATATATGAATATACATATATGTATAGTAATATACATATACACATAGTTAAAGGATCATATATATATGTACACATTTACATATATACATATGACATTTAAGTTGAAGGGGTACTGATTTTGAAAAAGAAGCAAGAAAGAGTGAAACTGGAGTATATGAGTCCATACTGTCAAAGTACATACATGTTACACTTGAATGACCATGGACCTGTCATTCTATAAAACAAGTATGTAAAAAACCGAAATAGTTAAGTAAACTTTACCAGAAAAGCCGTATATTTTATATTCCTACCAAAACCCTTCAATGATTGCTCATTTTACTTGAAGTAGAGAAGAATCACGGAAGTCCCCTGCTTAGTTATTAGTACAGCTTTAGTAATTCACTTAGTGTACTCTCTTAACCTATTGCATAATCCAAGTTTGCTGTAGCATCATAAAGATCCTTCTTGCTTTTGCTCTGCTTTCTCCTTTATTCTTTACAGAAACCCACACTTGAAATGAGGATCTTTCTGATGTAAATCTGTTCTCAATCCCTTTAAGGAACTATTATGATCCATTAGTTTTTGTTTAGCATTTCTAGATGTAAATTATCTACTATGTTTGTGTGCCCATTGTAAATTTCCCCACATCAAAAATATGATTATAGCATTTGTTAAAAACAAATGCTTTTTTAGAACAGAGAATGTGTCTGCTTGAGTACGTGAGAAAATTATCTCAAGTGGCTAGCTGTTCAATAATTATTTCTTAAACTAATAAAGTAAAATATCAATGAATGTACAAAGATATTAACATGCACATTCTCTTGAAAATAAATGTCACAGTTAATAATACTTTTAATCTGTTTTGTGATCATAAAGTATACTATTGTTTCATTGTTGGTACTCTACTCTCATGAAATATAATTGCTAATGAAATTACCATGCCCCAAAGAATGACAACAATCCAAATGTTTGAATTCTACTTAACCATGGTACCTTATCACAGTTATAAGGAAGAAAATGACATCTAGTGTCACTCTGTCATGTTTGCCAAAAAGAAGTTGATTGAAAACAGGCCATCTTTTAGTAAACACTTAAATTGTCTAAGAACCTGTTATTTTTGTTGTGGTAGTCTCGCTTTCTAGGATTTCTTTTGCTTAAATCTTCTGGGATTATATTGCTCTTCTGCCCACTTGCAAATGTTTAATGCACTCTTCAAATAAGGGAGGGAGAGATGATAGATAGATAGATAGATAGATAGATAGATAGATAGATAGACAGATGCTAGAACTATGAATAAAACATTCTTGCTCTAAGAATTTATGTGACTTTTACTGTTACATGTTGGTTTTGTTTCTTCTACATTTCAAATGCACAGATAACAGTACTAGAAATGAGAACATTTATTTATAAAATCTGTGTAAGTACATAGCAATTAATTGAAGATTAGGTTCTTCCTTCTTTTCTTTCTTTTTTTGTTTGTTTGGCAATGCTTTTTAACTTAGACTTTAAATAACTAATGAAAATACAATAGCTTGCTCCTCTTTTGTAGTCTATAGAGATGCATACAAAATCTCATAAAGAAATGTGTACCACTGTACTTCTGTGGACTTCCTTTTCTCCCTTCTGCTCATACCGTGTGATAGCATTTCCTGTCATTCTAATGAGACACTGACTATTCTTCAGATATTATACAGGCAGATTAAGGATTTAATTTAAGGCAATAGCATATTAAAACAATCCCATCTTAACATGAAACTTCATTAATAATACTATGTATTGTCATTAACCAAAATTTACGATAATCTGGGAATTTTTTTTACTATATAAAAATCTATAGAGAGTAAATACTTCAGTCTCCCTAAAATCATATTAGCTGTGTTGCTATTTAAAGTTAGTTTTAGTAATTTATTTTGCTTATATATTTTTTTAATTTGTAAACTTTACATCCCAATTGTAGCCCCTCCCTCATCACTTCCAAGTCCCACCCTCCCTCCCTGATCCCCCTACGAGTCCTCAAAAAGTAGGAGCCCTCCTCCCCTAACATCTGATCTCAGCCTATCAAGTCTCATCTGGACTGTCTCTATCCTCTTCCTCTGTGGCCTGGTAAGGCCATCACAAGTGGGTACCAGAGTCTATATCAGAAGTAGTCCTTACTCCCCATATTATGGGACCCACCAGGAGACGGTGCTGCCTATTTAGTACAACTGACTAGAGTGTCTGGGCCCTCACCATGCACGGTCCTTGGTTAGTGCATGAGTCTCTGCAGCACATCCCCTCCTCTACCCAGATTTGTTGGCTCCATTGGTCTCCTTGTGGAGCTCCTGTCCCCTCCAGATCCTTCTATCTAGCAACTCTTCTGTAAGACTCCCTGAGACACGGTTTCTGTGTAGCCTTGGCTGTCCTGGACTTGCTTTGCAGACCAGGCTAACACCGAACTCATAGAGCTCTGCCTGTCTCTGCCTCCTTGAATCCTAGGATTATGAGTACCCATCACTGCATCTGGCTTTGGCTTTTCCTTCATCAAAATACTGTCAGAAATCAGAACGAGGAACCGTACACTTTGTGGAGCTATCTGCTGGTAGATCAATGACAAGGAGTGCCAACGGTCTTCCAGAGTGTTCTGCCTGAAACCTGGTCCTGTAGGAGCGCGACAATGTGAAACTGTAGGGGGCAGACACATTGGGTGGGAAGTTAGTGGGTTCAATCAGATAATAAGTAGCTGTAAAAAAAAATCAGTTTTCATGAATGAACTAAAAGATGTGGCTGTGGAAACAAATTACCATGGCAATTCTAGTCAGTTGCTTCCAGAAGTGATTAAAAGAATTATATTACCATATATGGCTTCCAGGGAAATGCATGTGCTCCTATTACAGGACCTTCTACTGACTTTTCAAAGGACATAGGCTGCCTTTGTCTTTAAAAACAATTCCTCACTTTTAAATTTTTTTCTCCCCTCTCTTCCCCTCCCGTCCCTTTGTTTGCCTTCCCCTCTCCTTCCCACTCCTTAAACTAGAACAAAAGTGTACAGAAAAGCAATCAGGGCAAACAGGGGAGCCGAATGAGCTCCTTTCCTGGGCATGAGATCACACCTTGGATTAGAACGTGGTTAAATGTGGAGCCTTGAGGGAAAACATTACAACTAATGAGTACTTTTTATTAATTATTTTTGAAGTTACTGTAATAATTGGATCTGTAAACAGATTCTGGTGTTTGCATGGCCCTGCTCCAGTTTTACTGTTCGCACACAGTGGTGGTTCCTCTCTAATTGTAGTGTTTTACGGGGCTCTGGCAGGAAGTTTTCCTTTAACAGGAAATATGTGGGTGACATTCCATATTTGTCTGCCTTACAAATTATTTTTGGCAAAGGAAATATGGGCATTCTATGCCACCAAATCAGCTTTGAATAAGAGATTTCCTTTTTTCTTTTTTTTCTTTTCTTCTTTCCCCCATCCTCTTTGACAGGCTAAAGCAGCTACCAAGCAATGGTTTTAAGAACTTTTCCTTATATTTAAGCCTTTGGTCTTGTTTGCTTCTATTTGTTGAGTTTGACAAAGCCTCTCTCTTGATCAAATATTTCGGCAAATTCCTGCCTGTATGCCTCCCTCCTGGCTGGCTTTGTCTGGACCTACATCTTGTTTTTGAAGAGCCTATCCCAAGATCAGCAAAAGACCCTGATTTATCAATTTCTTGAGCATCCCTCCATCTGAAGCCAACTAGCCTTGATGTCCAATAAATTTCTTCATCCTCCATCTTTAATGATAAGGTGCTTACTTTCCAAGAATACCTTCAGCTCCTTATAACAAGAATCTGACCATGGGTGCCATCTCATAATAATTTTTTACCCATAATTTCCAGCCCCCTTAACTATAAACCCCTAATTATTGGTGTTATAATAGGTTCAAAGAGAAGCCCCAAGGTTTGGGCCTTAAATCAACATCTTAGTTAAGGATATACATTCCTGTAAAATGTTTGTTTGGGAATAGAGATATTAAAATAGTCTTGAAATAAATGCTTCATCACTATTTAAGATGCAGAAGTGTAATTTTTCATTAATAGCATAGAAAACATTAAATATGAATCTTATGTAACAAATATAAAACTGTGTTAATGCAAGGAATTCAAATTTCTTCATCTCTCCTTTCCCATAAAAACTTTCCTCAGATGGTTTAATCCCTTCTAAATCTAGCGAAACTTTTGTTTTCACAAAGATCCTGCTTTGGTCTCAGAACTTGCTATGGTGGCTGACCACAGTGTCTCTTTCCTTCATTTCATTTGCACTTATTCTTTTAAAATTGGCCAATAAGGAAAGACTTTAGAAGGAAAAAAAAAAAAAAAAAAAAAAAAAAAGAAAAAAGAAAAGAAATGACATTGAAATGGACAGCAACTAACTAGGGAAGGACAAATCTGCATTTGAATAAAAACCAAATATACTTACTGTCTTGGTGTGTTTTCTTTTCTGAGGATGCTCTCTTGATCAAGAGTAAAGTTTTGCTATGTTGTGACATTTCGATAGGAGATAATCAGTTTTCTCCAGTGGAGTTTCACTGGGTTTATCAAACGTACTCCTTCCTGGACAGGTTTAATACTTAGAAGTAGTTAGTCAATGCAAAATGGATTTGATGTTTTCTGTGCATTTTTCTGTTTTGTTTTATATTTATTGTCATAGTTTTTTTTTTTACTCAGTTTTCATTTTTTCCATTTTTGTTGCTTTTCTTGGTTAATTTGAGGGAGGGAGAGAGAGAGAGAGAGAGAGAGAGAGAGAGAGAGAGAGAGAGAGAGAGGACGAGAGAAGGAGAGAGAGAGACAGAGACAGAGACAGAGAGAGACAGAGAGAGAGACAGAGAGACAGAGACAGAGAGACAGAGAGAGAGAGAGAGAATGAGAATTGATGTGAGTGGGTAGCGAAGTTGGTTGGGAGATTCTTGGTGCTAGTAAGGAGAAAGATTATGATCAAAATATATTGTATAAAAAATAATTTATAGATGATTTGAGGAACTGGAGAAAAAGTCCATCATTTAAAAATGTCTGTTTTTGCAAAGGACTCTCATCATCCAGGTCAAGCTACTCACAGATAGCTATAAATTCATTTCCAGGACTCTAACACCTTCTTCTGGCCACATACACATGTATATATAAGGGCATATGGTCATAAATAACAATAACTTTTAATGTTGTTATTTAATAACTTAGGAAATTACTGTGTACCTTTGCCAGAATGGGAGATGCATAGTTCTAATTACAGAGGCTGGTGCGGAGAGTATAGTGGGGTAGTTCATGTCCACTGAGTCCTTCAGTCTCATGGTACCTAAGGTTTCTCAGTGTATTGAATATCATAATGGTTAAACAGAGGGTTTGCTTTTTCCTATCTAACAGCTATGTGTAGATTTTTTAAAAAATCAACCTTATATATCTCAATAAAATTTTATTTGGCTTTTAAGTTGTATGGTATTTGTCATACTTTCTTTTTATTCTTTTAAATTTTTATTTATTTATTTATTCACTTTACACCTTAGCCATAGCCTCATCCCCCTCCTCCTCCTAGTCCCGCTGTCCCTCCCTCTCTCCCCTCCCCCTCTCCTATTCCCATCCACACCAGCTTATCAAGTCACATCAGAACTGAATGTGTCCTCTTCCCTTGTGTCAAGGCAAGGCAGTCCCACCAGGTTTGCAGAAATAAAGATAGATCAGATAGAATGAGAGAATGTCCAACTAATGCCTGGCCAAACCAAAGACCCACTCCTTGGGAGTGATCCAACCCTTGACACTATTAACAATACTCTGCTATGCCTGCATACAGGAGCCTAGCAGCATTGTCTTCTGAGAGGCTCCATCCACCAGCAATTCAAAACAGATGCTGAGACTCACTATCAAACATTGAGTAATGCATAAGGAGTCTTGTGGAAAAGTGACGAGAAGGAGAAAAAGACTTGGAAGTGACAGGAGCTCCATAAGAAGACCAAATACAGCCAATTAACCAGGACGCAGAGGGCCTAAGACTGAAGCACCAACCAATGACCATGCTTGGACTGGACCTAGGCCCCCTACACAGATGTAGCCAATGGACATCTCAGGCTTCATGTGGGTCTTTTAGTAAGGGAAGCTCGAGTTGTCTCTGATATGGACTCTGTTGCCAGCTTTCTTTTTATTCTTTTTTAAAAATATATTTTATTAATTTATTCATATCACATCTCAATTGTTATCCCATCCCTTGTATTCGTATACGTTACCATCAAGCAGTAAATAAGATAACATCCCAGTGTTGTGAATGTATAAATCCACCACCATGGCCAGGCTTCCTTAGCAATGAGTCCTCAGATTTTCAAATACAGCAAAGCTGAAGTGCTTTCAAAGGTAAAGAGTGAGTCAGATTCAGTCTTCTTAAAAGTGCTGTGATTTTTCTCATCTCATCATATAAACAATACACAGTGATTAGAGGAAGCTTCAAAAAACAAAGTAAAGTAAAAATTACTCAAAAGCCTATTACACAATAATTATTATATTGAAGAATGAGTCTGCCATCTGTGCTCCCACCCACGCTCCTGATGTTATAAAGCAAACTTGTCCACTGTATCACAGGGGATATTATCTTTCCCTTATATATGAGAGCTTTTAATTTTCTTGCCACATGAAGTCTAAAAACTGAAGGGCCACTTTTAGTTTTTATTTTAACATATTAATGTAAATTTGAATAAAATTCTGGTTATAAGTGTTTTACATTTCTCATTTTACAAAAGTCATTACAGTAGTATTTTCTCTCTTGGTCTTCTGTGACTCAAGTGACCAACAGATACTAAGCCTTTTAGAAGGAACTTTAAAAATAGAAATTATTTTCAAATGCTCTCTCTCTCTCTCTTTGTCTACTTCCCTCCGTCCCTCCCAACAAAGGGAGACATGATGCTTCCCAACTTACTTCATTCTTTCAAATTTTGTTGTCCTCTCTACTGACCTGGCTGCTTAACCAGATTTTTTTAATCCCATTTTCTTGCAATTAAGCCACCAGTCACACACTCTTACTACACATTAATTAATTACAAATTTTCATCTTCATCCAAACAATGTGAGTCTTCCCAACTCCCTCACAGATGGAAAGCAGCTCTGTGCTCAGTTTCTATAGCTCTTCTTAGTACATGTACCCTTCACTTAACTTTGTTATTATGAGTTTTGGAAGTGAGAAATTGGTATGCAATGCCTTGTGCTACTTTTTGTTAGCATATGCCCTCCAAAAAAAAAATCTTTGATATATGTTCTCAGTGCTCAATGAACGTAAATTTAAAGATTCATTTTAAATTATTTTTAAGGTCTATGTCAACAAAAATCATGCCTAGATTCATTCCTGTTTTTTTCCTTTGAATTTTCATTAATATTACTATCCTGGTGAAATCACCTCCTCTCTCTCTCTCTCTCTCTCTCTCTCTCTCTCTCTCTCTCTCTCTCTTTCTCTGATTTGCATATTAAGTAGCTTCCCTTTCCTCTTTCCTCTCATGAAAATTGGGCCTATCCTATTCTGTCAAATCTTTCTCTGATTCATCACCTTTTCCACCACTCAATTAGGCCTCACTTTCAAACATGGGTGCTACCTTCTACAAACTATCTTTACTTTCATTGTTTGGGACTAAAGGTGTGCACCACCATACCTTGACTTAAGCTTTTCTTTACCTGAAACTTACTCTATACAAGGCTGGCCTTGAATTCAGGACTGCTTGCCTCTGTCTCCTAAATTAAAAGTGTGTGTGTATTCCAGCTGAATCACACAGACCTAGAAGGTCTTTGGATGCTATCTCTTGCCAGAACATCCATGTTCTGAACTAAAATTCCCTATACTTCTGTAATGCAGGCTATTCTACTATGGACAGAAAAAATCAAATTAATTTATCTCAGGTTTAAGTTGCTGATTGACTTTTCAGATGTCACAAAATGTCCTTCACTAATTGTACCCAGACTTCTTCCTAAAAGGGAAATATGTCTGATACTCTTTGTTCTTAAAATTGCATCCCAGTACTAGGTAGGCAGAGGCAGAGGCAGAGGCAGGCGGAACTCTGCTAATTGGAAGCCCACCTGATCTACATATTGAGGTTCAGACCAGTTAGGGCCTACATAGCTATACCCCAACTCAAACAAAAGCAGAATAAATCACATGGTAAATCAAACAGAATATTGAAAAACACACTAACAAAAAAGACCTACACTGGTGTTCTTTAGTGTAGAAACAGCAGCAACTAAAACATTAATGTGGATATTAATAAATATTTTGAAAAAGAAAAAATGTATTTACTTATTCAGTATATATTCTACATACACTCCTAAAATGTTTTGTCTCTTTCATTTGTATACTGTTTTTATTTACATTTAATGCCACTTTCAATATATTCTAATACTAAAAATTAAACCCATGGCCTGCTATTTAAAACTTATTTGCACATGGTTTCCTTTTCCCAGCCTTGGAACCCTTTCCTACCCATCTCAATTGTTGTGGAAGGCTGTTCTGTCCCCTACAATGTGAGGACCCCTTGGTCTTGCACACTGTATATTCAGGTAAAATGTCATGAACACTTTTCAAGATGACCAAAAATAAGATGACCCTACTCAGAACTACTGCTTAAATAGGAATTCTAGATCATATCTTGGATGACCTCTTTAGGCTAAAGTGACATCATGTTATTTTTGTCATTTTATTGGAGCTTTAGCTAGTGCTTGTATAATGGCATTCTTAATAACTAAATATATGCCATATTGCATGCTTTTTAAAAATTCTTGTAACATTTCTTAGTCTTTGATACTTTCCTTCATTGTTATGTTCTTATTGTTTTTAATCGTTATGTATCTCATTCTGAAATGAAACCAAACGCGTTGGCTAAATAGATTAGTGTCACCAGTGAGCTCTCATTAGCTCAGTGCCTCCTCTTCGCTAGTACTGTGGTTGGAGCTCAGAGTTCTGAGATGTTTCCTGGGGCTTTATCCTTCTCTTGTCAGTGCTGCGCTTCTTTCCTCCATCTGCTGGTGTGGGTGTCTCCCACGTTCAGCTCGTATCATAATATCTGTTGCCATGACCACTGCATGTGCTACCCTAACCTGTTGTTTAGCACCTCAACTGCTGCTCATGCTGATTCGACCTCCCCAAGTTAGTGACCAGAAACTTTTTGTCTTACATCAGTTGTTCCGGAGTTATAATTAGTATCCAATGGAGAACTTAAAGAAGTGATGTTCACGTCTAGTCTCATTTCTTTAACTACACAGTGACAGGCAATGTGATATCCTCCTCTTCAAGTTGTTCCAGACTGGAGTATCCCTTACCTCAAAGTGACTTTCCTATTCCTTCTATGAATTAATATTTAAAAATAGGTTTTGTTGTCTTTGTGAATGTTAAATTTAGCAGTTTGTTGTCAACAAGGCTGTTAGTCCATTTTCCCTTAGTTTAAAATATCCATCCTTTGTCATTTTATAGTTCCAGAAATAATATTCTTGCATTCTCAACTTTCCTGGGTTCTGTGAAAAGTAAATGTGTAGGAAATCCTTTGTTATTTTCCACACAAGCAAAAGAAGACAATAATAAAATTTAGTAGCAAATACAATCTTTCAGTATTTCCTGTGTAAGAGCATTGGCTAAGCACTATTTTAAAAAATAAGGAATTCCACTTAAAACTCACAACCATTCTAAAAAGCATTGCACATGAAAGAGATATGCAGGTCAGTGGCAGAATGCATGTGCATGTGCATAGTGTGGGGATTTGATCCTCAGCATCATAGATGACACTGACACTAGAGAAATACATTGCTCAAGGTAAAGTTGGAAATATAGAACACCAGACTTGTACCTCCAATGTACTTTTTATAACCTTATTTGAAATTGCACCTAAACACACACACACACACACACACACACACACACACACACACACGTTATTGTTTGATCAACTATCTAGCAGCTGGCCATGAAATTATATGTGCTCATTATGCAAGTTGTTTTTGTTTTCTTTTTTTTTTCTTTTTTTTTTTCATTTTTAGTTTTTCTAGACAAAGTATCTCTGTGTAGTCCTGTCTGTCCTGGAACTTGCTCTGTAGACCAGGCTGGCCTGAAATCATAGAGATCCAACTTCCCTTGCCTCCTGAGGGCTGGAATTAAAGGTGTACACTACCAATGGTTGTCTGTGTTTCATTTCTTAAAATGTTCTAATTTGATCCTAGGTTTTATCACTTAATTTAGGGTATAATAGTTTATTCATGATCTTAACTTAGGCATTGCTTGATTAGTTACATCTATATTTCATGAGCATAAAGCCAGCCTTTTAACACTTATAGGCACTTTCTAATACCCATAATTGCTAAAGAAAACAACCGCCATAATGTCTTTTATTTAAATACTTAAAGATGTATAAGAGTAACTTCACCTATTTTACACACACACACACACACACACACGCACATACACACACACACACACACGGAGACAGACAGACAGAGACAGAGAGAAACACACACTATATCTGTGCTCATAGGATTAGAAGCTAAATAGTTTCATGATGGCTGTCTACATACCGAAGAGGCAGAACCCAGGGGCTGCTGCTGCAAAGGAGCTGGAAACTGATCAAGGGGAGGAATGTCTGATCATTCTTTTCTTGACCAAATATGAAGGCCCAGGTCCCTTGGGAATGGCTGATATGAGGACACAATGAAGAACTGAAGTCTGCCTCCCATTATAGAATGGATGCAGGAACAGCCACATACATTCTAGAAGGATGGAACTTGCACCCACTGATTGCTCCTCCATTAATTCTACTTTTAATCTATCATGGTCTCCAGCCTGTCAGATGGCACAGTTTACAGTCAAGGCATGCATTTCTCCATCAGTTGCTTTTCCACATACATTTCTCTCAGGAAACACCTTCAAAGATACAAAAGTGTGTTTCACTAATCTCCCAAGTCTCTAATGATCCACACAGGCTGGTTATGATGAATAAACTTCATATGTACCTCCTCCATTAATTCTTCTATTCCCCAGTTTTAATGTTTGAAATTTTGAAATTCCTGCTAGCTAGTTGTTCAAATCAAACTCCAGGCTTCTGCATGAAACTTCTTTTTCTCTCATTGGTATCACTATATCTCCTAGGAATTTATTAATGCTGTTATTCTCACCTGGTCACGACAACATTGTTTTGCAAGATGATTTTAATATCTTTTCTTAGATTTATTTATTAATTATACATATTCTGTTTTGCCTGTATGTATGCCTGTGTGTCAGAAGAGGGCACCAGATCTCACCATCGATGGTTGTGAGCCACCATGCGGTTGCTGGGAATTGAACTGAGGACCTCTGGAAGAGCAACCAGTGCTCTTAACCTCTGAGCCATCTCTCCAGCCCCAGTTTTAATATATTGAAGAAGGCCTTGCAAATACCTTTCTTGTACACTTCCATTCCATTCTCCAAATAAAAAAGTCACACACCTCTCTACTACATATACACTAGTAATTCCATATCACATTTTAAGATAAAATACTATAGCTACCCAAGTGGTGCATGCCTTTAATCCCAGCACTTGGGAGGCAGAGACAGACAGATTGCTCTCAGTTTGAGGCCAGCCTGGTCTACTAAGTGTATCTTGGACAGCCAAGGCTACACTTGCCAAAAAAAAAAAAAAAAAAAAAAAGAACTCATTATACAGTCCTTGCTTTCCTTTTCACATAATTTTATGCTTATTTTATGTCCATTTTCCTTTGGGTACACTGAATTTCTTTTTTCCTGGAATACGGTAAGCTCAAAGTTCTTGTGGATAATTTTTTAGATGAGTTTGCTTTGCTGGGTTCTTTGTTTCATTAGAATATCTGATTATATCAAATTCTTAGTGAGGTTTTATCAAACACCCACATTATAATTAATGCCTTCAAAGTTGTCCTATCTCATCAAATCATAGTGTCTGGAATTTTTCTGTTCATCCATTTGATTATGTGTTTAGTTGATTTCTTCCTTCATGTTGATTGGCACCAAGTTTTTTTGCTCAATATTATAGCAATAAACATTTATGGAACACTTAGATGAACATTACATAGAATGTGGACATACGAACTTCAATAACAACATGAAAATTGGGGGAATTTTGTATTTACAATAGGAATAATCAATTATAGCAGTAGTGCTAGCAGCTAGATATGATTTCACAGAGATGGCAGAGAGAAGCAGGCTGGGAACTTCATAGAACAGAGCACTGAAGGACCACAGTTGAAATTAAAAGCAACGGAGAGAACTGATCTGAAAGTTTTCAGAAACTCTTCAGGCTCCTCGCCTGGTTCTCTCTTCATTCCTGTCCTGTGACTGCTATTTTACAGCCTTCCTCTGTGGAAATGTGGACATCAAGAGGTTGTCCATGGGACATTGAATTTCTGTTTTCTCATAAGACAATCCTCTGAACTTCTCAGCTCCACACAGGGAAACATTGAGACCCACTATCCCTTCACCAGAACTGTCCACATCTCATAGGGCGCCCCTTCCCTGCAGTGATCCACACCTCCCTGCCTGAAGGAGGTACATGGGAAATTCCATCAACAACATGTAAAAGAAAGGAAGGAGAAGAAATATGGTTTAAGGATTTAGAGTTAAATGTAGAAATCTTGAGTCTTAGGTGATGTCATTCCTTAAAAGAGAAAAGGAGTATTGACTATTCAGAATAGGCATAGTATAGATTCAGAATGCCCTTGCAAATTCTGTCAATATACTTGCCTAAGAATTTGTACATATATCAATTAATCTAGCAAGGGTTTCAAAGGTACGTATCAATTAATGGTATGATAGGAACACCTCAGTCCTAGGAGTAATAACATTGTAGTAACCACTGTGCTATGGTAACACCATTTTCTGATAACACCAATTTCCACCAAAAATATGCCTATATTTTCTTGTTTAATGCTATGAACAACCCACAATCATATTAGAATTTGGGAGAAATGACTGATATGCATTCCAGAAATACAAGTGTAGACATCTGATTTTTTCCTTTGTAAACTTTCAAGCAGAATTTTACTGTAAATCATAATGTTGATAACACTCGTTAGTATGAGGCCCAGAGGCTTTGTATGAAAAGCCAGGGCAACTCAAGACTCCTAAGCAGGCTTGTTACTTATTGTTCAAGAGTCTAAAAGGTTTTTTTTTTTTTTCATCATCTTAGACTTTTTCTTAATTTGTAATATGCTGACACTGGAAGATACAAATCTCATTAACATATTTTAGACTACTGTGCTAACTTTTCATGGCCAGGACCAAGTCCCTGACATAAGTAACATATGAGAAAAGCTTTATTTTGATTCATGGTTTCAGCAGTTTTAGGATCTTGTTTTATTGCCCTCATTACCTTTGGGTCTGTGGTACTAGAGTGATCCTGAAAGGGGGCAGATAGTAAGGAAAAAAAAAAGTCTGGTTACCTTGTAGTGTCTAGAAAGTAGAAAAAGGCAAAGAACAATGAGATAAGGAATGAAAGTGAGAGCAAAAATGAACACTGAAACACAGCAAAAGTGAGAGATAAAGGAGGGACAGGGTCACCAAAGTAACCTTTAACCTCCAGTAGTTTTGTCTTTGTGCAGGACAATTTTATGTCATTTTTATACAAAAACAATAGTCATCTGAAAGAAGGAAATCTTATTTTTAAAAAAAGCCTTCATAAGCTCTGGCTGTAATTAGTGATTGACAGGGTAGTTCTGGGTAGTTCCACCCCTGAGCTGGTATTGCTGGCTTCTATAAGGCAAGGTGAGTGGCCCATCAAGCAGCACACCTCCATGGCTGCTGCTTCTCTTCCTGTTTCTAGGTTTTGCCTTGTTTCAGTTTCTATGAAGAATGATATTAAAGTGTAAGTGAGATAAACCTTCTTCCCCTCATCTTGCCCTTGGTCATGGTGTTTAATTGCAGCAATAGAAACTCGAACTAAGACAACCTTCTTTCCAATCTAGACCCCTAAAAGTACTGCTACCTGCTAGCACTGACACTGGCTGGCCATCAGGTCTTCAGCATATTGACCTTTGGGGATAGTTAAGATTTAATTGAAAACTGGCAAGCTGGAGAAGAAAAGAAAAGATATATATTTCACATGTATAATCATTTCTCAGAGGTGTTTAAACAACAACATGTATATGTAAACCTTTTCAATTTCTACTAGAATCCCTGCCTTGTGCTTTCCCATACACGGATAAGTATTGGATAGCTATAAGTGTGTATTACACCCAGCAACTGGGGAATCCAATTGAGACCTTTTACACTAGAAGCCTTTGACCTATCCCTAGTTCAATCCCAAACATACTTCCTAGAACTCACAAGGATATGCCACCTAGAACCTTGTGTCTAAACAAGCACACACCTTAGCAGGTGTTTGGAGTCAACAAGTTATTCTTTAGTGTCATACTTCCTAAGAATTAAGCAAATGGCTAATTGTTTGAAAGAGGCAGAGTAGACCTGAAGCATGTGATTGGGTAGCCACATGCCTGAGAAGACTATGTGCCAGTTAGTTTTTGTCAATTTGACACAAGATAGAGCTATTTACAAAGCAGAAGCCCACTAGAGGTAATGCTGCCCTCAGATTGCCTGTAGGGCAAATATGTAGGGTATTTTTTCCATGGACGATTGATGTGGGTGGCCTAGCTCACAGTGCACCCATCTAGGGTGTCACCCTTAGGTAGGTGTTCTTGAGTTGTATAAGAAAATAGATAAGCAAGCCAATAGACTACATTCTTCCACAGTTTCTGCTTCAGTTCCAATCTTCAGGTTCCTGCCTTGACTTCTCATAGTTATAGACTGTGAGCTGAGAGTTATAAGCAGAAATAAAATCCTTCCTCCTCAAGTTACTTTCGATCATAGTGTTTGATCAGAGAAATAAAAAATCATCACTAAGACAGGTTGCTACAATTTATATCAATGTAAAGAGTAAATGAAAAACATGTAGCACCACAGGTGAATATTTGGATTAAGGACAATAGATGCAAGAGTGAACAGGAGTGAATGCATACATATTTCTAGGTGTAGTTAATAAGACCAACACTATACGTCATGAATATTATCACATAGAATCCCTTGTTGACAAATCTTGTCAATTCACCAAAATTGCAAATCATGCCTTATTATTAAAGTAACTTCCAGTGACAAATCTGGACCGAATGTGATGTCGTGGTAACAGAGAACTAATCCTCATGAATAAACCACAGATTTAGGAGTTATCTAGGACCCCTCATTTTTGTCATTTCTTGGTATCAGTGAAAGCTCAATGAACAGCTAGAGTTGGGGTTAGACTGCCTTATCTATTAATGTTAATAAATTAACATGGCAAAGAGGTGGGTGTGGAGGCATGAGGCCTGTGCCTTGAACTTCATCACAGGGAGGCAGAGGTAGGAGGATTTCTGTGAGTTCTATACAGAACCTGATCTACATAGAAAGGAATAGGCCAGCCAGGACTACACAGTGGCATGCAACCAAAGAACAATCAAGCAGGCAAACACGTAGACACTACGTTAAGTCCATTGACCGTCTGCTTAAATATTACAAGTGATCTTTCTGCTGTGAGACAAATTATCTCACTTGCTTAGACTCTCAGCACACTCCTTACACAAAATCACCTCAGCCAAGCAAAAGACAGATATGACACAATAAAAATCAAAAGGAACATTTGAATATGTTATTGAATATTAATTGGCTTGAAATCAATTCAATTTGAAGACAAATCAACTAAAGTGACCAGTCAATTCTTTTGAAAATGTTTATGCTGTAGCTCTACAAAGAACTGAATCCCACTTCTGAACATGTCCTTCTCGTTCTTAGAAGCAATCACTTTATATATCTATGAAAGATTTTTGAAACAAATTTACTTTTAAACAATGGATTTTATTTTTGAACGTCAAACCTAAAGGTTTTTTTTTTTAATCTAAACAGCTTTTACTTTTTTTCCATTTCCCAAAGGACCACACTCAATTGAAACATTATCATTCTAGCTTTTTTAATTTTTACATTTCCTTATACTTTTTAAAAAGAGGGCTCAGCATGCTGGTTCAAATGAAATTATTTTTTAAAAAGGACAATACAGGCAGTAAACTTTAAACCCCTTCCCAGATCTAGCCAAGGGTCAGAACATTCTCCACAGTTGAGTGGAGAGTGTGATATGACTTTCTCATGTACTCTGATGCCTCACATTTGACCATGTCCCCTGGAGGGGGAGACCTGGTGGCACTCAGAGGAAGGACAGCAAGTAGCCAAGAAGAGACTTGATACCCTATGAGAATATACAGGGGGAGGTAATCCCCCTCAGGAACAGTCATAGGGGAGGGGAATAATGGGAAAATGGGGGGGGGGAATGGGAGGATACAAGGGATGGGATAAACATTGAGATGTAACAAGAATAAATTAATAAAAAAAATTAAAAAAAAAAAAAGGACAGAGCCATTAAATTTCTTTTCAATTTGATGATATAAAATCTAGTACTGACCCAATACATCTGTTTAAGCAATAAAAATGGGACACATCAAAGGGAAATATCTGTTTCAACATTTCAGTACACACATTGCTAAAAAATGACTGATCAAATAGCCTTCTGCCATGGTGGCTACTGACAGCAAGTGAAATGTTAGAACATCCAAAGAAGAATTGCATATTGGTAGAAAACAAATAATGTAGGAACAATGCGCACACGAACAGTAACAATGTTAAAACAATTGACATAGCAGAGGAATACACATGAATTCTAGAAAGGATGCAGAATACTGGAAATAGGGGACACCTTGCAAATCTTTGATATTCAAAATGAATGACAACATTTCTGGCAGTTCAAGTGACAAACTCATTCATAAGTGCAGCTGCTCTTCAACTTAGAAACTCTATTGATAACTCATCAGAGTGTCATGGTGTCATGCCCTGATACCCAGAAGAGGACTGAATCGCTAGGTGAGAAACAGCAAAATTCTTTTCTGTCAAAGATGAGACATGCATAGACAGAAGTGCTAGGGGTATGAAGACAACCCAGATGGAAGCTGGATCTGGAACACAAAGTTTCCTACCCACAAGGAACCTTTAATATCAATTGACAAGTGACAGCAGCTTTCAGTTACAAAATACAAGACCGTAGAGGGCAACAGTGTCATTTCACTGATGCATGATAATGAATCCATTAAAGAGGGGCACAGTCATACACCAACAACAGTGCACAGGATGATGGCATCATCATTACACAATAAATGTGAAAAGGCAAAAGAGTTTTCTTAGAAATCACATGTCATTCTATATGTTTTTATTTCACATACGTAAATAGTATTAAACAAATAAAAGATAGAACCAATTAACAGTGGGAGTCAGCAATTAATAGTAAAACTATTCATGCTGAACATAGTGACATATACCTTTAATCTCAGCACTTGGAAAACAGAGGTGGCAGATCTGTGATTTTGAAGCCAGTGTAGTCTTCACAGAGAGATCCTACTTTAATAAAAGAAAAGAACAACACCACCAAAAATCACAAAATCTAAGACTATTTTAAATGAGAAAATTTAAATACTTTATTTACTTATTTATTATAATATATATATATATATATATATATATATATATATATAATTTATTCAAGTGGATTAAAGATCTCAACCTAAAACCAGACACACTAAATCTGATAGAAGGAAAACTGGGTTAGAGCCTCGAGCTCATTGGCACCATAGACAGCTTTCTGAACAGAACACCAACAGCTCAGGCTTTAAGGTCAACAATTAATAAATGGGACTTCATGAAACTGAAAAGCTTCTTTAAGGGAAAGGATATTGTCAACAGAATAAAATGACAGCTTACAGACTGCAAAAAGGTCGTCACCAACCCTACATCTGGCAAAGGGCATATATATATATATATATATATATATATATATATATATATATATATATATATATATATATATAGAAAGACAGATAGCGAGAGATGGAGAGCCAGGTTGGGAGGGGCGCGTGTCTGCAGAGATCAAAGGACAACCTATATAGTCAGTTTACTCCTTTCACCATTTAGGTACCATGGGTAGAACTCAAACCATCAACATTGGTAGCAAATCACTTACACACCAGATACCTCAGTCCCAGGGAACTGATTTTTAATAATAGGTAAATTTGAAAATGTAAAATTTCAGTCTGAAGAGACCACAGGTTTAGTTAAAAGGTATGAAGATTGTGTTAACCTTGGCTCCTCTTATCTGGTGATTTGTTTGAGTCCAAACTCAATCCTGCATTCAAAAGAGTTCTCTTTTTTCTATTGTGTTTATCTCAACCTACATGTGACATCTAGCAACACAAGTATATACAGCTCACACTTCTCTTTCAAGCATATGGGCTCTTTGAAGACCCTCAGATTTTAAGAACAATTATATAGATCTCTGTTTTCTTATCCTCCTTTTCTTTGCTCTGATTTTCAGTAGAACTTCCTATTAAAAGGCATTAGTCTAGCCTCACATTTCGAAAATGTGACACTTTATGCCAGGCTAATATTCCCCTCCCCCACCGAAGGTAACAAACGCCATTTTATAGATACATTGGAAGGAGACCATCTCCTTCTGTTTAAATAATTTGTGTATAGATATCTCATCAAGGGCCAGAGAGATAGCCCAATGGCTACATAAATTAGTTTAGGTAAATCTAATGACTGAGGGCCAGTTCCAGACAACTACATGATAGAAGGAGAAAACCAGATCTTTTAAGTTGTCCTCTGAACTCTGCATGTGTGCCATGGCATGTATATGCACACAAGTATACATACCCACAAATAAATGTAACAAAAAATTTAAACCTTTTATTTTTTTCTGAATATTTTGTGGAAATATATAATAAAACCCCACTTTCACAGAAAGGCAAGAAATCAAAATAAAAAAACAAAAACTCCTGTAAGAGCATTGTATATAAGACAGGCAGAACATTTACTATGCATACATTTACATTTCCTTCGATGAAACATAGTTGGGTGGCAAAATATATATTTACATTCTTTTGCCAAATTTTCAAATAGTGAGGACAGTCTATTTCATTTTTTTGGACAAACTACTAATAATCTCAATTTTGTATTTTCTTCCCTTTCATTTAAATGTTCATATAAATCAAAATAATTTGAAACTCCATTGTTTTCAAATCAAATATCCTTTAAGTGTTTCACGGAAATATTTCCCTGTTGCTGTGATTCAGGAACTCACTGATGCTCGTGTTTCTCAGGAAAAAGTGACATTGTGACAGTATCTCTACTCCACTGGGAAGAAGGGGCATATTTCTGAATAGTTTCTTCTTTTATATTTTCCCAGGAATTTTTGGTTGCAACTTCTGAATCAGGAAATGCATATTTATTGAGCTTGGTAGACCACGGAATATTGCAGATGAAGTTTAACCAGCAATGTGGATGCTCTTCCAAGGAATCACATCCAAAGACCTTTTAGGTCTTTGTCATCCAGATGGAATGGACGCCTTTAATCCCAAACAATGAATGTAAAGCTAGTTTGTAGGAGGAAGCACCCATTTTTTGAAAGTGACATCTAATAGAGGTCAGAAAGAGAGAAACGTTTGTCAGAAGGAGTCAGAGATAGGATATACCCAACTCTCACGACAACAGACTGGAAAGAGCAGTACAATAAATTGGGACAGTAGAGGAGGTGTGGGAAGAGGAGAGGGAACAGAAGGCGATAGAATAGATCAGAGTACAGTAGAGAGATCAATGTAGAAGATTCTACGGTAGAGTTGAGTTTAGTACAGAACAGAACAGTACAGTACAATACAAGCACTTCAGTGCCGTTCAGTGTGTGGAGTTTAGAGACAGAGCAATTCAGGAGAGTCTAAGAGAAACTAGTTTTAATCAATCATCGTGGCGAGGAGTTTTGAACCAGAACAGCAGAGTTGAGTCAGCCAGCCAGAGTCCAGAAAAAGCTAGAAACAGGCCACTTATTCAGTAGTAAGCCTCTGAGACAACAGTTACATCAGGTGAATAAGAGATACGCTATGACTATGGGCTTGCTCCAGTTTATAGTACCAAACAAACTCTATTCCCATTACTTCCAGGTAACTATTAATGTGACTTAGGCAGATGGCGTCTCTTGATTGATAGGTACTTACTTCTCATGTGATGGAACTGTAAGATTGTGTCATCTTATTTGCTTTCCCATTCCATTTTGTACTGTGCCCACAACCAAATTCATTATACTCTGGGCCGTGTGCTCTGTTCTTTGCCTCCTGGTTGTCCTTGTGGGTTCCTTTCTATCTTCCACATGCTGTAGTTTATCTTCTCCCAGTGGCATTGTGTCATAGTCTTAGCTCTAAGAAAACATGCTCATGATATCTCTTTGGTTCCATGTTGTCCTTGTGAGTTTCCCTCCATCTGTTACACACAGTAATTCATCCTTTCCCAGGGATACCTGGACCATACAGCCTTTGGTCCTGTTTCATAAACTTAGCTCTAAGATATCCACCAGGTTGAAATTGGAATCAGCACTGAGTTTGCAGTATGAATAAGTATTAATCCATGGGCCTCGTGAGAGATTAACTGCTAACACCAACCATTCAGTCTCGCTTTCATATCATACAAGTCCACATGATTCAAGAATGGATGGTGTACGGTGTGATTTGCGAGTATGAATTGCCAGTATCATCAGAAAGAAGAAAGTGCAATGAAAAAAAAAATACAACAGGTCTGTCTAGGACCCATTTGACACTTAAAAGTGGTCTCTTTCACCTAAAAGGTTAGGAAGCTCTATTAAAGTTCTGTACATTTCTCTTACATTTTCCCCCATTACTGGAAAAAAAGAAAAGAAAAAGAGTAAAGAGCTCCCTGCCTCTTGGGGAGGATTTCTGGAAGGAAGACTGTTAAAACTAGAGAAATCTCATGAAACTTGGGCCAGTCTATCACCCTAACAGACAGGCAGGGAACAATGGATGTGAATGCAGGGCAGCACTGATCAAGGCCTTCACAATTTAATCAGCCCTACGTGTCTGATGCAGAGTCCTTCATGTATTGTATATGGCTTCATGTGTAATATTGCCTGAATGCACTTGCTATTATTTTCTTAAAGGATTTTTAAAGACTGTAAGAATTGATGCTAAAATAGGATGCTTTTTATCTATCTTTCTTTCCTCTTAATTTGCTTTAAAAAAATACTGTCAGCATGATGAACCCAAGGACTCACTCAGGCAACTGGATATTTTCTTCCTTTTTTTTCATACTCTCTCACCATGTCCCAGCCTAACTTGGGCACACGCTACTGTCAAACTTGTCTTCAAGATGCATACATTTCTTTGGATTTTATTTTTATTTTATTTTTGTAAGAAGACTCTGAACATTTCCTATATGACAAAGTATGAATCTTTAAACCATGCCTCTAATTCTCTATATCACTTACAATTTTCCTTCAGTTCTTCAAATTCTTTCTTCTGGCAAATTTCAAAACGTAGTTATAGTTTAAAAATTACTTGCAGAAAAAAAATGTTAAACAGCAGTTTTATCATGTGGATAATTATGCATGTAAGTTAAAAGGTCATAGAATAGAAAGCATCATGGGTCAAATTAAAATACACAAGGAAAACTGGGGAGTCTAATTCTAAGGACCATTATGGTCTTAAGGAACAAGGTCACAGACTGAAGATGACTTGGTCTTGTTTTGATGGCTAGAGACAAAGATAATTATAACTTTCCATGACTGAAGCTTCACAATTAGACTCACTGGGTACTACTGAATTTTTCTTAGAGGCATGTAGTGTTTTGAATGAACACATACACACAGTTTCATATATTTGTGTCCTTAGAACATAGCTAATAAGCTGACAAGAAAGGATTAGAAACTGTGACATTGTTGGATTAGATATGGCTATGTTGGATGAGTTATGTCACTAGGGGTGGGCTTTGAGGTTTCAAAAGCCAACATAAGGCTCTCTGTCTCTGTCTCTGTCTCTGTCTCTGTCTCTGTCTCTGTCTCTCTGTCTCTCTCTGTCTCTCTGCCTCTCTCTCTCTCTCTCTCTCTCTCTCTCTCTCTCTCTCTCTCTCTCTCTCTCTCTCTCTCTCTCTCTCTCTCTCTCTCCTATGCTGCCCTTGGATCAGGAGGTAAACTCTTAGCTACTTCTTTTATGACATCATGCTTGCCTTCATGCCACCATGCTCTCCACCAAAATGATAATGGGCTCACCTTGTGAAACATTTAGCAAGCCCACAATTTATTGCTCTCTTTATAAGAGTTGCCATGATCAAGGTGTCTTCTCACAGCAATAAAGTACTAACTAATATATGATAGAAGACACATGATCAGAATAAATGTTACCAGTGTGCACTACAATTGAAATTTCATGGATTCTCATGTAGCTATTTGAACTCAGTCTCATATGCTTGTATCTATGTCTCTTCTAGGAGTATGAAATATCTGCTAGCTATTATATTTAAGCTAGTTTATACAACTTCTGTAATTATGTACTAAGAATTCTGACTTTGACAAGAATTCTTATCTTAACAGTATAGTTATGCTTGCTTTGAAGTATTAATAGATTGTTCTTATATTTATTAAATATATTGATTCACCAACTAGTTTTGAATGAATAGTATCCGAAGCAAATGAGTGCTACAGATTGAGCACCCAGCATTCTTACCAGCCTCGTTGAATTAGAATCCCTGAATTGTTTTGCGGTGACAGTGCCGAAAATGCCTGACAGAAATATAACATGATAAAAAGGGAGCTTGATGATTCATGGTAGACAGAAAACTGAGAGATGGGACAGAGAAAAATGGGCATTAAAGGAAGGAGGCAACATAAAATGTATGCTATGGTCTTTGGCTCTTTTGTCTGGTTGACTGATTGGTCTTATTCTGCTTTGTTTTGATTTCACTGTATTATTATTATTATTTGTTATCATTATTATTGTTATCATTTTATACCTGTTTTTTTAATAGAGAAAGGGCATTGAGTTGAGTAGATGGCTGACTGAAAAGCTGTTACCATACATACAAAACTACTCAGAGCCTGTCCTTCTGACTATTGTGTATAACGTACCACTTCATGCTTCTGAGCTCTGCCTTTCTCTGGGAATCTTACATAATTCCCCTCTCTCCCTAACTCTCTCTCATCTCTCAATGCTTTATAAATCCAGATTCTCAAAAGCCAATTTGCAGTCAATTGGTTTAAAACATTTCCTGTATCCCCAGTATATGTTTCACCTAATCCTCTTCAGACCATCTCTCTAGATTAGCATCTTGGAGTTTTGTGTGTTACACACTTGTTTTGTTTTTGAATCCTCTAAAATTATTAGACTTCGGAAAGAATCTGAGAAAGAAATGAATACATAGAAACCACAAGCAACTTCAGAGAAGGCAACTTTATGAGCACAATCATGAGAAAGAACAGGAGGTTTGGCTGTAGACATTGCTTGCCTAGAAGTCACAAAGCCATGGTTTCATCTGAGCACTAGCATGGTAGAAGGTCAGGAGTTTAATGTCATCTCCTGCAATACAAAAAGTTCAATGCCAGCCCAGAGGGGATAGAAGGAGGAAAGAAGCACCTTTTAATATTTTATTGCTTGTTTGCCAATAAAGCAAGAGAGACACAGACAGAGTAGAACAAGAGAAAGAAGTAAGGGGAAAGAGTCAATGAAGGCAGAAAAGAGAGAAGCAAATTTAAAGTTTTTATAAATGAAAACAAATCTAAGTGAAAAATATAATGTTCCATGACATCAGTGCAGATAAGTATTATTATTGTATAATAAAAATGTTATTATATTTTATTTTAAATGATAAAGTTTCTAAGAATAATGCTAAATATGTATTTATATTAACATGATTTGTCCATAGGCCACTTTAAATTCTGAGCAACAAAGACCTGATTGAATTCAGACAGGTAATGTCATAAAGCACAGAAGGTGAAAAGCCTAGTGAGTTGGAGCCATCTGTCAATCATTTGGCTAGCTATTAGCAGACAAAGGTTTATGACTTTACATTTCATTTTGCTTCTTCTTTAAAGCAATGTTACGAGTCTTCCCACTCATCTCCTCATCCCTCTAGATCAGCTCTCTACACCCACAAAAAAAAAAAAAAAAACTAAAGAAATCCCTCTGTGCAAGCTAGAGTGTCACTGTGTGTCATACAGTACATCCTGTGGCCCCAACAGCTTTACTTGCAAATGTTCATTGCAGCGAGTGCTTGGTGTGGTTCAAGGCCTCTGGTTTAGGCTGCACCATCAATACTGGATCCTCACTCAGACTTCTCTCTGAGATCCTGTTGTTGGCCTGTGTTATAGAGATGCTGCAACTTTAGGTCTGTGGGACAGGCTTATTCATGTGCTCCAGCAGTTTGTAGATAAAGTAGACGTCGGGGTGCGCCAACTCAAAGCCCTGGAACCAGGCCTGAGTGATAGTTGATACAGTCAGATCACTGGCTCTCCTGTACCCACTCCACCAGGGTCAGCTCTCCCACTCTCACACCCTCAGGGCCAGCTTTCCAGTGCCTACATCCACAAGGGCCCGCTCTCCCATGCTGCCCAGGTGAAGTGCAGGGCCAATTTGTTTTGCTTGATTTTAAATTATAAATTATGATAAAATTTTGGAATAAGTTTAATTTGGTCCCAAAGGAAGTTTTTATGCTACATAGGCTTTAAATTGCCCATTTGATTCAATGGCATAGCTGTTTTAGAGCACACATGTGATTTGAGTTAATCCTGTCTTTCCAGATCATATAAAATAAAAGTTTAATCTAATGCCACATTTGATATCTCCATAAAGAAAAAATGCATTTCCAATAGAATGTTTGAGTAATGCACTTTCTATTGGGTTTTCAGAAATATTGATTATGGCTCCTGCTATTACACAGCCTGTGAGAAAAAGCCGTAATGAAGTTCTGCTTCCAGAGCATTAGCGAGTGCAGCCACTCAGCATCAGGAAACCTGAAGCTTGCTGCTGCCCCTGCTGGATACAAGGCAAATTTTTAATTAACCTTGTTAGTTGCTGAATATGATCATAAAGCAAAATTAAAAGTGCCTCTTCCATTACTGTTAATCTTTAAGCAGTTGATTTCACTGGATTTTTATTAGTGTATTAGGTTTCTGTAGGAAATGGGATCTTTCAAACTTCCATTCTACAGTTGTATTAATATTAATAAGTTATAAAAAGCCAAAGATCTGGAAGTCCATCAAGATTATAATATATAGGAATTATTTTGTTTTATTTGTACATGACAGATTTATGCACTATGATTAAGATGAATACGAACTTTCAGATGAATTACACAATTCCCTGAGAGATAGTAGCTGGTTTCTAATGTAGAAATGGAAAAATTTAGGTAATTTTTGTAATTAAAAAGACTTTAATTAATTGAATTTTATGATATAACAATATATAACACTTATGGAAAGTAAAAGGAAATATTTTAGATATTATCTTTACAACATCAGATTACATCAGGCACATCAGATTACACTACAAAGTGTTTCCCCAACAAGCAAGACAGCACAGCACAGAGACAGTCTAAGGAAAGAAGAGGTCAGTGTCTATTATTATAGGGGAAGAATGTAAGAATAGAATGGGGAAATGGCTAGCAGTCGGTGCCATTCCACAAACCACTGTAGAATCAGCCATTTATCTTACAGGATAAATGTTATCATCAGTCTGGTACTGGTTGAGGAGCTCACTAGAGAAGATACTCCACCTGCTTGTTCTCACATGGTAGGAGATATCTAAACAGGCAGAGCAAAATAACCCATGAACTAATAAAGTCATTGAACAAAATATGCTGGATTCTTAGAAGACATCAGACAGCATTACCAAAGGACGTTTGGGAGATATTATTTAACTGAGATATAAATGCTACTGGAGAATATGTATACTTTCAGAAAGGTCTCAAAAGGCTCTGGACAACCATGTCATGTAACTGAATCTTTCAAAAAAATGTAAGGAAACAAAGAGTCTCAGAGCATTCAAAATTATAGCGAGAAAGATCACTTTTAGGAAAAGTGTGACTCAAAATTATAAACTAAGTTGCATAATGTAAGATGTATAAGATGATATGAAGGCAAACTTATCAGAATTACTCCTGACTTCTCAGCAGAGACCATGAAAGCCAGAAGGGCCTGGACAGAGGTTCTGCAAACCCTAAGAGAACACAGATACAGGGCAAGATTACTATACCCAACGAAATTATCAATAACCATTGACGGAAAACAAGATATTCCATGACAAAAACAAATTCAAACAGTACCTAGCCACAAATCCAGCTTTACAGAAGTTACTAGAAGGAAAACTCCTCCCCAAAGGGTCAAACTACAACCAAAACTACATAGGAAATAGGTAACTATAACATCACAAAATCACAACCTCACAAAATCTCGACTATTACAAATACCAAAAATGAAGGGACTTACCAATCACTGGTCATTAATATCTCTCAACATCAATGGTCTCAATTCTCCAATAAAAAGACAGAGACTAACTGAGTGGATGCATAAACATGACCCAACATTCTTCTGCATTCAAGAAACACATCTCAACCACAAGGACAGACATTGCCTCAGAATAAAAGGTTGGGGAAAAATATTCCAAGCAAATGGTCACAAGAAACAAGCTGGGGTAGCCATTCTAATATCTAATAAAATAGACTTTCAACCAAAATTAATCAAAAGGGTTGTGGATAGACACTTTGTACTCGTCAAAGGTAAAGTCAATAAAGAAAACATCACGATTTTGAACATCTATACTCCGAATACAAGGGCTTCCACATTTGTAAAAGAGTTATTAACAAAGCTTGAACCACTTATCGATACCCACACATCAATAGTGGGAGACTTCAACACCCCACTTTCACTCAAGGATAGGTCTTTGAAGAAAAAACTAAGCCGGGAAATAACTTCATTAACCAATGTCATGAATCATATGGATCTAACAGATATCTACAGAACTTTCCACCCAAACGCAAAAGGATTATACCTTTTTCTCAGCACCCCATGGAACATTCTCTAAAATTGATCACATAGTTGGTCACGAAGCAAACCTCAGCAGATACAGGAAGGTTGAAATAATACCTTGTATGTTATCAGATCACCATGGTCTAAGGCTGGACTTCAGCAACAACAGAAATAACAAAAAGCATACTAACATGTGGAAACTAAACAACTTTCCACTTAATGACACATGGGTCATGGAAGAAATAAGGGAAGAAATAAAAGACTTCCTGAAATTCAATGAAAATGATGGAACAACATACCCAAATTTGTGGGACACATTGAAAGCAGTGCTAAGAGGAAAATTCATAGCACTAAGTGTCTTTAAAAAGAAAATGGAAACATCCCACATAAACAACTTAACAACACATCTGCAAGCTTTAGAAAAAAAGAAGCAGAAACACCTAAGAGGAGTAGATGCCTAGAAATAATCAAACTCAGAGCTGAAATCAATAAATTAGAAACAAAGAGAACAATCCAAAGAATCAACAAAACCAAGAGCTGGTTCTTTGAGAAAATTAACAAGATAGACAAATCGTTAGCCAATCTAACTAAAAGACAGAAAACCACTATCCAAATAAACAAAATCAGAAATGAAAAGGGAGACATAACAACAGACACCGAAGCAATACAAAGAATCATAAGAACCTACTTTAAAGGCATTTATGCCACAAAATTTGAAAATCTAAGGGAAATTGACAATTTCCTCAACCGATTCCACTTGCCAAAATTGAATCAAGACCAGATAAACAAATTAAATAGCCCTATTTCGCCTATAGAATTAGAAGCAACCATTGATAGTCTCCCAACCAAAAAAAGGCCAGGGCCAGATAGTTTCAGTGCAGAATTCTACCAGTCCTTCAAAGAGGCGCTAATACCAATACTATTCAAGCTATTCCAAAAGATAGAAATGGGTGGAATATTACCAAATTCATTTTATGAGGCCACAGTCACATTGATACCTGAACCCCACAAAGACCCAACAAAAAAAGAGAATTTCAGACCAATTTCTCTTATGAACATTGATGCAAAAATACTCAATAAAATATTCGCAAAGCGAATACAACAGCATATCAAACACATCATTCACCATGACCAGGTAGGCTTCTTTCCAGGTATGAAGGGATGGTTTAACATATGGAAATCCATCAATGTAATCCATCATATAAACAAACTGAAAGAGAAAAACCACATGATCATCTCTTTAGATGCAGAAAAAGCATTTGACAAAATCCAACACCCATTTATGTTTAAAGTTATGGAGAGAGCGGGAATACAAGGCACTTATCTAAACATAATAAAGGCTATATACAGCAAACCAATAGCCAACATTAAATTAAATGGAGAGATACTCAAGGAAATCCCTCTAAAATCGGGCACCAGACAAGGCTGTCCACTTTCCCCATATCTCTTCAATATAGTTCTTGAAGTTCTAGCCAGAGCAATAAGACATCAAAAGGAGATCAAGGTGATTCAAATGGGAAAGGAAGAAGTCAAAGTATCCCTATTTGCAGATGATATGATAGTGTATATAAGTGACCCCCAAGATTCCACCAGAAAACTCCTACAGCTGATAAACACCTTCAGCAAATTGGCAGGATACAAAATAAGCTAAAAAAAAGTCAGTAGCTTTCCTATATACAAATGACAAACAGGCAGAGGAAGAAATTAGGAAAATTACTCCCTTCACAATAGCCACAAGCAATATAAAATATCTAGGAATAACCCTAACCAAGCAAGTGAAGGACTTGTTTGAAAAAACTTTGAATCTCTGAAGAAAGAGATTGAAAATGACATCAGAAGATGGTGGGATCTACCTTGTTCATGGATCGGGAGAATTAACATAGTAAAAATGGCCATCTTATCAAAAGAAATTTACAGATTCAATGCAATCCCTATCAGAATACCTACAAAATATTGTGAAGATATTGAAAGAACAATTCTCAACTTCATATGGAGAAACAAAAAGCCTAGAATAGCAAAATCAATCCTATACAATAAAAGATCCTCCAGAGAAATCTACATAACTGATCTCAAGCTGTACTATAGAGCAACAGTAATTAAAACAGCATGGTACTGGCACAGCAATAGGCTAGTGGATCAATGGAATCGAACTGAAGACCCAGAGATGAATCCACACACATTTGGTCACTTGATTTTTGACAAAGAAGCCAAATCCATTCAATGGAAAAACGACAGCATCTTCAACAAATGGTGCTGGTCTAACTGGATGTCTACATGTAGGAAAATGCAATTAGACCCCTATTTGTCACCATGAACGAAACTCAAGTCCAAGTGGATTAAAGACCTCAACCTAAAACCAGAGACATTAATCCAGTTAGAGGAAAAAGTGGGGAAGAGTCTGGAACACATAGGTACAGGTGACAACTTCCTGAACAGAAAACCAACAGCCCAGGCCTTAACGTCAACAATTAATAAACGGGACCTCATGAGGCTGAGAAGCTTCTGTAATGCAGGTGACACTGTCAAGAGAACAAAGCGACAGCCTACAGACTGGGAAAAGATGTTCACCAACCCTTCATCTGACAAAGATCTAATATCCAAAATATATAAAGAACTCAAGAAATTAAACACCGCCAAACCAAATAACCCAATAGAGAAATGGGGCTCAGAATTAAACAGAATTCTCAACAGAGGAATATCAAATGGCTGAGAAACACTTAAAGAAATGCTCAACCTCCTTAGTCATCAGAGAAATGCAAATCAAAACGACACTGAGGTTCCATCTTACACCCATCAGAATGGCTAAGATCAATAACTCAACTGACACCACATGCTGGCGAGGATGTGGAGAAAGAGGAACACTCCTTCATTGCTGGTGGGAATGCAAACTAGTACAAGCACTTTGGAAATCTATCTGGTGCTTTCTCAGAAAAATGGGAATAGGGCTTCCTCAAGACCCAGCTATTCCACTCCATGGAATATACCCAGAAGACGCACTACCACACAACAGGGACATATGCTCAACCATGTTCATAGCTGCCTTACTCATAATAGCCAGGTCATGGAAACAGCCTACGTGTCCCTCAGTAGAAGAATGGATAAAGAAACTGTGTTACATTTACACTATGGAATACTACTCAGCTTTAAAAACAAGGAATTTCTGAAATTTGTGGACAAATGGATTGAACTAGAAATTATCAGAATGAGTGAGTTCACCCAGTAGCAAAAAGGGTTAAATGGTATATACTCACTTATATCGAGACACTAGTTCAAGGGGCACGTCCCCTTGAAAAACTGTACCTATCAAGAAAGTGAGTCAGAAGGGAGGACATCCTATTGAGACTTTAGGTGTGAGAAGCCTGGGAGAATGAGGACATAGAAGGATCCAGGGGATCCTGGAAAGCTACAGGCTGGTCTGGGTCCTGGGGTCCTCCTCAAACTATGGCACGAGCCAAGGAAAATATAGGCAGTAAACTTCGAACCCCTACCCAGACTAGCCGATGGACAGGACATTCTCCATCGTTAAGTGGAGAAGAAGATCTGACTTTCACACAGACTCTGGTGCCCCATATGTGACCATGTCCCTTGGATGGAGATGCCTGGTGGCAATCAGAGGAAGGATAATAGGTCACCAAAAGAGACTCGATACCCTATGAGCATATACAGGGAGAGGAGGTCCCCCTCAGTCACAGACATAGGGGAGGGGAGTAGGGGGGGAAGCAGGAGGGAGGGAGGAATGGGAGGATACAAGGGATGGGCTAACAACTGAGATGTAATATGAATGAATTAATAATTAAAAATCCCCCCCAAAAAATATATTACTGCTTAATACAGTCACAGTTTTCACTTGGTTAGCTAATGAATATTTTTCTTTTAAATTTATACATTTCAATATTTTTCTTTTGCTATACTTACAAATATACCATGCCAGCAAGACACTCAAGGTAAATCAGCATTTTTTTTCTTAATAGCTTCCTACAAAGTATTTTTCAATCTTAAAAGCCATCTGTAAAAAGCTAGTATAACAAACTTAAAAGAGACACTTTCAAAATTTATTTGTATTTGGTGGCATTTATCATAAATAAAAAGACACAGAAAAAAATGTATAAGATGTGTAAAACACAAATTTGCATATGAAATTTACTTAAGATATCACTTGAAAAGAGTCTATGTGTGATCGGTTGGAAGAACCAGCACAGTGACGTCATCAGATGCGGCGAAGAGGTGACACCGCGCTTATAGTTCCTCCTGCTCTAGATCTCACTCGTGAAAGGCTCTCGCAGAACATTTTCCTAAACAGCACCAGACAGTTCTAACGCAAACATCTGCTTAGATTTTAATCTGTTCTGTCAAACAAAAGGGCATGTTGGCATCTTGATTTAATATAAATGCATATATTGTGCTTAGTGTGACGTAGCGTCATCGAGGAGCTTTTTATTTCTGCACTTGTTTCCAGGATTAAGCTGTGTCATTATTTCTAATGACACAGCTTAAAGACAACAGTACTGCTTTGGTCTTTGAGAGGTCAGACATATGCGAAGAAACAATAGTGACTGAGCTTCAAGTAAATGCATTGAAAGATCTACACCTCTTAGCGAGTTAAAAAACCTATGCGATAAACATTGATTTTGTTACTGATCACATTGCCGATTTAATTCATTTCTTTTTCCACCCACTTTTGCGGAATCACTTTTAAAGATATAATTCATGTGGCAACACTTTCTTGATATCAGTTGCTAGGTGAATGGTATTGAATAGGTAGTACTTATAAGTGGGGGGGGGGGGTAAAAATCAGGGGCTGGAGAGTTGGCTTGGTGCTTAAAAGCACTCTCTGCTCTTCCAAAGGAACCAGTTTTGACTCCCCCAGGACCCACATGGCAGCTGACAACCGTCTGTAACTCCAGGTCCAAAAGATCTGACATCCTCACACCAATGCACATAAACTAAAATTAAATGATTTTTTAAAAAATCCAACAAAAGCATGTATGTACAGTCTTTATTAACTCTGGAATGGTGTAGACTATAGGTCAATGGACTTTTCCCTCAAGGCTAAGGCCCAGTGATTTCAGTATTTCTAGTCAGAAAGCTACAGGGAAGTAACGGGCAGGCTTCCCCTGGACAGATGCTATCTGGGGAGAATACGCAACAGGTTGGTATGGTTGTCCATTTCACAGAAAAGATTCAACAGTCCTGTTCAAAGTGGAAGAATATATCAGTGAAGAGCTGCCACAAACCTATGAAGCTATTTACAGCTTGAGTGATGAACACATTATAGAATTATATCATAGGGAAATTAGGGAGAGAATTAACTTCTGATGACTGCAAAGGTTTAAAATAACGACAAAATATTTACAATTTCACAATCCCTGGAAATAAATACAGCTCTCAAGAGAAGTCAGAACGGATGCATCTAAACTTGTAAAAAAAAAAATATGCAATTTGTGCCAACCTTAGCATGAATGGTTACCGCAGGACAAGTAAGAGGCTTTAAAAATAACTTTGTAGGCACATCCACTGTTATTTTATACATTACCTACTTTTCTGTGAAAAACCTCTTGGTTTGCTATTGATTATCTATAAAAAAAAAATCAATGTAAAAATCAATGTCAATGGGTTTACCCTGTGTGTTCTTTAGCTGTTTCAATCTTCCATTTAGCTCTGGGATGCACGAAGTTTGTACGCTAAGGGTCCATTTGTTCCTTTGCGTGTGGAAGTCCAGTTGTCCCACCACCATTCACTGAGGTTATCCCCTCCACTATGACCTCTTACTCCGCTCGTCAAAATTTACTTGATTTAGTTTGGATTTGGTAAATATACACTTTTTTCACTAATTTAATTTCCTAATTTATGGTAATATTATACTGTTCCTACCATTATAGCTGCATTAAGCCATTTTAATTTAGGATGTAGGATGCCTCCAAGTTTGCTTTCCTTTTCATTATTGCTTCGGCTGCTGGTACTTGCTCATTTGCTTTGTTTGGTTTTGTCTTAAGGTTCTATATGGTTTCTATCTCAGTGAAGGGGTTAGAAAATTTAGTAGGGTGTGCTCCACATCTGACTACTGTTTTTCTCAGATCAGAAAGAAATTTAAATATGTACATTTATTCAAGACAGGAACCTATATAAAGGAAGCCACAAAGATTTGTTTGGTTGGTTTTTGTTTTTTTTTAAAATATATTTTATTAATGTATTCATATTACATCTCAATGGTTATCCCATCCCTTGTATCCTCCCATTCCTCCCTCCCTCCCATTTTCCCCTTATTCCCCTCCCCTATGACTGTGACTGAGGAGGACCTCTTCCTTCTGTATATGTTCATAGGGTATCAAGTCTCTTCTTGGTAGGCTGCTATCATTCCTCTGAGTGCCACCAGGTCTCCCCATCCAGGGGTTGTGGTCAAATATGGGGCACAAGAGTTCATGTGAAAGTCAGACCCCACTCTCCACTCAACTGTGGAGAATGTCCTGTCCATTGGCTAGATTTGGGTAGGGGTTCGAAATTTACTGCATGTATTGTCCTTGGCTGGTGCCATAGTTTGAGCAGGACCCCTGGGCCCAGATCCGCAATTTATGGACAAATGGATTGAACTAGAAATGATCATAATGCGTGAGTTACCCCATAAGCAGAAAGAGTCAAACTGTATATACTCACTTATATCAGGTTTTGGTTTTACAACAAGGTTTCTCTGTGTAACTCTGGCTGTTCTGGACCTCACTACATAGACCAGATTGGTCTTAAACTCACAGAGATCTGTCTGGTCCTGCCTACCAAGTGCTGGGATTATATGAGTATATAAACCCAGCTATCACAAAGGATAAAAAAATACCAGAACAGAAATAAAAAGAAAAGCTGTTAGTACTAATTAAAGAATCCAGTTACAAAATCAGTTCACAAATCTCAGTAGCACTATGATGGTGTGGGTTCATGGATGTAACATCTGACATTGCTAGGGGACAAAATCTCACATGATACTTGCTGTTCCTTTGTTCTTATCATCTCTATGTCCTCTCTTCCTCAGCAATGCCTCAGTCTTAGGTGCGTATTGTAGGTGCAATAGTAAGAACAGGGCTTTGCAACTCAGCATTTTGATGGATTGTGTTTTTTTGTAGTGGTCACCATCTTTTGCAAAGAGAATTTTCCTAAACAAGAGTTGAGGACTATACTTACCTGTGGGTGAAAGGACAAATAATGTGAATTAATTAGGAATTATGCAGGGTTAAGAAAGTGGTTCTGGTAAGTTCTCATCCAAGATCCATGACTTCACTAGCCCTAGCCAGTTGGATAGGTTTTAGGATAAGGCATGGCTTCTGGTTGAGTGAGAATGAAATCCAATTAGAGAACTGTTGGTTACCACCAAGTTATGCATGCCACTTCTACACCAATAGGCTTCTTGTGCCATGCTGTCAATGGCTGTGGTTCATAGACACTGCAGTTGGGTAGGACTAATTCTTGCTCTCCCCATAGAAGCTTGCATTGTACTTTCTGGTATCATGAAAGCTAATCCTCAGGGAGGAGGCTTTCAGGTCACAGCCAGCTCAGGGCCTCTGTGCCTGTGTTGGATATGCATAGTGTCTTCATCAATAGAGACTTAAACTTTTCAAGTTAGAGGGCAAGTAAGGGCAATAGCACTATACTAGCATAGCAATAGATATTTTAACATGGAAGAGGGTGTGCTTTGAGGGCCTTAATCCTAGACAAAGAACTACACAGGCCACTAAAGAAATATAAGTAAGAGGAACTATCTTTCTCAGGAAACAAATACCAACTGATTACCCAAGAGCAATTGGTCAAGAATAAAAGCATGTATATACAAGTAATAATTTCATGTGTGTGTGTGTGTGTGTGTTTGTGTGTATAACAATTAAAAAATAGTTCAAAATCAAGGTATAGTGGCATATGCCTGTAATCCCAGCACTCAGGGAGACAGAGGCAGGTGTATCTCTGTTTCAGGCCAGCCTTGTCTATAATGCTAGTCCAGAGATAGCCAAGGCTACACAGAGAAACCTTGTCTCAAAAAAAACAGCAAAAAAATAGTTCATGAATTTGAAAGATTATGAAATGATGTATGAGAGCATTTGGAAGAAGAAAATGGAAGGGAAATTATGTAATTATATTATAATCTCAAAAAAATAAACAATTAAAAAACAGAATCAGTAGCCTTAGCCAGGCCACACTTTGAATAACAGAGTTCTAATAGTGAATGCTTGATTGACATTCATACATGTTGTCAAGTCAAATGCATAATAACTGCTTGTTATTTTAAGCACTTTATTTTGTGGCTACATGTAAACAGTGAAATTCCTTGTATTAATACAATAAAAACTACCATGTTTTCTTGTTTATCCAAAAAAGGTTCATTAGTATTTTTGCCAAATAAATCTGTTTTTATTTCTACATTATTCAATTAATTTGTAGTGTTATATTCTTATATGATTAACATAAATTAAAATTATTTTCTATTTATGTTTCATTAAATGTGTATAAAGCTAAAAGTAGACCTACCATATGACCCAGCTATACTACTCGTTGGCAAATAAGACTTAATATCCTGCTACATATATAATTGCTCATAATACCTAGGAAGCAGAAGCAACATAAATGTTTCTCAACTGATGAATGAACAGTGATGGTACAAATACACAATGAAATTCTATTCAGCTGTAAAGAAAAGTGAAATCATGAAACTTGCAAGCAATTGGGTGTAACTGGGAAATAATATACTGGTAAAGTAATCCAGGCCCCCCAAAATGATCATCACATGTTTCTTCTAATTTGTGGATTCTGGACTGAATATTTAGATTTGAGTATATAACCTAAAGTAAGTGAAGACATCATGGAAGTTGAAAAGAACCATAGGGGATGATGAGAAGAAATAATTCCAGAGACGATAGTAAGATTCTATGAAATAGGAACTAGAAAAAAATGGGGGAGGACTTTAAATAGGCAGAGGAAGGAACGCGATACAGAGGGACAGAAGGAAGCAGAGATAAATAACTAAGGATGTTTGGGAAATCCATGAGGAAATATTCTTTTATAAGCATACCTAAACTCACATACATATATATGTATATGATGTTTATGCATGTGTATGTGTGTGTGTATGTATGAGGGCAGACAGACTGACAGAGAAAGCAAATAGACTTATGAGAGATGATGTCCCTTACAAACTCCATAGATTGGGGCTTGAGAAATGGCTCAAAGGTTAAGAGCACTGGCTGCTCTTCTGGAGGTCCTGAGTTCAATTCCCAGCAACCACATAGTGGCTCACAACCATTTATAGTGAGATCTAGTGCCCTCTTCTGGTGCACAGATATACATGCAGACAAAAACAATATATATATAATAAAGAAATAAATCTTTAAAAAAAATAAAATAACAAAACTTCATAGATTATCTAAAAAAAGCTTCAGTGTCATGCACTGGAGAATTTCCTTTTATACAGTTAGCATATGCAAGAGAAACAGAAGCTGTGGAGTTGCACATCAAATTTAGACTTTCAATATACATGTTACGCACTTATCCAAATAAAATCCTCTTGAAAGGCCTCTGTTTGGCAGAATGCAGGGAGACTTTATGGGGAATGATAGAAGGGAGAGGACAGGAGCTCCACAAGAAAACCAACAAAGCCAACTAAGCATGGCCCATGGTGCTTACAGAGACTGAAACACCAACCATGTACTGTTCATGGGCTGGACCTAGGGCCCCTTCACAGATGTAGATAATGGGCAGCTTGGTCTTCATGTGTGTTCCTAGTAAGGGGAGCAGGTCTTGTCTTTGACATGGACTCTATTGCCTGCTTTCAATAGATCATTACCCTATGACAGGTCCGCCCCACTAGGCCACAGGTGAAAAGGATACTCTCAGTCCTGAGGTGACTTGATGTATTCAGGTGAGTTCATGTTGGGAATGGGAAGAGGGAAGGAGGATGGTACCAGGGAAAGAGGAAAAGTAGGCTAGAATCTGATTTAAACTGAATAAATAGATAAATAGATAGATGACAGGTGATGATGATAGATTCATGATAGCTAGATAGACAGACCGACAGACAGACGTATAGAGATGATAGACAAATAAGTAATCCATGACTCCAAGACATAAGTGGAACTAGAAAAACAATTAATACCTGCCTTCATTCATAACCTGTGTTCATTACCTGTATTACTTCTTCCTCATCCACTTATGTATACCCAATTTTGTTGTTTCCTTCATGTCCTAGTGTACCAATTTGTAACTTTGTTTACGTGTATTGGCTAGATTCCACAGGTGGTTAAACATGAATTTTCACTAATATCTGAAGCTTCTTTTACCTCATCTGCAGTCTGTGGCTAGAGTTCAAAAGCTGGTACATCCCATGGTACCCAGGGGTACTTTTTCCTGTCGAACCTGGATGCTGTATCTTCTTTGTGTGTTATGGGAGGATTAGAGGTTTTGCTAAGCACACAATCATCCCCTTTAATTGAAGAATTTTATACCCCAAATTGTTCACAACTGTAAAGCTGCCAAACTCTACACAGTGGGGCTCTGGTGGTTTCGATCCTCAACAGAGTTGTTTTTCCACCTATAAGAGTAAAAGATGATTTTTTAAAAGAAGCCTCAATGCCTGGAATTAATTTCCTAAACAAACATATTATTTAACAAATCCTAAGAAAGTCTCATTAGCTTTTGGACATGGTGATTCTCAGGAATTTATGACTGAATATTAAGTTTTTTCCTGCTTATCTTTATAATTTTTAATAATCCCACAAGCAAAACAACAAAAAATCCTTTTTAAGTTTGGAAAGAACTTCGCTGTAATAAGGACTTATTTCTAATCAATGCAACTACATCCCTTGCACATTTTCAAATGCCTGTAGTCAGGTGATGCCATATGTCAGGTCTTAATGGGATTTCTGTCAATCATCTTCCTATTTCCATCCTTTGATTCTAGACCAAGGATGATCAAGTTTATTCTTAAAGTAGCTAGCATCCAAATGTTTGAAAGTAGCTATAATACCAAACTTGTTCGTCTTCAGCACCCTTTTCCTTTTTTTCCCAAAGCGCCTGGATTTCCAGTTTCCCCATCCATTCCATGAACACCCACTTTCCCCTCAAGACATTAACACAATATAGTGCTTTATTACCCTCTGAAGTTAGAATCCACAGAGGGTTATTTTAAGCTTGGAATTCATCACTGAACACCATATTCCATTTGTAGTCTAAGCAGTACAATAAAATCGGCCTCAGCTAGCAAGCACAGCTACAGGGGAATTACACTGCTGTTTAAGCAGTCACAAGTGGAGGGATATTTGTACTAGGTAATGTGCAATACATTTAGTTAATACCCACATAGGACCTGTAGCCATTTCTTCAATCTAATGCTGTATGCCCTGGTCTTGGTTCTAGGGCTAATGAATACATTTGAAAAAACCTGGATATTACAATGACAGAGTAACAAGATCTAACCCTAAAAAACATGATGAATGCCACATTCGTATCTACTTTCATAATTCACAAAGTCTAATTTGGGCTTCCTTTGTAGTCATAGTTCTGGGGACATCTACTGGAGCATGGCCAATCTAAAAAGGACCATTCCCCAGAAGCTATCAGGTCAATAGGTTCTCAACTAGGGTTGAACGTGGATCTGAGGGGACTTAAAGGAGGGGGACAGGTGAATGTAGTACAAATAGATCATCTGTATATATAGATTCTTCAATAATTAGTAAAAAATATTATATTTTAACTGAGTAAGAACCAAGACTAAGACAGGCATGAGACAAATGCAGCGACAATACCTACATCTAGTAGCGTGCATCCTGTGAGAGCCCAGTCCCAGATCACAGATGCTGCTGCGACTGCAGCAGACTATTCGAGCTGTATAACCTTGGCTTCCACTATATACAGAAGAGCTACCTGTAAGTTTCACCTTCCTCTGGCTGTTTCATTGAGGATTTAACAAATAAGCAGATTTGTTAAAGCATACAGTATGTTCTGGCCTGTCCTAGGTGATCAACAGGTGTGTCGTAAATGAGCAAATAAGAGAAATTCTATTAGCTAACAAAATTGTAATAAAGAAAATCCCAAATAAATATAACTTTTCTCAACTTCTTTCATTAATAAAATGCATATCCCTTCTGCATACATAGAGGCAAACTGGTTCTTGACATAAATAGTACATTATGTGTTACAGAAATTATTATTAATATTTACCTTTCCCTGTTTTGACAGTGATATCCATGAGGTGTGAAAGTGGCATAAATCTTGCAATGCCTTAAGAATTGAGTGTTCAATTTATAGCTAAGAAGCCTAACAGTGGAGAAATCTCCCATTACTGAAATTGAACATCTACCAAATACTATAGCCCTAGCTACTAACCTACTTATTCTTCACACTTTCAGATACATTTATTGATAAGTTATCTAAATTTACACTTATATAGCTCACTTGTATGAAATAACTTGACTAAGAAAACTGATGATGGGAATTATATAGTATTAGGTTAATGGTGGTTACCCTGTGTCTGAAAGGCTGTGTAATGAAAAGTGAAAATGTTTTTAAAGCAATTTTATTAAATATTTTACATACACATTTATATATTACACATATATACAATAAAATACCTACATCAAGAAGAACCACTAAACAATCAGGAATTATATAGTGTTATATTCACAGTGTTTTGGCTATTTGTATTTGGCAGCCTTGAAGAAAATATTTTTCCTATCTTGGTGAGCATAAAATGCTGAATGTAAGTCAATATCTATCATATCTCATCTCCATCAACTTAAAACATCTATCTAGACCTAAAAACATCTTAACCCCTAGGCAACTAAGCTTAATTCTAAAACTAAACTAGTTGTTCTTCAAACTCATCAGAGACTTGCAAAGGAATAAAATTAATTACATAAGTGTACAGGAAGTGCAGGTAAGCAGCTTCCAGTGAATAAATGAATAAATGACAGAGGCAGTTTGCTGCCTAAACAGTCACCCAAAACTCTCTATAACGTTGGAGCATCATCTTCAGCTTTCTGGCCCAATATAACTGACAGACATATTTGGGAGACAGGAACAATTGAGGAATTGTTACCCTGTCTTGGCAGAGTTTGGTTGGCAACTCTGCCTGCATCCAAGCTTGCCTATTTTCAGGCAGAAGTCTGTCTGTGGTATATATGAGGACGTTTTTCCCAGTGGCTTGTTTGCCACATTTGAAGCCATGTCTATAAGGAGATTATTTGATGCTCGTCTTCTTGAGGTAGGCTGGGTGCTGCCGGGAGTTAACATGTCTCATTGTAAATGTATCTTTGAAATGTTTCTTTAATCTGCAGACTAAAACACATCTAGGGTTTTATCTTCCTCAAGAGAGAATCATGCTTCATTTTGTACAGAGAATAGACATTTTCTCCTGGCCCTAACAGCTGTGATTGACACACAAAGGACAGAGTGTTCCTTACTGCTCCTCTGTAACTTTCTTTCCCATTGGAAACCCAGCCACATAACCTCTTTATCCATTCAATTGTCCCATTTTCTTATTGGTGACAGCTACTCCTCTACTTGGATGTTTCTCATACTCTGTTACCTTGTCACTTTAGTATCTGTGACATACATTATAAAATTTTAGCAAGATTAAAACACATAGAAAGGGTATGATTCTTTACTCGAGAAGTAGATGTTTGAAGATTCATTTCACATACCAGTTTAGCTGTGGTATGGAATGTCCAACACCAATTAATTTTGTTTCAGAAATCTCTTGCAGGTATTTTAAGAAGACATGAATTTGGATCTATGTAATGAGTCAATTAGTTTGCCCGCCTCAGAGTTGGTGATCTTCATCGTTCCACCATTGAAGCAGAACGAAGGGAAGAAGGAGTGTGAATATTTAAGGCTGAGATATCAGCTTCCTCTCCATTTACACTAGGAATTACACACACCTTCAGTCTTCTACTTCACAGACTTCAGACTTGGCTTTATGATATTGCATAGGGCATTACTGGGACTTCAAAAACTCCACAAGATGCCACATAATGCTGTACAACGAACATCTTTACACACACACACACACACACACACACTTTTTGGCTTTTCCATAATATTCAATGTTTGCATATGGATGAAACTTCTTTTCACCCTCTGTGAACAGTCTAGATTGAACCTGTAAATTGGAGGAATCCAAGATCTTTCAGGTGAGAACGTTTTCATAAATTTTAACAGGTATATGGGTGTTCAAATCATGGACTTAAATTTGTAAGCAAGAATATTAGTATTTCTCCACTGCTTTCAAAGCTTTCCCTTATGTGTCTTCACATCAATTATAAAACTCAAAGTGGAAATAGAGTGCTTGTGTGATGCTCCCTTGTCAGAGCTTTGTTTCATTCTGTGGTTTTCCAAGTCTTTACCACCATGAATAAATTAGGCTATATGTCTTGAGAAAGAAATTTTCTTTAAATTTGTCGTTAGCCTCATTTCCCTTGGAGTTACAAAGAGAGTTTCAAAAATTTCAGTGGTATTCTGGAACTATGAATTAATTATTTGGATCCTGAAAAGTCACAAGGCAAATTTCTGTGGAAATGTACGCCCATCAAAAGTCATTCCTAAGTTAAGCGTCATGGTATATGAGATAAAATTCATAGACTTGAACATGTTCATAAGTATGTTATTTAATATGTTATTGATTATAATATTCATTAATTGAAATCTTCTTATTATTTGTCCTAAATATATGGAAACCATTTCAAAATTATAAGGCTGTAAATGAAATTGTGGCATAGGAAGAAACCCCTGAACCCTAAGTACATCAAAGCAAAGCTTCAGGCTGGAAAACAAATACAGCATAGAACCCTAGAGAAACTGTCATTAGAAAGGGAATTTAGAAGCGTTCAAGACATGAATTGAGTACAATTGGAAAATGAATGAGAAAGAGTAATTTTTAAAAAATCATCTAATCTATCTAGTATCATTCTTTTGGAGATACAACATATTCTTGGTGTTTGATACAACATTTCTTTCTGTATTTTCCTTGTTATACAAGTATATGGATGCGTGTGATATAACTGTGCACACAAAACCGACATGAATAGCAAGTACTTCTTGATATTAATAATTGCCTGAACCCTATTTTCCTTGTAGCTGGAGTACAAACTTTCTGAAAGTGAGAATTTTGATTACTACTAAATTATTCATTCCGTGTGGAACGATGTGCATGACATTTACTGGAGGGAATTGGACAACAATCCTCACCTGTATGTTGTCCCTCATGACAATCTTCAAGAAGGCATCTTGCTATAAAGTGTCAGAAGGCAGAACGTTGGGGTGGCTAATGGATGACGTCATTATGCTCACTCGACAGTCTTCCTTCAACTTTCATGTCTTGCATGTATGTTGGTTTCATTTGTCACCAACAGTTCAGATTACTCAGGTTTTTAAGGACTACTTGGTCAATCATGTACTTTCTAATTGCACACTTCTACCACACTCCATGATTTAGGTTGTGTTCCAGCAAAATTGAAGTGGTTTTTGACAGGTCAAATCTTCTTGTGGCTACTTCCAAATGCAGGCTGTTTTGTTCTATCTTCAATGGGCAAGATCTGTGACATTATTATTTCCCGTTGTTCCATTTTCCATACACTAATCTTGTCTTGGAAGCATGCTTCTCTCAAGGACCACCTGACGACACACCTCACTAAACCACCCTAGAAGTCTTTAAATTGTGCGGTATGTCCCCAAACAAAGTGAAAATAGGCTTGGTAGATTGGGTCAGTATTCAGGTTTACAGTCTCTCTGGATATTATTTAAATGTTTAATCAATATCCGTGTTCCAAAATAACTTTAGTCCTTCTCAAACCCTGATTTTGTTTGCGCTCCCTGCTGTTGCTGTGACATTCTGACCTTTCCTTAGCAATGGACACTCTGTTAAGACGATTAATTGCAATGGTTGGTAGCCTTTGGTTAATTGTCTCAATTGCTTTTTCCATTGTAACAACCTGGTTGCGGTCATGGTCAAAATGTATAATGATTTTTTCATTTAAAAGTAATTTCCTTGGTTGGATCAGACATGATAATTACTTTCACTGAATACGTTTCTCATGTGCTATCTCAGCCAATTAATCTACTCCAAGCATTTTTTATTTTGTTTATTATATCCTTAACTGTCTGCCTATTTGAGATAGTTCATGAGCACTATTCATCAAAAGAATGATGACTCAAACTTAAAATTTCAAACTAATGTTAAGAAAAAAATATATGTAGTGATCATGTCATGTTACACTTTTATTTATGCTCTATTTGTTGATATGACAAGAGTTTATGTTATTACAATGAAGAGTTATGTTTTACAGTCTTGATTTATCTATTTGCTTTTTTCTTTGAGACACAGGATCAGTATGGAAGCCAGGTATGCTTAGGACCTGGGAGTCTTCTGTCTCAGTTTCTTAGGTACTGAGAAAATAGGCTCGAATCATTAGCAAGACAATTCAGAGTGTGTGTGTATATATATATATATATATATATATATATATATATATATATATATATATATATATATACTTAATAAAATTGAAGTTGGTTAGACTATTCTTGTCTGCTTTCCGTTGTTCTACTTGAGTGTCATTTTACATATAAATTACATAATAAAACTGACCATACCCGTAAAAACATTTCCTATGATTTGATAAGAATTGTCAGGTAATCAAATTTATTCCTTCTCAAGTCTCTGATGGAGTTGAAGGCAGATAACTTAGTTTATAATGAAGCTTAGCTGTTTAAGGGTTAAGATGTTTTTAGGTCTAGATAGATGTTTTAAGTTGATAATGTCAAGATGCGATGGAGATTGATTTATAGTCAGAATTTTAGATGCACCAAGATAAGAAAGGTGTTTTCTTTAAGGCTGTCAAATACAAATAGGCAAAACACTAATAATGTAAAATTTATATAATTCCTGATTGACTCATGGTTCTTCTTGCTGTAGGTAGTTTATTGTATAAGTGTGTAATAATTATTATGTATATGTAAAAATTTTTTAAAAATTAAACCTGTTTGTCAATTTGAGTATATTGTCCTAATTTTAGTAAGATGTATAATCTTTTAACGTGATATGCCTTTCTATTTATTTACTGTTTTTAGTTCCCTTGGTTGTTCTGGAAGCTTTCCAGATCTGTGTCCATCTGCCAATGCTGAGACTCCATATACAGTCACATTCATCGTTCATTTATATAATTGCTAGGGGTTCAAACTCGGGGGCTCTTGCCTGCAGAGCAAGCATTCTTATCTACTGAGCACTCTCCTTGGCCCCTTGACATAATTATTGATAACATTAGTCATTTTGTAATTATATTATGTTCATGTTGTTATTGAAAATCAATCATCTGTGAAAGTCAGAGTTCAGTTTTGAGTTTAAAACCCAATTCTGTGCCTTAGGTCATTATTCCTACACTTACGACAGGATACAATAATTTTATCATGATAAATTTAGAATTAATTTTGAAATCAGAAGGATGAGAAAATAAATGTTGTGTGTAAAGATTAACTTGATAATTCTACTATTTGTATTTCTTTATGAATTTTGGAACTTATCTCTCAATTTCTGAGAAAAAGAGCTGGGAATTTCAATAGGTTTTTTTTTGCTGATTCTGTAGACCAGCTATGGAGTGTTTATTTGTCAATAGCACTTCTGACTCCCAGGCATGGTGTAAAAAGGATTTCTACTCAGAAATTCTTTACTTTATTAGATTTAGTGGAGTTTAATGCTCAAACCTTGTCCTCAGCATATATAGATTGTGGTATTTTTGTACATCTGCAAATGAGTTGTTTTCCTGATTTCATTTTCATCTACAATTGTTCATTGCTATTATTTAGAAATAGAATTAACTTTTGTATTGGTCTTGGACCTGTGATCTTGATGAAATATTTATTGCTTCTAAACATTTGTGGATTATTGTGGTTTGGAAGTATAAATTGTGTATTTGTGGATAATGAAAAATCATATATTTTCAGATCTTTAAAATTTTTTCTTAATCACTTGTCCTAACTACAGTTCTCAGTATGATATTAAAGAGAAGCAGTGGGAGTGTACGAGTTGATCATCTTCCTGATCAAAGAAAGACACCATACAGTGTTTTTCCTCTAAGTTTGATGCAAGAGGAGAGTTTTTCACTTACAGTGTTAGCGGGATCACTGTTTCCTCACATTTCTAAGACGCTACAATAAATGCATCATAGTTTTCCTACCCCTAATCAGGTAGTCACTTGTGTTTTCGTTTTCATTTATTTCAACAGATGGTGCTGCATATATTGTGCATCCTATTGTAAGGCATGTGTGGTTAATTATGCCAAGTCATTTTCCATCATGTGAGCTTTTCAGATACATGTTCTTTACCATTTCTTTGTGCATGCCAAATGCCCTCTCTCTCAGTCCATATTTCCATACTGTTTTTAAAAATATATTTTATTAATTTGTTCATATTACATCTCAATTTTTACTGTTCCTTCTATCCTCCCATTCCTCCCCCCTCCCATTTTCCCCTTACTCCCTCCCCTATGACTGTGACTGAGGTAGACCGGCTCCCTCTGTATATGCTCATAGAGTATCAAGTCTCTTCTTGGTAGCCTGCTATATTTCCTCTGAGTGCCACCACGCCTCCCCATCCAGGGGATGTGGTCAAATATGGGGCACCAGAGTTAGTGTGTAAGTGAGTCCCCACTCTCCACTCAACTGTAGAGAATATCCAGTCCATTGGCTAGATATGGGTAGGGGTTCAATGTTTACTGCATGTATTATCCTTGGCTGGTGCCATAGTTTGAGCAACACCCCTGGGCCCAGATCTGCCCACCATAATGTTATACTTGTAGGTTTCTAGGGCCCTCTGGATCCTTCTATTTCTCCATTCTCCCTTGCTTCTCTCACCTAGAGTCCCAGTACAGAGTCTTCCCCTGTCCCACTTTCCTGGTAAGTAAAGACTTTCATGGGCCATGCCCCTTGGGCTAGTGTCCAGATATAAGTGAGTATATACCATTTGACTCTTTCTATTTCTGTGTCACTCACTCATTATGATCATTTCTAGTTCAATCCATTTGTACACAAATTTTGGGAATTTCTTGCCTCTAATAGGTGAGTAGTATTCCATAGTGTAAATGTACCACAGTTTCTTTATCCATTCTTCTACTGAAGGACACTTTGGCTGTTTCCAGGTTCTGGCTACTATGAATAAGGCTGCTATGAACATGGTTGAGTATATGTCCCTGGTGTGTGCTGGAGCATCTTCTAGGTATATTCCAAGGAGTGGAAAAGCTGGGTCTTGAGGAAGCCTTATTCCCATTTTTCTGAGAAAGCGCCAGATAGCTTTCCAAAGTGGTTGTACTGGTTTGCATCCCCACCAGCAATGAAGGAGTGTTGCGCTCTCTCCACATCCTTGCCAGCATGTGGTGTCACCTGAGTTTTTGATTTTAGCCATTCTGATGGTATAAGATGGAATCTCAGAGTTGTTTTGATTTGCATTTCCCTGATGATTAAAGATGTTGAGCATTTCTTTAAGTGTTTCTCAGCCACTCTATATTCCTCTGCTGAGGAATCTCTGTTCAGTTCTGAGACCCATTTCTCAATTGGGTTATTTGGTTTGGTGGTGTTTAATTTCTCGAGTTCTTTATATATTTTGGAAATTAGACCTTTGTTAGATGTAGGGTTGGTGAAGAAATTTTCCCAATTTGTAGGTGGTCGCTTCATTCTGTTGACAGTGTCTCCTGCCTTACAGAAATCTCTCAGCCTCATGAGGTCCCATTTATTAATTGTTGACTTTAAGACCTGGGCTGTTGGTGTTCTGTTCAGGAAGTTGTCTCCTGTGCCAATGTGTTTCAGGCTCTTCCCCACTTTTTCTTCTAACTGATTTAGTGTCTCTGTTTTTATGTTGAGGTCTTTGATCCACTTGGACTTGAGTTTTGTGCATGATGACAAATATGGGTCAAATTGCATTATTTTACATGTAGACATCCAGTTGGACCAGCACCATTTGTTGAAGATACTATCCTTTTTCCATTGAATAGATTTGCCTTCCATTCTTAAGTATGTGTCTCTCTACCCACCTAGTGCAATTATCAGTTCATTCATAAACTTTGAAATGTCTAAATTTCAATTATTTTATTTGTATTTGTGCCATATCATTGTCAAACTTTTGTCAATACTCAAACTTTTGTCAATATTTGGCATGGTATTCTTTATTGTTCTCAAATTTGAATAGTAGTTTTTAAATGTCTACTTCAAGAAATTCTGCCATCTGGACATCCTTAGATACAAAATCTATTATCTCTGTTTTATCTATGTATTACAACACCAATTTTTTATGCAATTGTGTGTTTCATAATTCTGAGGTGTAATGCAGGTATTTGGATTATAAAGTTTTATTTCTGGAACTCGAAATCCTTGTTCACAAACTAATATTTGTTTTTTGCTGCAGTTTATTTTCATAATAACTTTCTTGATTATGTTTAAAAAACTGATTGTTTTTTATGTGTAACACTAAAGACTTGTTTGTTTAATTTGGTGGTAGGCCAGATATTGGACACATATATATATATATATATACGTTTATATGTTTGATTACTATATTTCAATTATAAGTTATATATTATATCATGTATCATGCAGAATATTAATTCTATATTATATATTGTATGCTATACACACATATATTTGTATGGATATACATATATATACAATATATATATGTATATATTATATATATGATGCATGAAGACAAAAAGTTTCCTGTATTGAAAGAGTCTATGCGTATCAACAGCCTCTCAACTCTCCAAGAGGTAAGAATCCTACTTTTTTGTTCGAAGCTGTAAAGGTAAAGCATGTGAGTAATCAAACCCTCTCATGTCCTTCTTAATCATATACACAGCTATGGCTACATGTTTGACATACTATGTTTCCAATAATATTTCAGAAATTTTAAAATTTCATTTGAGACATGTTTTTAAATATATTTTATTAATTTTTTCATATTACACCTCAATGGTTATCCCATCCCTTCCATCCTCTCATTCCTCCCGCCCTCCCATTTTCCCCTTACTCCCCTCCCCTATGACTGTGACTGAGGGGACCTCCTCCCCCTGCAAATGCTCTTAGGGTATCAAGTCTCTTCTTGGTAGCCTGCTATCCTTCCTCTGAGTGCCACTAGGTCTCCCCATCCAGGGGATGTGGTCAAATATGGGGCACCAGAGTTTGTGTGAAAGTCAGGCCTCACTCTCCACTCAACTATGGAGAATGTCTTGTCCATTGGCTAGATCTGGGTAGGAGTTCGATGTTTACTGCATGTACTGTTCTTGTCTGGTGCCATAGTTTGAGCAGGACCATCTTTTTTATCAAATATTTGCTTTTAGTTGGTTAATTAAAAATAGTCTTACTAGTTCTGATGGATCTGTAGGCAGATGCAATTTTAAGCAATTTCCTCTTATTGTTTTCAGTGAACACCTCTGGATCACTCTGTGCAAGGTGTGTTTTAAATCATGTCAAATAACCCCCAAGAGTGAAATTTTTAATCGAGCTTCCATGGAGAGTCAACAGTGATAGCCTTCTGTGGATCAGGCTTTAGTGGATCCTAAATTCCTTCAGCTCCTGTAATGTCTGCTAGACAGTTGGTCTTAACAGTTACAGTATTTATAAGTTTGTTGCTTCTTAAGGCTCAGAAAGTAGTGGATAAAAACAAAACAAGTTAACACAGCACAAACATACAGTCCTTTTCTGAATCATTTCTCTCTCTGATTTTTTGCAACATTTGGACTAATTCTAAGAAGTCTTCATTTTGTAATTATATTATAAAAACAATAATTATGGTAACTTTTGCTAAAGTCCATTGGTTTTGCAAAATAAGACTAATTTAAAGAATTGTACTTCATTATTTTGTATGTGCTTCTGTTTCAAGGTGATTTTTGTATAGAACCAAAATGTCAGTGAATTCCTACTTCCATTAAATCAATGTCAACTAATAAAATTGGCCTACTAAACATAGTTACATAATTCATTTAAATAAATCAATATTCAGACCCCTATCAATTATTTAACTTGTTTGCAATCAAGGAATGTTTCAACTTATTTCATGCTATTATATTTACTTCAAATGTTTATAATAATATGCCTTTTTTTCCCAAAAATAACAGTAAATAGGTATGGAATGCTATCTGCATGGCTAGAGAAAGATAATATCTATCACATAAGAATTTTGTTTAATTATGGGGACATAAATAATATCCGTAAGTAATACCCTTAGATAAAATATTACATGGAAATAGATTGGTTAATATTTATTATTTTAAGAATAACCTAATGAGTATATTAATGAATCCATAAACAGTACATAAATAAATCCTAGTTTCTTATCTTTTATAGAGAAAGACATATTTCTAGGATTTTTTGTATTGTGATTAGCCCAATTTTATTTTATTTGTCATTTTATTTGTTGTTGGTAAATCTCTGTGAAGAATGATACTGACAAAAGTCTTAATATGTGAAAATATAAGCATTTGAATTGAAAACAATTTATGACCATGTGTCATAAAGAGAGTCTTGAATCTGCTTTTAAAAGATTTTGTAGTTTATTTATTGCTGTAATAAAACTCTTTTTAATCTATATTCTTCTTACTATTATTACTATCATTATTATTTATTCACATTATATCCAGATTGTAATCCCTCACTCTTATCTTCCTGTTCCCACCCTCCCCACCCCTCCAATATATTCCTCTCTTGTGTACCTATGACAGGTGCAGTCCTCCTCCCCCACTGTCTGATCACAGCACACCAGGTCTCATCTAGACAGTCTGATTCCCTTCCTTGGTGTTCCCACAGGTCCTCTCCACCAAGGGTGAATGATCAAATCTCAGGCACCAGGCCTCTTGTCAGAGGCAACCTCCCACCCCCTCTTGCCCATGTGGAGAATAAAACTCTTTTTCAGAAAATTTTAGATATCTCTCAGGTACAACAGAATGATTTAATCAATGGAAAGGCTAAATTCTAACTACCTGGCTTCCATATTATTAAAAATAAAGGTATATACAGGCAGTCTTGTTTGAAATAGTGATAAAAAATAATTTAAGTTAATATTTGGTAATACCAATTACATCAAATTGGATTTGTTGAGACACATTTGCAACTAGAAACTTACTGAAGATCATTCGGCTTCTCTTGTCAAATCTTTGCTGAGTTTTGTTTTAAATGCAATGCAAAGGGAGGTTAGTCCACAGTTTCATTTATCTGTCCTCAAGATGGATATTTTTCAGGAAACACATCATACATCAAGACACAGGAACAACTGTATCCTGTCCTCCCCATTTGAGGATATTAAAAAATGGAAATTTCTGTCACCTCTAAATCATGATTCCAAAGTCTTTCTAACATAAACCTAAACAAATGCTAGGGAGCAGAAAATGTGTATACCCTCTCCTAAATAACCTCAGCCTGTGAATATAAATATAATTCTGGCTACATTTGATTGACATTTATTGGTAATCTGAACCACCCTACTTTTTTTCAACATTGAATTTAGAAAGCTTTCACATCTACACTTCACCTAAAAATGAAATAGAGGAAAATGTATTAGTGCCATTAGGTGTGTCCGTAAACCCACAAATCCACACCCCCCACACATACACACATGCATGTGCCCATGCATATGCATGCACACACACTGTATTAACACCATATCAGTGTATGTAACAATAGTAATTAAAGGAGGTCATGAATTTGAGAGGTAACAAAGGGAATATAGGAACAAGTAGAGGAAGGAGAATAAAAGGTGAAATTATGTAAATTCATTGCTCATGAATAACATTCTCAAAAATTAAATTAAGAAATCAAAGAGAAAATAATGACATTTAAGGACAAGTTCAGGATGCCAACAGGGACAAGCTCACCTAGTGTGATCTTTGAAATAGATGATGTTCACAAATTCCCTGGAGATTAATTCAAAGTATCCAGTGGTTGAAACCACTTATTTTTGAGTGATAGTGTCTAAATATTGTGGTAGTGTCATTTCCTATTCTGTGGTGACATGTTTCACCTCCACATCCATGGAATTCTCTCCCTCTGTTTATAATGGACTGGCAGATGTAGCTTGCCCAAAGTTCATATGTTCATCTGCATTTACCATTGTGATGGTGGTGGTGGACAATTATCTTCAAGGGGAAATTTGGCTTATATGATATCATGAATCAAGGTGCACTATGGTGGGATTTGTGTTCTTAAAGAAAACAAGCCAGAATCAAAAGAATTTTATAATGACAGACACTTGTGAGACAAAGCAACCGGTTTCAGTAAGAAGCAAATCTTTGGGTTTCTAACCCTAATACCATGAAAGATAATTGCTCAGTATTTAAGTCACTCATTCTGGGCTAATTTTAATAGTAGACATTCTGATAAAAACAATCCATGAATTTACCTTGAAGATACCAGTAATCAAAACACACAGAAATAAAAGTTGTATTAAGTATAAAAATCACAGGATTCCAGAACGCTGCTTTCTAACTTCATGGTTATAACTCTTCCCCTGAGAAACCCGTGCTGAACTTTGCATAAATCAGACTGCGTGGACTTGGTGTTCTGCCAGTCACAGTCATACAATGATCTGTCTTAACGATAGAGCCAGGTGAACAACTGAAGAATCAGACAACATCTGCTTGCAACTGCCTAAAAAACCCTAGGAAGTGAGACACCAATATGAACCCAGTGAACTCAGAGAACTAAGAATGATAAGATATAGTTGCTACTGGGGGACTCAAGCCAAGCATGGTTGCTGTGCTGAGACTCGGCATGGTCATGAGTCACATTGATGCTTCCCTCCTGCATGGTCAAAGTCATTATCTGTGCTTCTTCTACCACCTTTCTTTGAAATTTCTCGTCTTCTGAGTCTGATAAATAGAATTTTAACATTTGCTTATATTCTGAAGCATCTGTTGTTATAGAAATTGTAAAAATCATCCACTTGACTTGCTGTGTTATGTTCAAGCAGTACAACAATTTAGGAGGAGGCACCATGGGTACAGCAGCCAATAAGTAAAATATCATATTTTACAATTGAAATATCTGACAAGCATATATATGGTGGCAACTTGCTTAAATTAGACACCTCAACTAACTATAATTCTTTATTCTTTCTACTCATTTTTTAAGTACTGTGCTCCTATGCCTGCAAAATGAAACAATGAAATAAATGCTGATTTTTATTTTATTTTATTTTTATTTTTTTTGCATTTTTTTTATTAATTTATTCTTGTTACATCTCAATGTTTATCCCATCCCTTGTATCCTCCCATTCCTCCCCCCCCCCATTTTCCCATTATTCCTCTCCCCTATGACTGTTCCTGAGGGGGATTACCTCCCCCTGTATATTCTCATAGAGTATCAAGTCTCTTCTTGGCTACCAGCTGTCCTTCCTCTGATTTTTAAATGCAGGAAGTAACAGAACTATGCTCTATATAAGAACATTAAAATTCTGCCTGGGTATAGAACTCAATTGGTAGAATGCTTGACTAACATGCACAAACCCTGAGTTTGACCAGTAGGGTCAGATGAAATGAACACCACAGCACACACATGCAATCCCAGCACTTAGAATATAGAAACAGGAAGACCAGAAAGTCAACATCATAAGCTATATAATGAGTTTGAATCTAGCCTTCGAAACATGAGACTAATAAAAGAAAAAGAGGAGGAGGGGGAGAATTGATCAAATTCTATTTCTATAACTATGGCTAGCATGTTTTGTAAACCTGTGTCTTTCTTAGTTAGGACTCTATGAAACTCAAAATCTCTCTGTGACTCTCCAGCACCCTACAGAGGTGTTTGCAGACTTGAACTCTTCCTTTCTCTGTGTGGTAGAACTCATACGATGCTGGCTTTGCCATCAGAATGCTTACATAAACAAGCAGTAGCACCTGTCTAAGTTAGCCTCAGTGTTTTTCCTCAAGCACAGCAGAGTATTTCATTCTATTTCCATATGCAGGTGGCCAGCAGTACATGCTGAAGAGGTAACTAGGTCACAGGCACTAGGAGAGACCTGCATCTCCTCTCTGAAGTACTGCTTCATGCTGAGGCTCTCTCCAGCATCCCGCTCAGCATGCTGCACACAGGGGATGGGTTTGAGAGCTGTTCAGCCCAGACTGGGGGCGGTTCTCCCCTAGGTTTTTCTGCTGTGTGAGCCTCATATAGAACGCCTTCCTTTAATTCTCTCCCCTGAGATTCATGCAATTTAGTCATGTCCTAAATAACTAAGAAGTGGAAAGTGGATGCAGGGAGATCTGCCAGGCCACTGGAAACTGTATCACTATGTGAAATGCAAGAAGGGAGAAGTCAAGCAGAGAGCCAGCTTTTGTGTGAGTACAAAACAGTGTACTCTAAATCAGTTAGTCCACTCATTTTTTTAATGGTTACATTCTACCTCTGAATACTACAAATAGATTTTCTAGCCTCCAAAAGTTATACACTTGGTCTCTTGGTCTTCATTTAGGAATAATTTCCAGAGCCACACCCCAGACATATTTTCCTCCCTCAATGGCCATGTTCCTGGATAGCTTGGCAGTCCTTAAATTTGCCTGTCAGGAATGGTGAGTGTATGGATGCTAGAAGGCACTGGCTGACTTTTGTAGTCAGCTCTCTTTCTCTCCTAGGCATTCTATAGAACTGAAGGGCACACAATGTAGAAGAGCTTCTACGTAGAACGTTGTCCTTTCTTGTAGCACAGGATATAGAGAGGCCATGGACAATCTCATTGGTTCCTAAATGCCTACAGAATTACAACAGAAATGTAGAATAAAACAGCATCTATTAAAACAATTCATATTCTCAGGGATATGGTTTTCCTGATTTTTTATTGAAAGATTAATTTTAGGATACTAATTTTCAACTTCTTTTTGAGCAATTGCAATAAGAAATGACCCATTATAAATGTGCATGGTATTTTATACACATTATCTGTAGAGTAATTGACAGAACAGAGTTATTATTATTAGTGACATATATAGAGGAGGCCCCGGGAGATAGATTAAGTGACATGTTGATGATGATTTGGCTGTGAGCAGCAGAGCTAATATCATAGTCAGCTTTAAGGACTATGAACTTGTAAGCCTTGATAAAATATAAAACAGCATAAAGCTTATAACTATAATCATTTTACCACCAGTCACTGGCAAAATTCTTCTCGGTTTACTACATAGAACTTTTATAGCCATTAGAAAATAACTCAACAATTTGAGGTAATCCCATCCTACATTCTATCTCTGAACCAAACAGGGTTCATATGTAAAATCAAACAGAGCTTATCCTTTGTGATACCCTCCTCTGACTTAGTATGTAACATCAGCAAAGTTCATGTATACTGTAGCTAGCCCATTTCAGCATTTCAAACTTGCCTTGTTTTTTTTCCAGACTGACTAACACCCCCGAACACACATACATTTTTTCTTGTTTTCAAGATATCTTTATAGGAAAATGCATAAATATGTGACTCACTATTATCTGTTAATAATTATTTGGGTTGTTTTCCTATTGTTTTATGTGAATAATACTTTTCAAACTTATTTTTTTCAATTCTTCTTGATATGTACTGGAAGGTAGAATCAGTAACACATATGTTAATTCCATGCTTAATTTTTATTTTTTATTTTTTTAATCTTTTTTTATTAATTTATTTATATTACATCTCGATTGTTAGCCCTTCCCCTGTTTCCTCTCATTCTTCCCTCCCTCCCATTTCTCCCCTTCTCCCCTCCCCTATGTCCCTGACCGAGGGAGACCTCCTCCCCCTATATATGCTCTCAGAATATCAAGTCTCTTCTTGGTAACTAGCTATCCTTCCTCTGAGTGCCACCAGGTCTCCCCATCTGGGGGACATGGTCAGAAAAGGGGCACCAGAGTTCGTGTGAGAGTCAGATCTCACTCTCCACTCAACGGTGGAGAGTATCATGTTCGTCAGCTAGGTCTTGGTAGGGGTTCGAAGCTTACTGCCTATATTCTCCTTGGCTGGTGCCTTAGTTTGAGGAGGACCCCAGGATCCAGATCTGCCTGTCATAAAGTTCTTCTTGTAGGTTTCCAGGACCCTGTGGGTCCTACTATTTCCTCTTTCTTCCATGCTACTCTTGCCTAAAGTCTCAATCGGATATCCTCTCCTCTGACCCACTTTCTTGGTAAGTAAAGATTTTCATGGTACGTATCCCTTGGACTAGTGTTTTGATATAAGTGAGTATATACCGTTTGATGCTTAATTTTTAAAAGATCTTGAATCACCTTACATTTCCACCAGCAATCCACAAAGGTACCATTTTTTAATGCCATATAAAAAACTTACAATATTGTTTTCTGCTTTTTATTATATTTCATTTTTACATATACATTTGTGTTATTATATACCAATAAGAAAAACTACATACAGAAAGAAGAACCATGAAACAATCAGGAGTTATATAAAAGTTACATTCATAGTATTTTGGCTATTTGTATTTGGCAGCCTTGAAGAAAACATCTTCCCTATCTTGGTGAGTCTAAAATTCTGAATGTAAATCAATATCTTTCATATCTCAACTCCATCGCCTTAAAACATCTATCTAGACCTAAAATCATCTTAACCCATAAACAACTAAGTTTAACTGTAAGACTAAACTGTCTAGTCTTCCACCCCATCAGAGACTTCATAAGGAATAAAACTTAATTACTTGAGTAAACAAAAAGTGCAAGTGAGCAGCTTCTGAAATGAAAAAATGACAGAGACAGTTTGCTACCTGAACAGTCACCCAAAACACTCTACAATGTTGGAGCATCATCTTCAGCCTTCTGGCCCAATATATTCTGACAGGCATATTTGTGAGGCAGAAGCTATTGAGGACTTACTTACCCTATCTTGTCAGAGTTTGGAGGTTGACTCTGTTTGCATCCAACCTTGCCTATTTTTAGGCAGAATCCTGTCTGTGACAGAAATGAGGACATTTTGTCTAGTGGCTTGTTTGCTGAAATTTTAGCCATCTCCATAAGGAGATTCATTGATGCTCATCATCTTTGATGCAGACTGAGTGTTGCCAGGAGTTAACCTGTCTTTTCGTCAAGAGTCTTAAAAATAATTTAAAAAATCTTTAAGTGCCATACTCTGTAGGTCTCTGAGGCTTTTGAGGACCTTACCTAACTATTTTACCTTATATGTCTATAGAATCATATCTATCTGTTAAACCTAGGATGTATATTCTTGTGATAAAAATAGACAAGTAATTGACATAACAATGATTTGACCAACTAACAATTAGCTTGTATTAATTAATTATCTTAAACATCCAGTAATAACACTTTGATGGTATTGGAAGTAAATCTTATATTATAATTGAGTTGTATAGGTATAATACCTCATATTAGAGAATAGAAATATATATATATAATATATGTGAAGAATAATATTAAATTTGTATCCTATACCAATGTATCAAAATTGAACTTATATTTCATCAATATACAAATTTCTATACAGATGAATGAAAAATAACCTTATTTGTGAGTAACAAGGCCTTAAGTTGAAGAGTAGATTCAATAATCTACTTCTTGTCCTGTTATCCCTAGATATTTCTATATCCCCTCTTCTTTCTTTTCAACCCTATCTCCATACCTATGAAAGAAAGATAAAGGAGAAGAGAAACATTCCTGAGTCCAATCTTGTTTTCTCTCTGAATAAGATCAATAATAACTTATAATCAATTCCCAATGAAAACAAACATCTATAGCCTAAGAGAGCAAACAAACCTACCCAATCCTCCCTTAGAGGAAATGGGGTGTCATTCTCTTAAGGTTTCTTCTGGATGATATGGGGCAAATAATTTTTAGGGGCCCAAATAAAATTTGGGAAAATGGTTAAATAAGCCAGGAATAGCATTTGTGGTCCAGTTTCTAACTGTGAGAAATTTCAGGCTTAATAGAAGTCTTGTGTGGGACACTCTGAAATGCTGAACCAAATAAGATCAGAAGCCTTCTTCAAAGATGTCCTGAGAGCTGTCCTATTCTGATGAGTAGCAGCAACTGAAGCGCTTATATATTTATTGGTCATCAGTATATCTTCTTGAGAATATGTTCATTCAATTTCTTTTCTCTCTTTTGAACCAGGGGTTCTGTGGTAGCTGAGACTTAGGACTCCTCTTACATTCTAGAAAATGATAATGTATAATTATGCAATGTGCAGATATTTCTCTATTATTTAAGTTGTCTTTTTTCTCTTCAGTATCTTTTGATACAGAAATATTAATTTAGATATAAATCTTCTCTTTTCATTTATGGTGTGTGCTGTAGAGGCCATATCTAAGAAAGTATGGTTAGATCCACTGTTATGAATCTTTTCCTTAAGACTTTCCTTAAATTTTGTTCGTGGATCTGGAGAATTAACATAGTAATAATGTCCATCTTACCAAAAGCAATTTACAGATTCAATGCAATTGGACCCATATTTGTCACCATGCACAAAACTCATGTCCAAGTGGATCAAAGACCTCAACATAAAACAGAGACACTAAATCAGTTAGAAGAAAAAGTGAGGAAGAGCCTGGAACACATTAGCATAGGAGACAATTTCCTGAACAGAACACCAACAGCCCAGGTCTTAAGGTCAACAATTAATAAATGGGACATCATGAGGTTGAGAAGCTTCTGTAAGTCAGGAGACACTGTCAACAGAACAAAGTGACAGCTAACAGACCGGGAAAAGATCTTTACCAACCCTTCATCTGACAAAGGTCTAATATCCAAAATATATAAAGAACTCAAGAATTTAAACACCACCAAACCAAATAACCCAATTGAGAAATGGGGCTCAGAACTAAACAGAATTCTCAACAGAGGAATATCAAATGGCTGAGAAACACTTAAAGAAATGCTCAACCTCCTTAGTCATCAGGGAAATGCAAATCAAAACAACTCTGAGATTCCATCTTACACCCATCAGAATGGCTAAGATCAAAAATTCAACGACACCACATGCTGGTGAGGATGTGGGGAGAGAGGAACACTCCTTCATTGCTGGTGGGAATGCAAACTAGTCCAGCCACTTTGGAAATCTATCTGGTGCTATCTCAGAAAACTGGGAATAGGGCTTCCTCAAGACCCAGCAATTCCACTCCTTAGAATATACCCAGAAGCTCCAGCACACACCAGGGACATATGCTCAACCATGTTTATAGTGGTCTTATTTATAATAGCCAGAACATGGAAACAGCCTAAGTGTCTCTCAGTAGAAGATTGGATAAAGAAACTGTGGTATATTTACACTATGGAATACTACTAAGCTATTAAAAATAAGGAATACCCAAAGATTGTGGACAAATGGATTGAACTAGAAATGATCATAATGAGTGAGTTAACCCAGAAGCAGAGTCAAATGGTATATACTCACCTATATCTGGACACTAGCCCATGAGGCATGTTCCATGAAAATCTTCACTTATCAGGAATGTAGGACAGAGGGAAGGACATCTTATTGGGACTTTAGGTGAGAGAAGCACAGGTGAATGGGGAAATAGAAGCATCCAGAGGGTCCTAGAAACCTACAAAAAGAACATTATGATGGACGGGTCTCGGCCCAGGAGTCCTGCTCAAACTACGGCACCAGCCAAGGACTGTATGTGCAGTAAACATCGAACGCCGACCCAAATCTAGCCAATGGACAGGACATTCTCCACAGTTGAGTGGAGAGTGGGGACTGAATTTCACACGGACTCTGGTGCCCCATATTTGACCACATCCCCTTGATGGGGAGGCTTGGCGGCACTCCCGGGAAGGATAGCAAGCTACCAAGAAGAGACTTGATACTCTATGAGCATATACAGGGGGAGGAAGTCCTACTCTGTTATAGTCATAGGGGAAGGGAGTAGGGGGAAAGCAGGATGGAGGGAGGAATGGGAGGTTACAAGGGATGGGCTAACAATTGAGATGTAATGTGAATAAATTAATTTTTAATAAAAGGAAAAAAAAAAGACACTTCACAAGGTGGAAGTGCAGGCAACAGTGTTCATAGCAGGGACAGCCCCTGCTCCTCCTTAATAGGGGACCCATATGAAGACGAGCTGTCTATTGGCTATATCTGAGTGGGAGGGGCCTAGGTCCTCTCCATGCATGGTCCTTGTTTCGCACATCAGTTTCCTCCAGCCTCCTTGTCCGAGGTTAATTGCCTTTGTTGGTTTTCTTTTGGATTTCCTATCACCTCCGCGTCCTTCAATCTATCCCCTGATTTCGCCATAAGACTCCCTACACTTTACCTAAGTTTTGGCTTGTGTCTCTGAATCTGTTTCAATCCGCTGCTTGGTGTAGCATCTCACAGGATAGCTCTGCTAGGCTAGTGCCTGTGAGCAGAGCATAGAATAGTTAATAGTGTAATGGGTTGGCTCTCTTCCATGGGGTGATCCTCAGATTGGGCCAGGTATTGCTTGGACGTTCCCTCAATCTCTGCTCTATATTTATCCATGCATATCTTGTAGGCAAAGTAAATTTTTGTCAAATTTTTTTAGTGTAGGTTGGTGTTTCCCTCCTTCCATTAGGAGTGTTCTCTTGTTAGAGGCTCTTCTCTTCAGTCTCCATGAGCCCTAGGAGTCTCAGCTAGAATCACCCTTATATCCTTCCATAAACTACCATGTCCTCGGTCTTTAAAAACACAGTCATCTGTGACAAACTGGAGACCTATATTTTTATTTTAATTCATTAGAATAGTTTATAAATTGTCTGTGATCTACTCACTGGTCTGTTATTATTGAAATATATACTGTTTAATTTATGGAAATGTCTAAATTTTCCAATCTTTCAAAATAACTCTCTCTTCAGTTTTCTTTCAGCTGATCTATAAAATCATGTAAAATATTCATGGTAATTGGGTGAGGAATTATATTTCAATGTACAAGTAAAATGTATAAAGACCAAATTAGGGTAAACATATTTATCACTTCAAATATTTATCAGTTCTTTATGATTCAAACTTTTAAAGTATTTTCTTCTGTCTGTGTATGTTTATATTTGTATGTGTGTTGTGTGTGAGGGTGTGTTTAAGGCACTGGACAACACTATGACTATTTCATCAGATACTATCAACTTCGTGCTTGTAACAGCATCTCTGTCTCACCTGGACTTCACCGTGTTATCTGGGCTCTCTAGTCCTGGTAAGTCATATGTCTCTTCCTCCTGAGCAGTGGGTTTACAAGTGCATATGCCAAGCATTTTCCAGGCAAGTTATGGGCTACAATTCAGGCACTTGTGCTGAAAAGGTGAGCATTTTACCAACACATCTGTCTTCTGGTTGCTCCTTCTGGAATTTTGAAATGCACAGTTCATTTATTTTCATCTATAGCCACCCTATCATGCATACCAGAACTTGTTTCTCCAGTATAAATGTACCTAAACAATCAGTGAAAAAATATCTCTAATTTCATTTTGCATACTCAATAAAGATATTACAGGATACACAGATCACTATGTTAGTGAGTTTTCTGTTGATGTAATAAATACTATGATGACTACACTTAGAGTTTGTTTTTGTTTCTTGTTCCAGAGGTGTAAAGTTTGTAATGATATCAATGGCATAGCTACAGTAAGTAGGCACGAGAGCATGAGTAGAAAGGTGAGATGTCACGTTTTTGTCTACATGCAGAAGCAGAGGTAATGAGGTGGAAGTGGACTGAGGCTATGAACTCACAAAGTATATTCCAAGTGATAGACTTCCTCCAGGAAGGCCATACTCCCTAAAGCTTCCATAATTTCCCCCAGACAACACTGCTTCATCTGGTCATTTGGTCATGTTACTACCCTGCTATGAAACATATATTTTTAGTCTAGGAACAGAAATATTTAAAAATACAATATTGCTTTGCATCCCTAAAAGGAGGGTGATGGTTTCATCTGCTCTACTGGCAATTAAAAAATGCATAAAGAGGAGCAGGCCACTGAAGTCAGCTACAAGTGGGAATTTTGGATTATATGTACTATTAGTGGTAGAGTTACAAAACTATGCTGAAAATAAAGAGCAAGAACAACAAGGCAAGAAGCAAACTCCCCAAATGTCTATGGAGATGCGATATTCAGTGATATTTTCTTTATCCTGTTATTGGTAGAAAATACCTACACTAAGTCTAATCTTGATAAAACACAGCAAGAATTAAACCCATGGGTTCTCTAGAAGATAATTTTCATGTGTATTTCTAAGAATTGTTACTAAGAACACAAAACAAAATCAAAATAGTTTACTTCAAAACTATAAGAAAATAACAATGAAAATTCAAAATACAAACTATGAAGAGATGTTGGGCACACACACACACACACAGAGACACACACACACACACACACAGAGAGAGACAGAGACAGAGAGAGAGAGACATTATAAAAGTCTTATAACTGAGAAAAATAAAATGACTGTCCACCTACTAACGCCACTGCTTTACCATTTGCTCTGAGTGAAGTGAATTGTTGGAGTAAACCAGAAGGAGCGCAAGGAACACCAGAGAGAGGAGGCATATTAATTTGACAAACATAAATGCTATCAACCCTTTGTCCCACTGTTTCATCTAGAAAACATCAAAACAGAGGAGTAAAGCCTTCAAGAACTTCAGGAGAAAATCCAGTTTCCTCAGTTTTATCTAGGAGTCTTTTAAGATCTACTAAGTCCCTTGTAGCTGCCTGACTTCCTCTGTCCCTACATCCCACCAAGTGACATGGTCTAAGGATGGGGATCCTAGCATGCTGCTCCACTTTCCTATGTTTCTGCTGAGTTGTTAGTGTCTTATCTTTAGAATATCATCTAGCAATATATTTATTCTGTTTGACACAACTGTTTATTGCAATGTTTCTATTACCCTACTCATATTATTTCTTTGAACTCTAAATCTTCTCCCTTCACTTCTCTTTCCCAAACTCTTTGCTTCTACCCTACATTTCTCACATTAAAATCCTCTTTGAGTGAAAACCATGCCATATTTATATTTGTTTTTTCCCAAAACTGGCTTAACTTATAATAGATGTTTGATAAATATTGCAAAATAAATACACTGATGAAAGAATCCTGCCATGACCTCCTTAGGTTCTCAGGCTATTTATCACAAAGACAAACTGACTGGCACAGGTCATCAAAGTACAAATGAATTAGATATAAAAACCAGTACAGAGCTGCCTGATGAAGCACAACATGAAATCATATCCTCTTCATTTGCAAACAGGGAGTGGCGGCTCATGATATTTATAAAACTGTTCATGGACCTAGAGTCGTGGATTAACATGACAGTTCTTATGCTCAATGGCGGCTTGTGAAATGGAAAAATAAAGTGCTTGAGGAATTTGTAGAGTGTAACATGAATTTAGTGTGCCGAAAAGGAAAGTTTTCAGAAAAAACAAAGCTTTGGTGCATCACATCTTGGAAGATGCATGAGATTTAAATGGAATGAAGACAGGAAGGGATAAGGAAAAGCAAAGGGGACATCACGGAGCTAAAACAGGCTACAGTGCTATAGAAGGTAGATGGAGAAACAGAGGGAACAAGCACTGCAAAGCCTTGCACGCGGCTCCATCTCCACACCACTATTCCCTTAGTTCAGAATCCTGCTGATATTGTTCAGTTTACAGGTTTCTGTCCCTATGGGTTGTACCCACTCCTGTCTCAAGAACCCTTCTGTTTAGTTCTTGATTACACTGTGAGCATCTTCCTAATGAATAAACACGTTAATCGATACTCTGTCAAGAAATGACGCTTTCCTTTATGTTAAAGGTCTCACACCTTGGCTTGTTGTTGAAAGTTTCTCAAGATATTTCTACTACTTGCTCAAGCCTCAAATCATATATGTTTCCAACTTGGAGGTTATGTTACCAGTCCAAGCTATTGGGTTTACATTTTGAGCGTCCTAAATTCATTCTTTCATTTCTTAGCATAACACTCCCACAGACTAGGACAAAACGTATGCCCTCCCTTTCTTTGCCTTTCTCTCATTCTGCTGTAGTGTAAAATGTTATTCAACATTTACTGTGTGCTAAATACAATACTGTATGTGGGTACGTAACTGCAGTTTGCATGAAACTTATAGATAGCACCGTTCACAGATATATTGCCTTTCTGTCTGTTCTTCGTGGCACAAAAGGCCTTGAATTTGAGGATTTTTTGTTTTTCTTATTATATATGCAACATTATAATCTGTTTACAACCACAGTACTTCATGACATACTGATAAAAAGACCACAGTTGTAAAAATATTTTCCATGTTTCTTTAATTTAAAGAATGCTTTAGAAGTGAATGAGTGACTATCACTTCTCTAAATCCCAGATTCAAACTTAAGAGTTTTTCATTGAAGTTTGCCTATGTATCATACAATATTCAGTGCAATTAATTTTCAAGAACCCTACAAAAAGTACTGTGCTGAGAAAAACACAAATTATCTTTGCTAAAATAAATCAGATAAGCCCACCTGGTTCTTTTCTTTGCTAATGAAATTTCTGTTTTGAAAGGAACAGTCAGCAGGGCCAGCCAACTTTTTTTAACTATAAAAAACGTGTGAGATAAACCTGTATAGCAAAGTAAAATTTACTTTGACTCATGTTTTCAAAGGTTTCAGCCCAAGCCCAGAAGATCCCAGTGTCTGGTGCCTGTGGTGAGATAGAACACCAAGGGAGGACCAGGTAGCTGAGGAGAGTGATCAGAAAGCAAAGAGAAAAGGCTGAGCCTGCATTTTCCTATATACTCCATGCCCCTGGTGACCTAATTTCTTTTTTTAATTTGAATTTATTATAATTTATTCATATTATATCCTGAATGTTATCCCTTCATTTGTATCTTCCCATTCTCATCCTCTCTCCCTCTTCCACCCTATACGTCTCCCTTAGATCTCTGACAGAGGAGATCTCCTCCACCACCAATGACCACAGCCTATTAGGTCTCATCAGGATAGCCTGCTTCCCCTTCCTCTGTGTGTCCGCACGGCCTCCCCATAAACAGGAAGTGATCTAATTGGGTACACCAGAGCTCAAGTCAGATTCAGTCCCTGCTTACCCCACAATGTTGGAGAATGAGCTGTCCATTAGCTGTATCTATACAGGGGTTCTAGGTTCACTGCATGCATTGTCTTTGGTTGGTGCAAGAGTTTGTGTAGCCGCCTCCCTGGGTCCAGATCTTGCTGGCTTTGATGGTCTTTTTGCGGGGCTCCTGAACCCTATGGTTCCTTCCATTCCCTCATTTTTTCCATACCACTCTCAGTGCTTGGTCCAAAATCCAGCAGTGAGTCCCAGGATCTGTCCAGATCCTCTGCTGGGTGGAGTCTCCTATGGGCCTTAGAATTCTCCTTTTCTAAAATTTTCTTCATTTCCCAATTTTCTCTTGGGCTGGGACCAAGCTCTGGTGTGCTTAAGACTTGACTGTGTCACCACAAAACAAAACAAAACAAAACAACCAACTTTTAAAATGCCCCTTGCAGATTAGAATGTGCAAGATTTTGTAAGAAGAAATTGTTAATCAAAGCCTCCAAGAAAACTCTGTACAGGGGGTGATTATTACACTGTGATTTACTATTTCTCTTTATTTTTTTTCTGCTGCCTTTGGGACAGTGTGCTAGTTTGGTCTTTGCTACCACCATGCTGTAAGAAATACGGAACATATACTGTAAGTATTGTGCAGACAGAAGATGAGAGGCATCTGAAACACAGAGACTATCACAGACTCGCTGATCTCACAGTGAATGACCAACCTCAACAACTGAAAAGGCATAAATTCTGCTCTATCTTGTTCTTTAGGTCCTAGTACCATGTGACTTCAATTATTAACAACTAGAGTGGACAATAAAGAGCTCACAAAACATCTGAAAAAGATTGAGAAGTCTGGTACTGAACTAGAATTCTACGTGGAGCCAAAGGTAACTTAACTGTCTCTGGTAGAGTGGTGGAAGGCAAAGAACAAAAGTACAAGAATATATTAGACTGTAACTGAGAAGGAAGAGCTGAGAAATGTCAAAGACAAGGGTACTAATGGAGTCAAGAGGTTGAGAAAAAACTAGAAACATGGTCATATATGGTAAAACTGAAGATAAGTTAAATAAGCTACTATCAGATGTTAATGGAGCTAATAAGTTATCCTTGTGGTGAACTCAGTAAGGTACAAGTGACCGGAGGTTCATAGAAAAGGTGGGATCTGGGGTTCACCTTTAACCGTCATATACAATGGTGTTATAGAAATTCTGGGTATCACCATGGGGATGTTATGAGAAAGGCAGAAATATGGGAAGCAAACCAAACAATAAAGACAGTGAAGGATGAAGAGAAACAAGAAATGTCCTTCAGACAGGAAACCCAGAACACTATGTAACACTGCTAAAAGAAATAAATTAATAACTTGCATGCCAGTTTATGGCTGTAGACCCTGTAGGGGTATGAGCTTTAGACTAATGGATATTCCTAACTATCAAAATTTTTACAAAAAACAATATCCAGAACATAGTTGTCTCTAAAGCTACATTTTCTGTTTTGATTTTTCTTATTTATCCAGTCCAAGAAAGATCTTCATAAAATGCAGACAAAGAGGCACTTTAGGGTATTCTCAGAATGCTGAGTCTGAACTTTGTATGAAGCTTGCTTTATTCTTTAGGAAACTTTAGAAGCATCATATAAATATTTAAGAAGGAAAAGGTTATTGCTATGTTTTCTTTGATTGATATGAGGAAGGAAAACCTAAAAATGTAAAGATATTCTATGTATTCTGCATTTAAATAAACCGGAATAGCTTTTGTTCAATCACCTTCAGCCTATTTCAGTCTTAAGTCCTTCCTAATGTGACATCTAAAGTAACATGGATTCTACATTATTTTAACATGTGAAAAGGTTTCCGGCAAATATGATTTGCCCTGCATATATATCAGAAATAGGTGTTAAAATAGACAGAACACTGTAAAAATGGACACGACTTTTAGCTATTATAGAGTTCACTCTATTTGTAGATAAGAAGAAATACCTTTCTTTAAAAGGATAGGTATTGGAAGTGAGATTTTTCAGTCTTGTACCATAAACAATAACAGTGGCACAGCCCAGGCTCTATATGTTAGTCTCAGCAAGTTGTAAGGGCTGCAAAATGGCACTTAACAAAGATTGGCATGATTGTGATACACCAATCTATCCATTTTATGATCCTAGTCACATTTTAGCAGGCTCCCACATTAATGCCCTTGATCCTCCAAACATTTTAATTAGCTACCAAACTACCTCGTTCATTATAAACATCTATATCCTACACTATATCTGAGCATTAACGTCACACATGCTTCCTCTGTCTCATGGAAAGATGACTGTCTTAAAATGCATTTTCATCATTACCTGAAGTAAATGTCTTTGGATTTTAACTGGGTATCAGTCATCCATGCAGAGCGTATGTGAAAAGGCCATGGATGAACTTGAATCTTTGTGGTTCATATTACTGGTTACATGAATTTACTTCATCAGCTTGTACTTGGGTTTTCCAAACCACACCATCGAGACACAATACTTCTCACATCAATTTTAGTGAGAACTCATGTGTAGTCATTCCAAAGGAAGCTGCAGGGTCTTTAGTGGTGGCTCTCTGGTTAAAAGCATATCCTTTTCTTCCAGGGTCTTTTGTTCCCAACATTCATATCTGATGGATCACAGCCTATAACTCCTCCAGGAAACCCAATTCGCTCTTTGGACCTCTGTGGATACCTGCACATGCATGACATAAACTCTCACAGACAAACACATGTACACCCAAATAAAAATAAGTCTTTTTTTTTTTAAAGCAACCACTCAACCATAGTAAACTTTCATAAAATAGTGCCCTTCCTGTAGTTATTAAGTGGATTCATTCATGACAGTCTATGCACAGTTTGCTTTGGGAAACAGCAACAACAAAAAGACCAAAAGATCAGTGTAAGTCATAAAGATATTTTCATGGTAGTAATGTCTTTAATATTCTGTGCTCAGTAATCTCCATCACACTCTACTGACAAAGCAGAAACTAAAACAATTTTTTTTTTACATGGAAAGCACACACTATGAGACAATATTAGAAAACTAACATATCAAAGTAGACAGTCTCAAGCCTGAATACATGTTTTACTTGAACATATAACAAATATGTTTTGGTTTTTCATTTTTTACTTCTTTGTCATGTCTTGTGTTGATAATTCAAAAGTATTATCACTGATAAATGAGAACATGTTAATAATATGAACCGTGTCAGTTTTTTTCAACAGATAACAAATATAAAAACTATATGTATTGTATAATTATTTAAGTGTAGATTTCTAATTCCTTGCTGGTTTTTTGCAGTCTTTTTGGGGTCATATTCCTCTTAGACGGCTTCTCAGCAGAGTCTAAATGCAGCACTTTGACAAAAATTGTTCTCACTGAAAAGTTGCTAAGTCAGTTGGGGACAAATTGAATAGAAGGAAGAATAATAAAAAACATAAGCTGAATATATGCAGATAGTACTAAAAATTAGCAAGGAAAATAAAATTTCAATACGCTCAGTAAATATGCTATAAAGAAATATGTTTACTTGTAGTTCACAATTACCGCTACTCTTTCAGATGCTTTAAAAGAAGGATTTTAAATTTGTGGTCTATTTAGCCTGAGCAATAACATATTCACAGCTTTCATTTGTAATAAAATTTAAGATGAATATCTTCTTCCTCATGTTTTGACTCAGCTGCTTTAGCTATAGTCTGATAAATTATACACCCAAGGTCTGTGACTTTCAGAGAAGAAAACATAAATTTGCCTTCATATATATATGTAATTTCAGGATGAGGGAATCTTTGAACTATGGTGGATTTTCTTTGGTTTAGTTTTGTTACTGTTGTTTCCAGCAGCTAAATACTCCTCAAAAGAAATATGGCTTAGAAATTCCAGGATAGAAAACAGAAAGAATTCCATAGTGTATATGTACCACAGTTTCTTTATCCACTCTTCTACTGAGGGACACTTAGGCTGTTTCCATGTTCTGGCTATTATGAATAAGGCTGCTATGAACATGGTTGAGCAAATTTTCTTGTTGTGTGCTGGAGCATCTTCTGGGTATATTCCAAGGAGTGGAATAGCTGGGTCTTGAGGAAGCCCTATTCCCATTTTTCTGAGATAGCACCAGATAGATTTCCAAAGTGGCTGTACTAGTTTGCATTCCCACCAGCAATGAAGGAGTGTTCCTCTCTCCCCACATCCTCGCCAGCATGTGGTGTCGCTTGAATTTTTGATCTTAGCCATTCTGATGGGTGTAAGATGGAATCTCAGAGTTGTTTTGATTTGCATTTCCCTGATGACTAAGGAGGTTGAGCATTTCTTTAAGTGTTTCTCAGCCATTTGATACTCCTCTGTTGAGAATTCTCTCTTTAGTTCCAAGCCCCATTTCTCAATTGGGTTATTCGGTTTGGTGGTGTTTAAACTGTGGTACATATACACTATGGAATACTACTCAGCTATTAAAAACAAGGAATTCCCGAAATTTGTGGATAAATGGATTGAGCTAGAAATGATCATAATGAGTGAGTTAACCCAGAAGCAGAAAGAATCAAATGGTATATACTCACTTATATCTGTATACTAGCCCAAGGGGCATGTCCCACGAAAGCCTTCACTTACCAGGAAACTGGGACAGAGGGGAAGGCATCCTATTGGGACTCTAAATGAGAGACGCATGGGAGAACAGCAAAATAAAAGGATCCAGAGGGTCCTAGAAATCTACAAGTAGAACAATATGATAGGCAGATTTGGGCCCAGGGGTCCCGCTCAAACTAAGGCACCAGCCAAGGACAATACAGGAGGTAAACTTTAAACCCCTTCCCAGATCTAGCCAATGGTCAGAATATTCTCCACAGTTGAGTGGAGAGTGTGATACGACTTTCTCACATACTCTGGTGCCTCACATTTGACCATGTCCCCTGGAGGGGGAGACCTGGTGGCACTCAGAGGAAGGACAGCAAGTAGCCAAGAAGAGACTTGATACCCTATGAGAATATATAGGGGGACGTAATCCCCCTCAGGAACAGTCATAGGGGAGGGGAATAATGGGAAATGGGGGGGGGGAGGAATGGGAGGATACAAGGGATGGGATAAACATTGAGATGTAACAAGAATAAATTAATAAAAAAAAAAAAAAAAAAAAGAAAACAGAAAGAAACATAGCCTCCTATATAGTACACACACACACACACACACACATACACACACACACACACACACACACACACACACACATCACTAGTGATTTTAGGGCAAATGCTGACTTAATGAATCACTAATGAAAAACAATGGATGTAACTTGTACAACCAGTTTGGAAATCAATCTGTTGGTTTCTCAGGAAATTAGGAATAATTCTAGCTCAAGACTCAGCCATACCATTCATTCCTGGGAATATACCCGAAAGATACTCCAACATACAAGAACACTTGTCAACTATGTTCATAGCAGCTTTATTCATAATAGCCAGAATCTGGAAATAACATAGATATCCCTCAAGTGAGGAATGGATAAAGAAACTGTGGTGCATTTACACAATGGAATACAATTCAGCTGTTAAAAAACAAGGAAATCTGAAATTTGCAGGCAAATGGATGGCGCTGGAAAAGATCATCCTGAGTGAGGTAACCCAGACCCAGAAAGACACACATGGTATATACTCTCTCATAAGTGGACATTAGCCACATAATACAGGATAACTACACTGCAATATAAAGTCTGATAAATCAAGCAAGGATGATGCATGATGTGGACCTAGATCTTCTGCTAAGATGTAGTAGCACTGTCTCCTTGTGGGTACCACAATGTGGACAGTAGGGATTACTTCAGACATCGACTCTGGCCACTCAACCTTGATCACTTCCTCTTGGCAGGGTGGCCTTGCCAGGCCAGAGAGGAAGAGATTAAAGGTAATACAAATGAGACTTGATAGGCTGAGGTCAGGATGTTAGGAGAGGAGGGCTCCCCTTTCTGAAGACTAGGGGAGGTAAAGAGGGAGGATCTGGAGGGGATGAGGAAGGGGGATACAATCGGGATATGGAGAATATAAACTTCAGAACAAGCAGGTAACTTATATTCCTTATCCCACCATATGGGACTATCTCTGAATCTGGCTGAGACAGGAATGTCTAGGCATAGATAATGCTTCTGGTTGGCTGTAGAAGCCCTATGAATTATTATTAGATGCCATTCTTTTTGTATGGCATGAAAGAAGATTTACAGATGTCTTTTTTTTCTGCTGATACAAAGAGCAGAGAACCGGTCTTAATTGTTCTGTGCATCATACACACTTTATACATTTATAATTTTAGGACTGCACAATGCTTGTGAGAAATTATATGTTTTCAGAACAGAAGAACCAGGCATCGGCATTGGATCAGATGTGACAGGTTGCATTCCTCTCAGCTTGCTGGATGCTGACATCCTACATCCTTCATGTTCCAGAACCAAGGGCTTCAGTTGCTGTTCCTCATCAGAGCAAGACAGCTCCCAGGACACCTTCAAAAGAATTTTAAAATCTCAATTGATCCAACAATTCAGACTGTCCCACACAGGACTCTAATTAAGCCTGGAATCCCTCAACACTTAGAAAGTGGACCACAAATGCTATTCCCAGCTTGCTTAACCATTTAACCAGTTTTATTTGGGCCCCTACAAAGGTATTATTTGTTCCAGTATGGCCAGAAGACACCTTAAGAGAACAAGACCCCATTTCCTTTCAGGGGGGTTGGGTAGGCTTTTGGTTGCTTTCTTGGCCTATATAGGGTCATTTTCAATTGGAATTGGTTATAAGTTATTATTTATCTTATATAGAGAGAAAACAAGGTTCGATTCAGGGATGTCTCTCTGTTCCACTATCTTCCATTCTTAGGTTTGGAGATAGAGGTTGAAGACAAAAAAGGGTGAATATAGAAATATATAGGGAAGATAGAAAAAAAAGTTGATTAGTGAATCTGCTCCCCAACTAAATGCCTCACTCACTTAAAGGTTATTTTTAATTCACTGGTATAGAATTTCATATATAGATGCAAAATAAGTTTAATTTTAGATACAGTGGTAGAGAATTCAAATGTAAGATTATTCTTGACACACATTATATATTTTTTACTCTCATATGAGGTATTCTACCCATATAACTCAATTCTAATACAAGGTTTACTTTCAGTACTTTAAAAGTGCTATTGCAGGCTAGTTAGGATAAATAAGTTATACAAATTAATTGTTAGTTGATCAAATGATAGTCATATCAATTACTAGTCTGTTTTTATCACAAAAATGTATATCTTAAGTGCAACAGGTAGATATGATTCTAGAGAAAGATAAGGTATAATACATAAGGTCTTCAAAAACATCAGAGACATACAGAATATGGCATTTAAAATGTTTTTATTATTTTAAAGATTCACTGTCAATGAAACAGATTAACTCCTGGCAACACCCAGACTACATTAAAGAGGATAATGAGTATCAAAGAACCTCCTTATGGAGATGGTTTCAAATATGGCAAACAAAACACTGGGCAATATGTCCTCTTTTCTATCACAGAATTCTTTCTTAAAAAGTACAAAATTGGACGCAGGCCGGGTCAACACCCGACCTCTGCCAAGACAGAGTAAGGAAGTCCTCAATGGATCCTGCCTCACAAATAAGTCTGTTGGATATATTGGGCCAGTTGGCTGAAGATGATGCTCCAATGTTATAGAGAGTTTTGGGTGACTGCCCAGGTAGCAAACTGTATATGTCATCTTCTCATTTGGGAAGCTACTAACCTGCACTTCCTGTCTACTCAGGTAATCAATTTTATTCCTTCTCAAGTCTCTGATGGAGTTGAAGACCACATAGTTTAATTATGTAATTAAGCTTAGTTTTTTAGGGGTTAAGATGTTATTTAGGTCTAGATAGACGTTTTAAATTGATAATGACAAGATGTGACAGAGATTGGTTTACATTCAGAATTTCAGACACACCATGATAGGAAAGATGTTTAATTCAAGGATTCAAAATACAAATAGGCAAAACACTAGGAATGTAACATCTACATGATTCCTAATCTTATGGTTTTTCTTCCTGTAGGTAGTTTGTTGTACATGTGTTTAATAATACCAATGTTTATGTAAACATATTTAATTAAAAAAAGAACATGGATGCCATAATCATTTACTGTGAAAAGTGTTCTGCCCAGGCAACTTAATATGAAAAGGAGAAGACTGTTAGAGTATTTTCTAAGTTGTGCAGTAGCATTTGAAGTAACTATTTCTGTGATGTGTCCCACTAACCCTCTAATGCAAATCTAAAGTACCTATAAGTGCATATTCCTCATTAAAAAATGAAACTCACTATAAAAAAAGAAAAGAAAAACTGGTGTATGCATTAATGCTCTTAAAAAAGCTGACACTTTGACAATAAGTTTTATATATAAAAGATAAAATTAGAAATAGCAGAAAAATTGATCCTCTAGAATTATTTTTGTATATGATGCGATGTTCTAACAACTAAGGCACATACAATTAAATGAGTCAAGATTCCTAATAATATAACTTTTTCCTTAGCATTTTTATGTCTCATTTCTAGCAGGAACATAATCAAATATTATAGACATGAAATGTATCAATATTTATACCTATATGTGTAGATATGACTTTAATATTACAAAAAGGATATTTTCTCTCACAATGCCAATAATTTATCTTAATAATTAGTTACAAGTAAAAGGAGGTGAAGTCAGTATTAGAAACACTAAGAACAACTGTGAAAGGAGCCTTAAGTTTATACAATTCCAGCAGCCATCTGTGGCCCTGATATAACATGTGTGAGAAAGAACAGCAGACAGGTAAAACTGGTGAGAATAACAAAACCTGTATTTGTTTAAGTCCTGTTGGGTATGTGTTTTCTCTATGTAGCTGAAGGCATTGGCAAGCATGACAGTTAGGTTAAGTACAAAACAACACCAGGAGAAAGGACTTGCCACCCTCTGGCACACAGGTTGTCCATGATGGTAATATTTCTACGTTAAGGCCAGGGCTTGAGTAAAAGATTGTAACAGGTAGTTAGAGAGAATCAGGGTAGGATGCAGCCATACATTACTGAAAGCAACTGGCCCATGGAAAAAGTTGAGATATGGTGTTATCTATGACAAAGCTTTAAGCAAATAGGGGCTAGAGATACTTATGGCAGTAGCATTCCTAACTCTGTTGTGTATACCAGCAATATAGATAAATAAGCTTTTTCTTCCCTTGTATGGATTATTTTCTTCCTGATATTAATTCATATGCAGTATTGATTGCCTCAAATAATGAACCTTTAAGCAGTAGGCATTATTTTTTAACATGGAAAGAATAAAATTAATTAACACCTTTGACATTTGAAGATTACAAAGCTGCATGAGGTCACCAAAAATGAGCACTCAAGGGTCTTTATCAGCACGTTCTTGCCTAGTCTAGTGAGGACCTGTAGGTCTATTTTTTTCAGAATCTTAAAAGAAATAAATCATTTATATCCTAATTATGGAGGGTTATTATTTCAGGTAGTTATTAAAATTCTTAATGGAACAAAAATAAAAAGTAATCATAGAAATTTATGGAAATTATATAAAAATATAGTTAAAATACACATTAAAATAAAGACAGGAAAGTTAAGAATGAACCCCAAAATGACATATTATCTGAGAGAATTCAGAAAACACAGTATGCCAAGAAACTCCTAAGAGGTTGCTCTCTCTTCAGCCTTACAAATCAAAGGCTAGATCCTTTGATATTTTGAATTTCACTGCAAGCTAGAATCTAGGCTGAGTTCTTTAAAGAAATTAAGACTGTTACAAACAAACTGCAATTCCTTAGAAGACACATGCATTGGGAAGTCTCCTTTTCAGAGATATTGCCAGGGTTTTGTTTTTGCCTAGAAATGTGGCAAGGAAAATCAATACTTAGTCCCAGGCTTTTATTGGTTTTTCTTTGTTCTACATATAAACTTTCCTGTTAAGTATTCCCCAGAAGAGCAAGGGTTCAATAAAGGGGACCAGGATGTAATACATCTCTTTACAAAAGCCTTCCTTAGAGTTTTAGGCACTGTAATCTCGGACTAATGCTAATATCCTAGTCAGCACTCTCCACTCCTTTCAGTACTTTTTAAAAAGGAATAGAGGTTGGGTTGGAGAGATGGCTAAGACATTAAGTGCACTGACTGCTCTTCCAAAGGTCCTGAGTTCAATCCCCAGCAACCACATGGTCTCTGACCACCATCTATAATGAGATCTGGTACCTCTTCTGGCATGCAGGTGTACATACAGATAGAACATTGTATACATAATAAATAAATTAATTTAAATAAAGTAATAGATGTGGGTTAAATACAAGTATGGTGCCATGACAAGGATGAAGAATGTCTCCCAAGGTTTGCATTCTGGAGACATGGTCACAACTGATGGAACCCTGTAGAGGTGGGTCTTAGTGGAAAATGGTCGGATCACTGCAGCCACCAATGCCAGTGATTAATGTGACTTTTTATAGAAGAACAAGCTTGACCTGCAGATCACTTTCTGCTGTCCTGTCTTTCCATGTGGCCCCTCTCCTTTGAACCCACGATACCATCTGCATGCTGGATCCCAGTCACAGTGTCTTTATCTGATGGGGCCCATCTTGCCATTTCAGCCTCCAACAATGTGGACTAGACAAATCTCCTTTCTTTATAAAGAATCAAGTCTAAGTGATGCATCATGGAGCCGGAAGGTAGACAGTGGGAGTAGACTTCTAGGAGGAATCTAGCTCACAGCCAATTAACTGAAAAGTGAAGAAGCAAGCAGCTTTTGAGAGCATTTGTCAATCTGAAATGATCTCTAGGTGGTCACTCTGTGTCTTCCATCTGAATGTCTTAATTGTTGCTTTTCCAAAATAATCTCCAGGGCACGAAGAGGTGGCACTGTGGTTAAGAGTAGGCACTGTTCTCGCCGATGACCAAAGTTTAGCTCCCAGCATCCATGTTAGGTGTCTCACACTCACCTGTAACTCTAGTTTCTGATACCTATGGCCTATTCAGGCACTTGCACTCACGTGAGAACACACACACACACACACACACACACAATTAAAAATAAAAATATACTTTAATATAATGTTATCATATACAAAGTAGCAAATGATGAAGCCGTGTTTTATAATTTGGGGGAAACAAAGCACTTACCGTTTGGGAAGGATGGACATATATGATTTTCACTCCAGAAATACTCACCCTACATTATAAATCACGGGAAAATATAGACAAACTCAAAGGTCATAGAAAACAACTTATTGAAGAGTTGGTATTAGTGGAATATTATATATTAGTTAAAATGTTAACGTGTGGCTCATATATTTGTCTTGAGAGTAGAATAGTGTACTTTAGCATAAGAAATCTAACCTCTCCTCAGAAAAATTAGCATTTAAAAATATATTTTATTAATTTATTCATATTACATGTCAATTGTTATCCCATCCCTTGTATCCTCCCATTCCTCCCTCCCTCCCATTTTTCCCTTACTCACCTCCCCTATGACTGTGACTGAGGGGGACCTCCTCCCCCTGTATATGCTCATAGAGTATCAAGTCTCTTCTTGGTAGCCTGCTATCCTTCCTCTGAGTGCAGTCAAGCCTCCCCATCCAGGAGACGTGGTCAAATATGGGGCACCAGAGTTTGTGTGAAAGTCAATCCACCCTCTACACTCAACTGTGGAGAATGTCTTGTCCATTGGCTAGATCTGAGTAGGGGTTCAAAGTTTACTGCATGTATTGTCCTTGGCTGGTGCCACAGTTTGAGCATGACCCCTGGGCCCAGATCTGCACATCATAATGTTCTACTTGTAGATTTCTAAGACCCTCTGGATCCTTCTATTTCCCCATTCGCCCATGCTTCTCTCACTTACAGTCCCAATAGGAAGACTTCCTCTTTGTCCCACTTTCCTGGTAAGTGAAGATTTTTATGAGAAATGCCTCTTGGGCTAGTGTCCAGATATAAGTGAGTATATACCATTTGGCTCTTTCTGTTTCTGGGTTAACTCACTCATTATGATAATTTCTACTTCAATCCATTTGTCCACACATTTCAGGAATTCCTTGCTTTTAATAGCTGAGTAGTATTTCACGATGTAAATGTACCACAGTTTCTTTATCCATTCCTCTACTGAGGGACACTTAGGCTGTTTCCATTTTCTGACTATTATGAATAAGGCTGCTATGAACATGGTTCTGCAAATTTTCTTGTTGTGTGCTAGAGCATATTCTGGGTATATTCCAAGGAGTGAAATAGCTGGGTCTTGAGGAAGCCTTATTTAGTTTGCATCCCCACTAGCAATGAAGGAATGTTGCTTTCTCTTCACATCTTCGCCAGCATGTGGTGTTACTTGGGTTTTTGATCATGGCCATTCTGAGGGGGATAAGATGGAATCTCAGAGTTGTTTTGATTTGCATTTCCCTGATGATTAAAGATATTGAGCATTTCTTCAAGTGTTTTAGCCATTTGATATTCCTCTGTTGCAAATTCTGTTTAGTTATGAGCCCCATTTCTCAATTGGGTTATTTGGTTTGGTGGCTCTTGAGCTATTTATATATTTTGGAAATTAGACCTTTGTCGGATGGGGTTGGTGAAGATCTTTTCCCAGTTTTGGGGCCATTGCTTTGTTATGTTGACAGTGTCTCCTGCCTTACAGAAGCTTCTCAGCCTCATGAGTTCCATTTATTAATTGTTGACATTAAGACCTGGTCTGTTGGTGTTCTGTTCAGGAAGTTGACTCCTGTCCTGTGCCAATGTATTCCAGGCTCTTCCCCACTTTTTCTTCTAACCAATTTAATGTCTCTGTTTTTATGTTGAGGTCTTTGATCCACTTGGACTTGAGTTTTGTGCATGGTGCCAAATATGGGTCTAATTGCGTTTTTTTTTTTTTTTTTTTTTTTACATGTAGACATCCAGTTAGACCAGCACCATTTGTTGAAGATGCTATCGTTTCTCCATTGAATAGATTTGGCTCTGTTGTCAAAAATCAAGTGACCATATGTATGTGGTTTATATCTGGGTCTTTGATTCGATTCCACTGATCAAACAGCCTATTGCTGTGCCAGTACTACACTGTTTTAACTACTGTTGCTTTATAGTACAGCTTGAGATCAGGTACGGAGATTCTTCCGGATGATCTTTTATTGTACAAGATTGTTTTTAGCTATTCTGGTTTTTTTTTTTGTTTTTGTTTTTCCATATGAAGCTGAGAATTGAACTTTTAATGTCCTTAAAAATTGTGTATGCATTTTGATATGGATTACATTGAATCTGAAAATTGCTTTTGGTAAGATGGCAATTTTTACTATGTTGATTCTCCGAATCCACGAGCAAGGAAGATCATTCCATCTTCTCATGTCATCTTCAATCCCTTTCTTCAGATTTTTGAAATTTTTTCAAACAAGTCCTTTACTTGTTTGTTTAGAGTAATTCCTAAATATTTTATATTGCTTGTGGTTAATGTGAAGGGTGTAATTTTCCTAATTTCATCCTCTGCATGATTGTCGTTTGTATGTAGGAGCACTACTGACTTTTTGAGATAGTGTTGTATCCAGCCAATTTGTTGAAAGTGTTTATCAGCTGTAGAAGTTCTCTGGTAGAATTTTGGGGGTCACTTATATACACTATCATATCATCTTCAAGTAGGAATAATTTGACTTCCTACTTTCCCATTTGGATCCACTTGATCTCCTTTTGTTGTCTTATTACTCTGGCTAGAACTTTGAGTACTATATTGAAGAAATATAGAGAGAGTGGGCAGCCTTGCCTTGTTCCCAATTTTAGAGGGATTTCCTTGAGTATCTCACAATTTAATTTGATTTTGGCTTTTGGCTTGCTGTATATAGCCTTTATTTTGTTGAGGTATATGCCTTGTATCCTTGATCTCCAAAACCTTAAACATGAATGGGTGTTGGATTTTATCGAATGCTTTTTCTGCATCTAAGGAGATGATCATGTGGTTTTGTTTGTTTTCAGTTTGTTTATATGGTGAATTACATTGATGGATGTCCATATATTAAACCATCCCTGTGTGCCTAGAATGAAGCCTATCTGGTCATGTGAATGATATCTTTGATGTGGTCTTGTATTCGTTTTGCAAGTATTTTATTATTTTTGCATCAATGTTCATAAGAGAAATTGGTCTGAAATTCTCTTTCTTTGTTGAGTCTTTGTGAGGTTTAGGTACCAATGTGACTATGGCCTCATAGAACATATTTGGTAATGTTCCATCCATTTCTATCTTCCGGATTAGCTTGAAGAGTACCTGTATTAGCACATCCTTGAAGGTCTGGTAGATTTCTGCACTGAAAACATCTGGCCCTGGGTTTTTGTTGTTGTTGTTGTTGTTGTTGTTTTGGTGAGACTATCAATGATTGCTTCTATTTCTATAGGGCAAATGGGATGATTTTGCTTGTTTATCTGTTCTTCACTCAATTTGGACAAGTGGAGTTGATCAAGAAAATCATCCATTTCCCTTAAATGTTCACATTTTGTGTCATATATGCCCTTGAAGCAGGATCTTATGATTTTTTTTATTTCTTCAGTGATTTCTTCAGTGTCTGTTGTTATGCCTCCCTTTTTATTTCTGATTTTGGTGATTTCAATACTGTCTCTCTGCCTTTTAGTTAGTTTGGCTAATGGTCTGTCTATCTTATTGATTTTCTCAAGGAATCAGGTTTTGGCTTTGTTGATTCTTTGGACTGTTTTCTTTGTTTCTAATTTATTAATTTAGCCTTGAGTTTGATTATTTCCAGACATCTACTCCTCTTGGGTGTTTCTGCTTCTTTTTTTTTCTAGGGCTTCCAGCTGTGTCATTAAGTTGTTTATATGGAATGTTTCCAATTTCTTTTTAAAGGCACTTAGTGCTATGAATTTTCCTCTTAGCCCTGCTTTCAATGTATCCCACAAATGTGGGTATGTTGTTCCTTACTTTTCATTGAATTTCAGGAAGTCCTTAATTTTTTGTTATTTCTTCCCTGACCCAGGTGTCATTAAGTAGAGAGTTGTTTAGTTTCTGTGTACATGTAGCCTTTTGTTATTTTTGTTGTTGGAGTGAAGCCTAAGACCATGGTCATCTGATAGGATACAAGGTATTATTTCAATCCTCCTGTATCTGTTGAGGCTTGCTTTTTGACCTACTATGTGGTCAATTTTGAAGAAGATTCCATGGCATGCAGAGAAGAAGGTATATTCCTTTTTGTTTGGGTGAAAGTTTCTGTAGATATCTGTTAGACCCAATTGATTCATGGCATTGTTTAATGATGTTATTTCTTGGCTTAGTTTCTGTTTCAATGACCTATAAGACTCCCACTATTATTGTGTGGGGATCGATGTGTAGTTTAAGCTTTATTAACAGATCTTTTACAAATGTGGGTGCCCTTGTATTGGGAGCATAGATGTTCAGAATTGTGATGTCATCTTGGTTGACTTTACTTTTGATGAGCATGAAGTGTTCTTCCTCATCCCTTTTGATTAATTTTGGTTGAAAGTCTATTTTTTTTAGATATTAAAATGGCTATGCCTGCTTACTTCTTGTGACCATTTGCTTGGAATATTTTTTTCTAGCCTTTTACCCTGAGGTAATGTCTATCCTTATGGGTGAGATGTGTTTCTTGAATGCAGAAGAATGTTGGATCTTGCTTATGCATCCATTCAGTTAGTCTGTTTTTTTATTGGAGAATTGAGACCATTGATGTTGAGAGTTGTTAATGACCAGTGACTGTTAAAAGTTTTTTTTTCTTTTTTTTTTTATTAATTTATTCTTGTTACATCTCAATGTTTATCCCATCCCTTGTATCCTCCCATTCATCCCCCCCCCATTTTCCCATTATTCCCCTCTCCTATGACTGTTCCTGAGGGGGATTACCTCCCCCTATATATTCTCATAGGGTATCAAGTCTCTTCTTGGTTACCTGCTGTCCTTCCTCTGAGTGCCACCAGGTCTCCCCCTCCAGGGGACATGGTCAAATGTGAGGCACCATAGTATGTGAGAAAGTCATATCACACTCTCCACTCAACTGTGGAGAATATTCTGACCATTGGCTAGATCTGGGAAGGGGTTTAAAGTTTACCTCCTGTATTGTCCTTGGCTGGTGCCTTAGTTTGAGCGGGACCCCTGGGCCCAAATCTGCCTATCATATTGTTCTACTTGTAGATTTCTAGGACCCTCTGTATCCTTTTATTTTGCTATTCTCCCATGCGTCTCTCTGTTGGTTCCAGTAGAGCGTTTGTGTGGTTGTGTTTTTGCGATGGTGCAGTTATCTATTTCCTGTGTAGTTTTGGTTGTAGCTTGTCCCTTTGGGGTGGAATTTTCCTTCTAGTACCTTCTCTAAAGCTGGATTTGTGCATAGGAACTGTTTGAATTTGTTTTTGTCATTGAATATATTTTTCTCCATCAATGGTTATTGATAGTTTTGCTGGGTAAAATAGTCTGGCCTGGCATCTGTGGTCTCTTAGAGTTTGCAGGATCTTTTTCCAGGCCCTTCATGCTTTTACAGTCTCTGTTGAGAAGTCAAACGTAATTCTAAATGTCATTTGTCCTTTTTCCTTTGCATCTTTTAATATTTTTCCTTGTTTGGTATATTTTGTGTTTTGATTATTATATGATGGGAAGTTTTTCTTTTCTGATCTATTCTATTTAGTGTTTTGTAGGCCTCTTGTATGTTTATAGGCATCTCCTCAGATTAGGGAAGTTTTCTTCTATGATTTTGTTAAGAATATTTTCTGGGCCTTGGAGTTTGGCATCTTCTCTTTCCTCAATGCCTATTATCCTCAGATTTCTTCCTTTCATGGTGTCTTTGATTTCTTGGATGTTTTGTGTCAGGATTTTTCCAGATTTAGCATTTTCTTTAATGATTGTTTCAAGATCTATGATTGTGTCTTCTAGACCTGAGATTCGTTCCTCCATCTCTTGGATTCTGTTCGACAGGCTTGCCTCTGTGTTGCTCACCTTCCTCTCTGAGCTCCCACATTCCCATTTTTCTTCTGTCTATTATTGAATCTGTTTTCATCTTCAGATCTTGAACTGTTTTATTTCTTTCTTTCATTTGATTGTTTGTATGTTCCTGTGTTTCCTCCATTGCCTCTTTATAGGCCTTCAGAGCTTGGCCAGTGTTATTGATTTCCTTCATCTGGTTGTTTGTATTTACCTGAATTTTTTCCAGTGCCTCTCTATAGGCCTCTTTGATGTTTTCCACCTGTTTGGCTGTGTCTTCCTGCATTTGATTATGAATTTTATTTTTTTCATCCATTATCATCCTCATTACTAAGGATTTACGGTCATTTTCTTGTATTTCCCTTGTGTTTGAGTTCTCTGGGTTGTTTTCTTTGGGATAGCTTGGATCTGGAGATGCCATATAGTTTTGGGTGTTTTTGCATATGATTTTACGCTGTCCTTTACTCATCTTGCCATCTCTGTTTTTGGCAGGTAGCTTCCAGAGTTGGGTGGAGGGAGTCTGATAATAGAATCACCCATTTTCTCACGATTTCCCTAGGCTGGATGTTCTGATGCTTCACTGGTCTGGATGGCAGGAGGCCATCCCTGTAGTTTGTGTCTCTCACAGCCAGTGATCCCCAGCTCCCCTGTGCTGTGGGTCCTGTAATTGTCCTGGGTCTTAGAATGTGCACCTGGTCATGCCAAAGTTTCCACAGCCTTCTTGGTACCCTGTGGCACCGGAGCTCTCCAGGGACTGAAGCAGGTCAGGTGGGCAGGGTCTGATGGCCTCTCTATTCCCTGTCTCCCTGAGATTTCTCTAGTCCCAGAGATCTGGCGCTCCACTGGTCTGTGGTTCCCAGAAGTGTTTTGGGACCCAGACCTCTCGCAGAGTCCAGGTTAGTGTCATGGAGCCCAAACTGCACACACTCTGAGTCAAGTTAGCATCTGTGGAACCAACATGAGCGATGAGTCCAGTTCACATCTCTGGACCCTAATGGGTCTTGGGGCCTAATTCACGCACTTAGTCCAGTTAGCACTGAGTCCAACCAGGGTCTTGAGCCCAAACCACACACTGAGCTCACTGAGTTCAGCTAGAGTCTCAGGACCTGGACTGCCTGCCAAGACCAGCTAGGGTCTCTGGGCCAAAACTGCTTGCCTAGTTCAGCCAGGGACTCTGGGCCCAAACCATGATCCAAGTCCAGCTAGTGTCTCAGGGCCAGGACTGTGCTCCAAGTCCAGTTTGGGTCTTAGGGCACTAGCCACACCCTGCTGAGCTTGGGTCACAGGGCCCAAATCTTGCACAGAGTCCTCTCTTCCACAGCAATTCCCACTAGTCACCATGCCACTCACCTCTGCTGGTGGGTTCCCAGCGGCAAACCTTAGCTGCCACCATTGCTGCTCTGGTCCGAGAACATGTGCACTCCTCCTGTGTGCAGGGGTACGCATGTTTTCTGTATTTTGATCCTTTCAAACTGTTGAGTATTCTGCTGTAGTGCGGGTGGGGAGCTTGGTGTTCCTGGTAAAGAAATCCATGCAATTCCGTGAATTGTTTACTGGAGCTTCTAAACATGGTCCACGCTGCTCTCTGCCATCTTGGAGTCCTGAAAAAATGGCATTTTAGTTAAAGAAAAAGTCTGTATTTGTGGAGTTTCTATCTCTGGAAAGCACCAAGATGTTGATGAGTAAGGAAAGACCCAGGGTGACATCGCCATCCACCAAGTGAGTGATATTTTTTAAAGGTAGTTTATTTTACCCTTGGTCTTTTCTTTAAAAGAGAAACAACTGGGGGATATGATGAAATTATGTTGTAATTGCAAATATAAACTATTTTAAGTATTATTTTAAATTTATTTAGAAGGACATTAAACATACTCTACTTTCAACTTACTGTACAATGCCTCTGTGATATTCCTGGCATAGAAAGACATCTTGGCTCTTACTCAAATGCCTCTAGGGAAAAGCTCTTTTCACTCTCTTCTGGGAAGGATGAACACAAAGCTACAGCCATGGGAAACACCTTTTTTAAAAGCCTATTTAAGTATGTCTTCGTTTTTAATCACTCCTCTCTGGTTCTTTTCATCTTTTCCCGGGTATTTTTCTTATGATTTAATCTTTCCTTTGGACAGCTGGTTTCTCTGAAAGAGAACTACAAAGTCTTTGCCATGGTTTTTACATTTCTTGATAGAGGTAAATAATTGAAGGATATAAAAGTCCCAGAGGATCAAGGGCAAGTCTTTTGATGTTTGAATAAACCACCTGCAGGGAAGAAAGTACCATGTGGCTTCTTTTGAAAGGACTTCATGTTCCCAAGGATTCCTTCACAAAGCTGAGTCAGTAGCCAAACACTTAGATGTGAGAAGGAAATGGTATATATTTCTTTCTGGCCTAGAACTAGGTCCACCTCACTTTGAGCTTAATGTGGCTGTGTTAGCATCTAGCCAGGTGGTACTGATGGTTTTCAGTGGAGATAGAATAGAATGGTGAAATAGGCATAGCAAAGTTTGAAGCAAGACATAGAGACAGTTTTTAAATATTCTTTTTATAACCAACACATAATCACACATATTTGAAATATCTCTATATTTTAAGACTGGAGTTCTTCTATGGGATAGGCTATAAAAATATAAATTATTAGTCATGCACACAGAAAGCCTTATAATTAAATATAGTATAACTGATATTACATGAGTACATGCCTTCTTGAAAAAGAACTATCCAAAATTTGACATAATAGGAAACACTATCATGGAGAAACAAATAACCCAAAATTGTATTTGTCATTCAAGATACATACAGGAAACAGATGAATCATCCTATTCTTTGTTGAAATTATTGGCTTTATAGAAGCATTCTTAGAAGATTACCTATAAATTAATTTTAATGCCTTTTAATATTGAAAAAGTATCAAATGAGAGTTACAGTGGTTCAACTTGTGTTTCTTAGTTCAGAATTCAGATGCATGCATTGGTTCAAAAGTGTCAACACATCTTTCTGCCTACATAAAACATAGCAGTACAATAAAAATACCAAAAGCAGAAAATATGGATAAACAACCCTCTGGTCATCTGAGAATTGTTAACTCATATACATTTTAAAATAAGGCAATAGTTCAAACTTCTACTTTCTGGAATCCTAACACCTCCCACAGAGGCCCTAGCTATTTGTTCTTTTGAAATAGCACAGCACAGAGCAGGGAATGACACACACTTGGACCACCACGTGCAGGGACAGCAGTGAGCCAGCATTCAGTCACATTGCTATGTCCCAAGGGCCACACATCAATCTACTCAGAGTCAAGAGGGAAAGCTCCTGTCCAGTTACATAGCATGGCCATTCTCTGCCCAGGAGATAAGGCAGTTCCCCAAAGGTTTGCTTTAATTCTGATGGTCACTCATCACCTAGAGACATCCCTATCTCAGATTCTTATCGGTGACCTGTTACATAAACCATCCACTTAAGCACTCAGAGAAAAGCAGATATATTCAGTGACTTAGATCAGGCCTGAAGGCAAAAGTGGGTTTTTTGAAAAGCAGTTATAGATAAGATTGATGCCAGCACGGATGGGCCAAGTGCAAGAGAGGAAAACAGAGACTCTAGCAACATAGAGGTCTGGTCTTCACTATTGCTTTAAATGTATCATGGTTTTTCTCTGCTCTCAGAGATTTTAATATCTGTACATGCCATTTCCAGAAGTTCTGTTATTTGTTTCTCACCACTCGTCGGTCACGTTTTATTTTGTAATCATTGCTCTCTGATTGTATCTCACTCATTTCAGTGTCCTTACACATATTAAGCACAATAGGGTTTTCTCCTTTTTTTGAGATTTAATTGCACTTTCTTCATTCCAATTCCCCCATATAGTCTTCCCTGCTCTCCTTCAAGTTTATGGCCTCATTTTTTCAATAGTCACAAATGTGTATATATATGCATACAGATGCGTGTATATACATACATAAGCATATGTGTGTGTACATGTATGTATATAAATTTACACATATATATATTTATGTGTATATGTACTATATATAAATATAAGCTATTGATTTGAGTCCATATAATGTTATTTGTAGCTTATATATACTCAAAATCCCATACAGAGATGTTTAAAATTTCAATGGGACAATTCAAACTCTGTTGGATCTTTTAGCTCTCATTTGTGGACACTTACATGCTAATGTTTTTTCATTACAAATAAAACAGTGCCCTTTTGACCTTCTATGGAACTTTATTGAGATGTTCACTAAGTTCTTTGCACTGGCAGTACCTTTTTCAGCCAATCTCTAGAGGCATGTCTCATCAAGATCTTTCCATTACATAGATTATTATGTAGTGGATGGATTATTGTGTAATGAATCTACTCCTCTGATCGTATAAACTAAACAGTCCAGAATACAACTGGACAGCAAGAACTGTAGAATCTAAGATGGGTATCCTCAGTACTACCCAGGGCAAATGAGGGTGCATGTTTGCACAGGACAGTGAAATCCATATTACCAAGAGACTATAGCTTGCTGACACCTATATCGAGCCTATATGTTTCTATATGAGGAATTTGTTGATTGCACAATTCTGCCAATAGTTGAAGTTATCACTGCCTTAGAACTTTTCATGTTCTAATTATGTTCTCCCATGGACTATGTTTAGAACTCCATTTTTATGGAAAGCTGGTGTAGAGTGGGTCAGAATTAATCTTACTGAGCAAAGCCACTGTATACACTGAGCTATCCTGAGCAAAGCACTTTCCAGGGGACCCCATGGTGGGAATAGAGAACTGACTTCTGAAAGCTGTCTTCTCATTTCTGCTGGCACAAACATAATACACAACATTTCTTTCCTCATGGATTTAGAAAGAGAGCTCTTAAGACATTAACCCCAAATAAGCCATCTTACTGATGAGAGAGGCATGGGATGTATATTATATAAACTAGGCAGGTTTACTTTCAATATGAGAAAGGTTTTTTAGTTCTGAATTTTGTATACTTTATTCATTTTTTCCTTGTCATGTACATGAGAACATGTATGTGTGTACACAACCAAACACACACTCTCACAAATGTGTGTGTGTGTGTGAGTGTATGTGTGTGCGTGTATTTGTGTCTCCCTAGGTGCGTATCTGTGTGTGTGTGTGTAACTGATATATTTTTGAGTGTGGGTTTCTGTCATTTGTGTGAGTCTGTGTTTGTGTGTGTATACACATACAGGCTCACATGTACATGACTAGGAAAAAATGAATAAGGTATAAAAATTCAGAAATGAAAAATGTTTATCATATTGAAAGCAAACCTGCCTAGTTAATATAATATATACCCCATGCCTCTCTTATCAGTGAGATGACTTAAGAGCTCTATCTTTCTAAACCCATGAGGAAAGAAAGGTCTTATATTCTGTTTGTGAGAATATCTCCAGTGTCTGGGTCTGTGGCTCTCAGATATATTTTTACTAATACTTTATTGAATAAAAACATATACAAATGTTTAAAAATGTTCTATGCAGACATACTAAAAATGGGAATTGTCTTGATATCTGTGGGATTGGGATCTTGTTATTTTCTATGCCGGTGAGGTCAAGCCTCTTCCGTGTATTCGATTTAATTAGATTCAGAGAGTCTGGTCTTATTGTTAAGGTTCCTTGATTCAATTGGAATTGAGTTTTGTGAAGGGTGAGAGATGAGGATCTAGTTTCATTTTTCTATTCAACATCACTTTTCAAATATCTTGTCTCTTCTTCCTATTTGTGTTTTGGCTCCTTCATCAAGCACCTGTTGTCTGTAGATGTCTTGATTTAGCCCAGTTCTTCATGTTTATTTCTTTTATCATTATATCTCCTTTTCTTCCAAAACCCTTTTATTGTTCAGCATTGTTTTAGCTATCCTTGAGTTTATATGTTTCCATGTAAAGCTTAAGATTAGTTTTTCAAAGTCTGTGAGTAATTTTATTGGAATATTGATGAGGATTGCATCAAATACGTAGATTGTTCAGTAGGATGGCAATTTTTACAATTTTTATATTGCTAATCCATGAGAATAGAGGTGTTTTTATTTTTCTAATGTTTTCCTCAATTCCTTTCTTCAATGTCTTAAAGTCTTTATTACATAAATCTTTACTTACTTGGTTAGAGTAATTCCAGTATAGTTTTAGATTGTTCTAAGAATTATTCTTTTTTTTAATTTCTTTCTCGGTAATTTTGTCATTTGTATCTAGGAAGACTACTGATTTTTATGTGTTAATTTTATATCCTGCTACTTTGCCGAGTATAAGTATAAAGCTTCTGGTGTAGTCTCTAGGGTAAAAAAAAAATATGTATTATATATATAGTCACCTACACATAAAGATATTTGGAGGTTTTCCTTTTCTATTTTTATTATCTTGATTTCCATTACTTATTGGTTTAGCTAAAATGTCAAATACTAAATTGAACAGGAATGTAGAATGCACATCCTTGTCTTGCTCCTGGTTTTATTGGAAATTTTTGAGGTTTTTTTTTTTTTGAGATATGTCCCTCATATCCCTAGTTTATCTGAGCTTATCATGAAGTGATATTCAATTCTGTCAAAGGCTCTTTTTTTCATGTAATAAGATAAAAATGGAGTGTCCTTGGGAAAAGGGACAATTATTCCTAATAAGAAAATAAACTAGTACAGAGACCATGTTACAGAGTTAAAAGTAGATTTTCCACAAGATATAGCTTCTGGCTCTTGGGAATATATTAAAAAAAAACTTTCTTATCCAAGTTCACTGATGAAAAAAACTATATTTCCTTCAACTGATAAATGTATTGAAAATGTAGTATATTTACAAATGGAACATGACTCAGCTGTTAAGGAAACTGAAGCTATGAAATTCGTTAGTAACCAAATGGAGCTAGGAACAATCACCTTGAGTTAAGTAGCCCAGGCTCATGAAGAGCATCACACGTTCTTCTCTTATATGGATGCTAATTTTATGCCTTAGGATCAATGCTTTTTTATTTAGAATGCTCACAAAGGCTTGAAGCTCAAAAGGGACTTGGGAAGAAAGTGCTCTTTTACAGAAAGAAAATAGAACATTATGTTATAAAGAGATGAAGAGGAAATTAGGACAAGACAATTAAATGGACGTGGAATGGGACAGAGTAGAGGAGGGCATGTGGAAGGGGTAACTAACACAAGGGGTCTTTAAAGAGTCATATAGAAACTTACTAGTGTATAAGTCAGCTAGAATACACATAAGTAACAAGAGTTTAAATAGAGTTAGCATATAAAATGAAGGACAATCAACTAGACAACATATGCTATCAAAATAAACAAAGAAGGAAACAAAGCACTTCAGTACAAAGAACAGGTTACACCTCCTTATGCTATTGACCAACTGTGGTCCCATAGGTCCCACAAGATATAAATGTTAGTGTTACTTTTATTGGTTACCTTCTGTGACTTGATGGTAAGATGCTATTGTTGAAGACTGCACATATTTAAGTCATGTAACATGGTAAAATATAGCTGATATTCAACTTGAAGCTTCACCCCTACTGGATAATACACATAGAGATATATTGTACTATACATACTTCTGGAAGATAAAAATAATCATCGTTATCACCCAGCTTCAAACACTGAAAACTAACTACAATAATTACTTGCCTGAAAGATATACTCACTAATGCACTAATGCACTAGTAGCGTGGATAGTAACCAACTATTTTTTAATTGATAAATCATACATGACACAATTAATGAGGCATGGAACCTGAGATTAGATACTTAATGGGCTATCACAGAAAACATATTACTATTATTTTCCTAAAGAGACTCTGCAATGATACCTACTAGAAGAAGAAAATTCAGTTCTCTTCAATGAAGCAACACTGGGCATATCACTACACTCCATGGTTAGCCCCATGCTAAAGAGTAGTTGGCCTACACAATTTGGACTCCTTTTTTTTCTAGTTTCTTTTAAGAGAGAGAAATAACCTGGAGTTGGCTGAGTAGGGTGATGGGGAAGACCTAGGAAGAGTTGGAAAAGTTGAGGGAAAAGAAAAGACCAGGATCAAAGTACATTTTATAAAGTTTAAAGAAAAATATTATATTATTAATATTAATAGTATATAGTGATAATATTAATAATATAATCATTGTGAAATAAACTCTTCCTTATACTTTGCCATAAATATTAGTGAATATAATAATTTAGTATTCAGGTAGCTGATCAAATATGAGTAACCAATCTGCCCTTGTAACAAGACAAGCAGACAGTAGGCTCTCCAGTGTCTATGCTATGGGAAGTATGTCACTCACCACTCTGGGAATTCAAATAGATAATACTTATTTTAAATAATTTTTTATTTTAAATAATTTCTATGTCTTCAACATGTTACTTCCTAGTTATATTTAAAATAAGATATTAGATGCCTAAATGGATAATCATTTATTATTTGCCTTCAATATTCTTTATGGGGCACTATAAAAAAGATAAAATAAAGACAACCAGATTTTGTATGAAGGAGTGAGCACACCAATCAAATACACATTTTCCCCTCCATTGATTTGAATCATTTCAGTGTCAAACAAACCTTTACAACAGTTTCAGCTGATAAATTCCTATTTTGATCAAGCATAAAATGAACCCTTAAGGAAAGGAAACTTAATAAAATACTACTGTCAAGAAGTAGATTTATTCTCCAGCCCCTTACTGGTCATCTACAATATAATAAAAATAATAAATACACTTCAAATACATTGAAAATAAATTTGTGTGCTAAAGTCATGAGCAATCACTGAATGTTCCATAATAACACTGACATAATTACTTCAATTAGAATATTCTGTAACTATATTGAACTCCATATATCTGAATGACACAAAACCTTATATGTTCTTTTTCTTATGTAGAATCAAAGTAAAAATAAGATAAGGAACTTTTACTCTCCCTAAACCAAATACACACAGGCTTTAAGTTAAATACAAGAATCAGTCAACTTGGATTAATATGTAGTCATCACTTGTGGCATTTTCATATTAACGAATTATTAAAATTGTATGTAAAATATTTTTAAAAACCAAAAGATGAATTATTTTTAAACAGAAATAGATAACTTGCTTGAAATATGTGTGATCAGTAATGATTCATATTGGTGTTTCAGTGAAGAAGAACCAAAACCTCTGTTCATAGGTTCAAAAAAATCACTTACCTTTCTGTTGAAGGAAGCATGAAAGATGGATACTACAAAAAAAAAGTCAAATGTGGGAGATATAACCAATAAAATAACTATTGATACTGTGCCCCTATTCAGCTTATGAACCATTTACACAACAAGTTGTTGAAGTTATGCACTATGGTCCCCAAGGAAGGCTCAGGAGAGGCATCACGACCCTTTGTACATATGACGTTTCTCATGTGGCAAACCTCTTTTCTCAAGATCAAAGACCTTATAAGCAGCAGAAGCAGAACTGGAGGTCAGGTCTTCTTACAGTTCAAATAAATGGGCTCCAGGATTTTGACTGATAAAATAACTTTTCCAGCAAAGCATGAGAAGATAGGTAGAGAGATTGATAGGTCGATGATGATGATGATAGATAGATGGATAGATATATGATAGATATGTTTATATGGAGACATATATATGTATACATATATATATCATAGTGTGCATAAATAATAGAATAGTTTAACAGAAATATAAACTAGTGTGAAAGTGATCGGCACCTACATTTCTGTTTGTCTAGAACACAAGAATTTTGCATAGGCTTCTGGGCCTCTGCTCTAGAAAATTTATGGATCAGTCTGGTAAGTATCAGACAATGGACCTGGTCAAATCTAGACCACCAGTATTGCTTACCCAAACTGAAGAACAATGGAAACCTGAAACATGTGTGCCATTGTACACCGCATATATCATTTTATTTTTATGGACACCACCCACACATGCTTTCTAATGTCTAATCCTCAGATATCATACAAATTAACACAATTAACACATTTATTTCTCCACCCTTGGCTTGGGTTGGGTTTACTAATCTAAGTACTCTTTTGAGAAGAGTGCCTATATGGTGCAGGGGCAAACTATATCATCTAATGTACCATTAAGGAGCTAATATAATCCAAGAAAGACAGGGCTATTTTTTTAGAACTGTGTTCTTAGTGTTATTCAGCTGAAGCAGTAGTTCTAGAAGCTTCTGACCTTTCCTACAGAGCTAAGTGCTGCTGGCTCTGGCTCAGGCGTTATTCTCACTTGGGGTTGCTTTCCTTACTTCTGTATAACCTTTTAAGACATTAGGAAGGACTTACTTGGTTTTAAAGCTTTTTAGTCATCACTGCAGGCCTCGGCACATAAAAAGGGGTTCAATTAACATTCATCAATCGGCACAGTTACATCGTTTTTGATTTCTGAGGGAGGAAATGGGTTGATTGTATGTGGCTGAGGAATAAGCCTAACTTGGCTAAGTGAGCAAAATTCATAGGAATATAGGCTTTTGGGTAATGGGAGGAAATTTTTCCATGAGATCACAGCTGAAGCAGAGATGAAAATGCCTTCCAGGGTGGAGGAATAAGAAAGATAACCAAAGCCTGCTGAGACAGCCTTTGGGAAAGGCCAAAGTCCCAGTCTATCCCTGAAACTGAGTCTTTTGGGAGGAACTTTAAGACAGCTATAGGACTGTAGGGACAGAACAGCCCCCCCTATACTAGAGAATTACTGTAATTCTCTAATTCTGTAAATGCATGCCTGTGTGTGGAGAGGTTGCCGTGCACAGCTACCCCATCAGAGCTTCCAGAAGTCTGCAGGTAGAAGATCGCTCTACTGTGAACCAGACCATGTGGGAAAAAGAGATGGGAAGAGTCAGTGTGGGGACGGAGTGAGGTTTTTAGGAACTCCTGCTGAACTTTCACCGTGCTCCTAAATCACTGCGGCTGATGACTCCAGACTCACTCTCACACGGCTTAACCTCTTTAGGCTCATGATCAGAACCAAGACCTTTGTGTCTCTCTGTGAGAGACACCCCTGTACCTGCCATTGGTCCCAGGAATCCAGGGATATTAATTCAAAACACATGAGTAACTACTAAGGTGTTTATTTAAAATAATATGGAAAGAAAGTTTATTGATTTTTCTTTTCAGCTTGTCATAAAAGTCTCACCCCTCCCTTTTTCTACATTTTTTTTTTGCTTATATATGCAAAAATGTGGTTCTACTTTCCTCCAATTGCTGTTGGCAGTTAGTTGCACTTGTATCTGTCTAGGGTTTTATACTTTTAATATTGTTTCTCTTGCCTCTAGACACTGAGTTATACAGACTGGACACTATCTAAAACCTTTTTCTAATAATTGAACATAAAAATTCTACCCAGAATCACCTAGATGCAGACTATAAAATGTGTATTGTACAGTCACTCAAGTTTCTTAGAAGCTGTCACAAACCTATAGTTATGGGCCAAGGCTTTTAAACATTCTGCAGTGCAAGATCCCAAAACAAGGATGCACAGATCTGGACATGCAGAAGTCAGGTCCAGTTCTCAGCTTGGTCTTTTCTCTGAAATTGGCTTCACAAATGCAATGCTGTGATTCAGCACAGGGGTGCTGGGTCAGGTTCTTCAGGTAACATTCAGGACTACAGAAAACAACTATGTTTTTGTTGAGAGCTTCTTCAATTTGTTCATCTGACCAAACATGAGTACTACTGCTAGTACTTTGGTCATGATTAGTCTAGTTGGGAATGCTGCATGATTGTTCTTAAGCTGAGGAATTTATTATGAACAGAACCTTATTTGGGCCATGTTTTCAGGAACTGAGAAGGCTGAGAGTAAAAGAACATCCAATCAATGCTTTCTTTTTTTCTTTTAACTTAATTTGTGTTTTATTTAAATTTGTGTGAGCATGTGTGTGTGGAGTGTGAGTGTATGTTATATGTTGCATTTGGGGAAAGGGGTATGTGCCTGCTATGGCACATGTGCAAGCCAGAGGAAAGTTTTCGGAGGTCTGCTATGGAGATCAAACCAGGGCAACAAGCTTTTCCGGTGTTCCCTTCTATCTGCTAAGGGTAGCACTGTCGTACCATGGCATAAATACAAGTGGGAAAGAGAAGGAATGACAAGAGTGGGAGGAAAGGAAACAAGAAAAGAGAGGGGAGAAAAGTGGAGTGGAGAGGAGAGGAGGCTGGGTTAGGAACAGAAAGGAACTGTTCTTTCACAAAGACTCTACTCCTGTGATAACAAACCCACTTCTTAGATGGTGTCGCTGATCCTTTGATATGAATGTATCTCTTAATACTGTCACAATGGCAATAAATTTCCTGACACATGCTTTCAGAAGACACATTCTAACCACAATAATAGTTTTGTTGTTGTAGTTTTACCTCTAGGGTAAAGCTTAAGGAAACCTAATCCGCTTGAAATGCCTAGATCTCCCAAGTCTTTACAACATGACTTAAAATTTGTTCCTTTAAGACACTGGATTTACTTCCATGAAGATAACAGAATAAATCTCTAATCCTGCTCAAATGTAAACTAGTGATAAGTACTATATGGCAACATGAAGGGATCAGTAAAAAAAATTACACTTGTTGACATGAAGAAAAGATTCAAATACACATATTGATATGTATTTATTCATAACACATAGGTATTTATTGATCCCAAGCTAGGTCCCATGGCTAGCTTTTCCAAGAGCTGATAGAAACCGAAGTGATTCTTTCCTTTATAAACTGTGAGGTGAAACTATCAACCACAATTTAGTTTATGCTTCTATTATGTTTGTCTACAGATATGGTGTGCTCAATTGCATGCCCATTTATTCTCTAGTATGTTTATGTTTCATTGATAAAAAGGAAGTCCATTCCATCCCATCAAATCCAATAGCTTTCTGAACAATCAATTCTTAAGTGACATATGCAAATGAGACACAAGTATGATCCTGAAAAATGGTCACATCATCCATACATGCTAAATAATTAACTATAGTCTGATGTGACTATACTCCCTATAGGACAGTGAACTCCTCAATGATTCACATGCAAAGATTGAACACCTCATTGTCTTGCCCTGATCTGGTCAGCTGAGATGTCGTTTTTCTCATGGAGGTGTGAAAAAAAAAGGCTATATCTCCAGACGGCACTAATAAGGTATTGTAGAAACAATCTCACCTGATCTAGCTTAATGAACTAGTTGTCTGGGGGTTATTATGTATCTATGGGTGATGGGATACTCACAGGCACAATATTGCTGCATCACTGAGAGAAACCCTAATTAGTATGGCTGACAACTCACAAAATATGCATGCCTGGAGCTGCCTCACACCTTGCATGTAGCGCCTACTTCCTTCCCCAGCAATTATTACCGCATTCATAAGTTTAGGGAGAGGCTTTGTGCACCTCAAAACTTTAGGAGCTTTCTCAGACTTGTAAGGTACAGTTAACTTCCCTTGTTTTGTGAGCTACCCTTTTCCTTTATAGAGACAGTTTCAATTTGGATGAAATTGCTATTCAACAGCTCAAGATCACTCAAGCTGAGCTCTTTAATGTCACACATGGAGTGCTCTCTCTCTCTCTCTCTCTCTCTCTCTCTCTCTCTCTCTCTCTCTCTCTCTCTCTCTCTCGTGTGCGTGCGCTCTCTCTTCTCTCACACACACAGTAGTTATTTTTGTGGGGCTGATCTTATTGCTCTAAATAAATGCTAAACTCAGACTAGAAATAGTCTGTGAAAATTTTTATTGTTCCCTATAAACAACTTCCATTGTAATAAATTAGTCATAGACTGTCAATCAATATTAGGAGACTGTCTTTCTGTTACTATGAGGAATCACTCTGGGCATTCCGAGTGATGCCAAGGATCCTCTTCTGTCTTCATTTTCTATTGATTTAGGAACAATTTTCAAATCTAATTGTAACTCGAGAAATTTAAATCTATCAATTTTCCACCTTCTAAATCACTATCCATCAATGTCCCCGCCCACTCCAAATTCTGCTCCAGTTCTTTGCATGTTCATTTCTCTTGGTGGTGGATGGTGGATAAATTACCCTAAAGATGCTATCTGTGTTGAAGCTAATGACCTGTCTAAAAGAATTACCTATCGAGTTAACAAGTGAGAAATGCAAGTTGTACAGCAGAAGGTAAGAGAAAATTCCCCTAGAATGACATTTCGAGGGCTGGTGTAAAGGAATACTGCTTTGTGGGGAGGAGATTGGTGAGTTTTGTTTTTAAGACTTGATAATTTGATGCCATTGGATTAATGATTATATTAGACATTAAAGGTGAGCTTGAGTATACTCAGTTAATGTTGGGTATAAAAAAGAATGAAAGCTCACAAAGGACAAAGCTTCAAGTAATAACAATTGAAACATATAAGCACCTCATATAATTCGATACAAGATGCTAAATTAGATTTGCTTTGATAAGAAAGATAAAGCAATTTAGAAATGACCCATGGTTCAGATACACTGATTCTTAAGCCACTGTATCTTAAAACCATATGAAGGACTACTTCCTACTTTAAGAAATACTGCATGATTCAGTTTTGCATGATCAACTCTGAATCAAATAGTCTGTATCCTTTCTGAGGCCTGTTTAACTAGATCTCAGACAAAGGCTCTAAAGTTAGCTTCAAGCATCAAAATTTAGAAAAATGTTCTTATTATCATCCTCATTTTAATTTTGTTTCTGACAAGAAACTAATTTTGTTGCTTGAAAATAAAATCATATATATATAGAAAAAATCATAAATATATCTTTCATGATGTGAGAATATGTCAGAATGAAAAATAAAACAATATTTGTAATCCCACTAAAATATCTTAATATCATCTGCCATTAACTTAATAGAAAAATATGAAAGTACTCATAAATTACCATTTAAGCAAAAATATATAAGAAAGAAACCAGAGGTCAGGATTGAACATATAACAGAAACTTGATATGTCCTTTTGGGAAGTGAATGTATCCTTTACTCTTTTTTTTTTTTTTTTTATACATAGTATAAACTCCATCAGATGATGCCAGAAATTTCTTTTTTTTTAATCTTTTTTATTTTTATTAATTTATTCTTGTTACATCTCAAAGTTTATCCCATCCCTTGTATCCTCCCATTCCTCCCCCCCCCTATTTTCCCATTATTCCCCTCCCCTATGACTGTTCCTGAGGGGGATTACCTCCCCCTGTATATTCTCATAGGGTATCAAGTCTCTTCTTGGCAACCTGCTGTCCTTCCTCTGAGTGCCACCAGGTCTCCCCCTCCAGGGGACATGGTCAAATGTGAGGCACCAGAGTACGTGAGAAAGTCGTATCCCACTCTCCACTCAACTGTGGAGAATGTTCTGACCATTGGGAAGAAATTTCACTTTCTGACAGGGAAATATAATGTTTTAAGCTAAAGATTCAAGATGCTAAGGAGTATGACAAGGAGGGGGTTGCCGCTCTATAGGCCTGATGGGCACTGGTAGCTGATAAATACTCTCAGCACCTTGAGGTTCCTCTGTAGCTCAGCATTTTTCATTTGTAAAAGGTTGATCATGCCCAGAGATGTCCCTGTCCACCACGTTTATCAAACATGGGTGACTATTCAAGCAGTAAGCTGTCTCAGTCATTTTTTGGAAGCTGTTAACCCGCACTCTGGGTTCACTCAAGTATTTAAGTTTTATCCCTTCTCGAATCTCTGCTGAGTTTGAAGACCAGATAGCTTAGTATTACAATTAAGCTTAGTAGCTTAGGGGTTAAGATGTTTTTAGATCAAGATTGATGTTTTAAGTTAATTGAGATGAGATATGATAGATGTTAATCTCCGTTCAGATAGTTAGATCCAACAAGATAGGGAAGGTGTTCGCTTCAAGTTTGCCAAACACAAATAGCTAAATCACTATGAATGTAACATTTACATAATTCCTGATTATCTCGTGGTTCTTCCTGCTGTATGTAATTTAATTTACCCATGTGTAATAATATAAATGTATATGTTAAAAAAGAAACATAATAAAATATTTTTAAAAGAAACATTTTCTTATTATTTCTACACATTTTCTATTTGATATTATAAGTTCTCCCCTTAACACTACCTTACCATTGCCAAACAAATTTTAGCATTATATATTCATTTTCACTTAGTCCTGTGCATCTTAAATGCATAGTGGCCTTAAGGACTGTGTTCTGCTGGCGTTAACACTGTCATAAATGTCATTCAGATTCTACTGTCTGATGATGTTGATATATTCCTTATTCAAGTTTTTATATCTTATTTGCACACACACACACACACCTATACTAGTATAATATACTGTCTAATAGTCTTTCAGTTGCTTAAAAGAATTTTGAAGCCTTCAAATAAAAACGTTAATTTATATAGTTTTGGCATCCTTCACTTTCATTCAATTTTGGGTTCATACATTTTGAAGGTCTGTTATTTTGTGCCTAAGCTTTTTATTGCCTCAGAGTACCATACAATTCATTGTTACATAATGTTGTATTTTGTCTCTGATCATTTTGTTTCTTCTGAAATCTGTTTAACCCAACTTTAACAAGGTAATCATTTTCTTCATTCAGCAGTTGCATGCTGTGCCTTTTCCTGCCCATATTGTTAGGTTTTGTAGGTATCATGCTTTGAAATCCACTCAGCATTTTTTTAAATATGTTTGGGGGGGATGAGAAAAATAGTAAAATATAAAACTAATTTATGTTTTATAGACCCTGGGAAAAGAATAATGTACAAAAATTTAGAGCATTCCTTTCTTTAATTTTGTAATCCTTTACTGTTGAATAGCTTAGGATGTCAGTTCTGTCTTAAGTAGCTGAATTGATGACTGAGCAAGGAAACATAATTTGGATTAAAAAATTCTTGATTTAATAAAAATTCTTTAAACATTGAAAATAAATAAATAATACTATTGAATTATGAAAGGTTAATCCCATTTTAGTTTTGTTTTCTGTTCATTCTATTTTCCTCCTCTAACTCCATTTTTATGTGTTTCTAAATCATCTTTGACTGCTTCTTTATAATTTCACCTCTGTTCGTTTATGAACTCTGTCTTCTGGAAGCATTTAGTTATTTATGAGACTTTAGGTGATGCACCCTAGTCACTAGCACCACAATTATAACAGTTAAAATCCACTCTGCTTACAATTTCTGTTTCTTTTCTTTCATCAGCATGCTTGTATGCAAGTAGTAAATATTTTCTGTATATGTACTTATGACTACATGAGACAGCATTTAATTTTGGTGTCAAACATTTAAATTTACCTTTGAAGTTTCAAATCAATAAGTATTTCCCTTATGCATGTATATTCTAATTGTTTTCCCTAATGTTTTACAATGAATTTCTTCATTCAGAAAACTTCATCTGATAACTCCTTTGTCGTAAATTTTCTTTCTTTCTTTCTTTCTTTCTTTCTTTCTTTTTTTTTTACAAATTATCTTAGATTTTTCCCATCTGAGATTGTCTCAATTCTGGATTGTATTTTCACTGGCTGTAAGAATCTGGGCTAGATTCCCCTTTCAGTATTTGCAGACTGCTACACTTTTGTCTTTGGCCATTGGGTGAGAAAGCAGTGTTGTGCCTGCTGTGTTGGTCCATGTGTAAGACTGTTTATATTTCATTACAGGAAGATTGCCTTAACTATGCTCACTCCTCTCTTCTCTTAAATGTGTTGCTTTCAGTGTTCTCTGTAGTGCTGGTCTGGTGGACATGAATTATTCTACCTTTGTTTTTTAAAGTTCGTCTTTCTCTTTCAAACATGGCTGGTAGCTTTTCTGGGTATAGCAGTCTAGTTTGGCCTCAGTGGCCTTTTAGAATATGGAGTAAATTGCTCCAGACTTTTCTGTGTTCTAAAGTGTCCATTGAAAAAAATCATCTTTTATTCTAATATATTTTCCTTTATATATGATTTGTCAGTTTTCTCTTGAAAATGATCAATTCTCTCTCTCTCCCTCTCTCTCTCTCTCTCTCTCTCTCTCTCTCTCTCTCTCTCTCTCTCTCTCTCTCTCTCTCTCTCTCTCTCTGTTTTAGATATTTAGTCTTGTAACTATCTTATGCTGTGGAGGGTTTCCTTTCTGATTTTTTCTATTTGGTGTTCTGTGTGCTTTTTGTCTCTGCATAGTATGTCTTTCTTTAATTTGGAAAAGTTTTCTTCTATGATCATGTTGAAGACTTGATCTATGCCCATGATATGAGATTCCTTTCAGCTATGGATTCAGTTTGAAAATTTTGTCTTTAAGTATTCTGTAGTTCCTGCCTGTTCTTTGGCATTTTCTTATCCTTTGTGTGGTCCCATTCCTCTACTTTATCACTGAGCACTGATACTTTATCTTTTGCTTGACTCTGCCATTTGTAAGGCTCTTCCCCTGAGTTTCTGAATTAGACTATGGAGTTTTCAATTCCTTCTTCACTTTCCCCCAAGTTTTCAAAATACTTTTGTCTCTTTATTGAATTCGATATTCAGAACCTGGATGATATTCATCCTTTTTTTATTTTTTATTAATTTATTCAGATTACATCTCAATTGTTATCCCATCACTTGTATCCTCCCATTCCTCCCTTCCTCCATCTTTCACCTTATTCCCATCCCCTAGCTCCATAATAGAAGGGAACTTCCTCCTCCACTATATGGTCACAGCCTATCAAGTCTCATCTTGGTAGCCTTCCTACTCCCTCTCTGAGTGCCACCAGGGCTCCCCACCAAGGGAAAGTGGTCAAATATCGGGTACCAGAGTTCATGTCAGACTCAGTCCTCATTTTCCCCATTACTATGGATACTGTCCTGTCCCTTGCCTAGATCTGAGTAGGGGTTCAATATTTATTGCATGTATTGTCTTTGGTTGGTGCAGTAGCTTGAGCAGATCCCCCTGGGTCTAGATCCAACCATCATGATGTTCTTCTTGTTGGTCTCTAGGACCCTCTGGATCCTTCTATTTCCCTATTCTCCCATATTTCTCTAGAGTCCCAAAAAGATATCCCCACACCTATTCCAATCTCCTGGTAAGTGACGATTTTGGGGGCCATCCCTGATGGGCTAGTGTCTAATTATAAGTGAGTATATACCATGTGATTCTTTCTGTGATTGTTCTTCTAAGTTCTATGTCCTGGGCTTCATCTAAATTATTCTCATTGGAAAACATTTCTTTCCTTAAATTTATGCGATTGAATACAATAATTGACCCTCTTTCCTTTCTCAATATCATGTTTTTTAAAAAAAGATTTAATTATTTACTTATTATGTATATACTATTGTGCCTACATGTACACCTACACACCAGAAGAGGACACCAGATCTCATTATAGATGGTTATGACTCACAATGTGGTTGATGGGTATTCAACTCAGAATTTTGGAAGAAACACCAGTGCTCTTAACCCCTTAGTCATCTCTCCATCCCCCAGCTCATGACTTCTTTTTCTTTATTGTTACATGTAAATGTATGAGTCTGAATCTATTTAATATGGCTTGTACGTATATGTATTTAGAGCTGACTACTTGGTAACTGGCTACCAATTAGAGGATTTATTCACTGGAAACACTAGTTTTTCTTTACTCAGCAATTTCTTTAAAACTTGCTTGAGCAGAGATATTGTTAAGATTTCTTAGGTTTTTGCTTCCCTGTCACTTTTAGGAGTAATAGTCTCCCAGCAGACTTCTTAGTCTTCTGTGTGTGTGTTTTTTTTTAATATTTTCCTTCCATCTTTGCTGTTTCCTGAGCCTGGGGTGTAAAAGTTGTGTTGATCTCTATATTTTGACTAGTTTTACTTTTCTGTAAAGGTCTTCTGCTGTAAAGAGAAGCTTCTTTGATAAGTAGTGGATTTACTCTGACTGTGGATATAAGAATTATGCTGATTTTAAAAAATGTCAATAGTAGGTATACAGACACATTTAATCTTAGATAAATATAAAATAATGATTCCTTTGACTTTTACAAACATCTTTAGTGTTATCTTCTCTCCCTCCTCCCCTCCCTCCCTCCCTCTTCTTTTGTATTGTCCTGCTGCCACTTTCTTGTTAAAGTCCCTCCACTGTTTTCCCCACCCTCACTTAAAACTATCCCTACCCATATCCTGTCTTTCCCATCCTAGACCTCTTGGAAGACACTTCTATAGGAGTGGAATACATTTCTGAAGAAGGCAATGGTTTGTGTTGATCTTTTATGCTATTGTTTTTCACCATGAGAGATGCTCATATGCTCAAGGGATTTGACATCTGTTCCCTTTTGTCTACTTGACATGTTAGCATTATCTGGAAACAGGAATCTCAATTGAGAACAAGACTGCATCAGACTAGCCTGTAAGGCACATCTTTGATGTGGGAGGACCCAGCCCACGGAGGACGGTATACCTTGGAGAAGGTGGGATTGGATGGCACAAAAATGCAAGGTGAACAACCACGAGGAATAGGTGTGAGCCATTCCTCTGTGGTCCTTACTACAGTTTCTGCATCCATGTTCCTCCCCTAACTTCTCTTCATGAAGGGCTATAGTCTTTAAGCTAAAACAAACTTTTTTTCAATTTGCTTTTAGCCGTTGTTTTTATGACTGCAATGGAAACATAACTAGGACAGATGTTAGTGCCAGAGAGTAGACTATTGCTGTGACAGACCTGGTCAAGTTGTTTGAGGAAAGACTGTTGAAGGAATTTGAAATCATAGGATAGAAAGACCACTGAGTGTTCAGAGCCCACTGAGCTATTCTGTGGGAAGTTGAAAGACAATACTGGGGCCAATGCACGTGATTTTATCTGGATCTGTGTGGTTAACAAGACACCAGAAAACACTGGAGTGAAACAAATGCTTTACTATGGCAGTCGATGTTGGTTAGGTGAAGCTAAAAAAAAAATCAGCTGTAACTAAGAGACCGGGATCACTGTGGCAAAATTCTTCTAAGAACTGTTTCCCATGAGTCAGGACACAAACACTGTTATCCACAGGGGACCTAGGCTGCACTCCAAGTTTGTAGCCAGACTTGGTAAATGTCTGCTGAAAGACTGTGTCTTCTATACACAACCAGGAAATGCTGAACCTATGAATTCTCAAATTTATGGCTCTCCAAACAAGACCTGCAGAATTCTAACACCAGTTTTAACGTGAACATAGATGGGGAAACCTTACTAGTTCCCATCTGTAGATGAAGAGCTACAAAAAAAAAATTGATGGCTACTGAGAGAGGAAAAATCAACCCTTCCCCTTCCCTGTGATGACCTCAGTAGTTAGTTATCTAATATCAAGTTGTCATCCCTAAAACATTTACATATGAACAACACTAAATGGACCAAGCAGGTTGTAGAGTGTGTGTGGTGTGTGTGTGTGTGTGTGTGTGTGTGTGTGTGTGTGTAGCAATAGTTAAGGAAAAAGAGGCCCTGAAGGATTCGGGAGGTATGGGGAATACAGGAAGGTTTGGTGGGAGAATCAAAAGGAGAAGTAATAGAGCATACACAAATGAAATATTTAAAATAAATTTAAAATATTTAAAAGATTGGGGTATTTTGTTATTAGTTTTCAAAACTCTTCTATAGTGTGGGCTGCTGTTGATTTCTTGTACGTTTGCTATATTGACTTCATACAACATTTGGATGTATAAATTACTCCTTCATTAAATATGAAAACTGTGAAGCCATTAATTCCTTTTCAGCCTTAAATGTCTGCTTTCTCCTTTTTGAACTGATATATTTGCTAAAGGCCACAGGTTTTTGGTGCTGGTAGGTTTTTTATTTTGCTTTTGGAGGATTGTTTTTGGTGGGGGAGGTTGAGTCTATTTTTATTTGTTATTCAAGGTGAACATTTCATTACGTTTTCTATGTAGCCACATTTCTGTCCTCTCCATTTGCTCTTGTGACCATTCATTGAGGATTTTTAATTTTAAAAATGTATTATACTCTGTCATTGTGTAGGATGGGAACACACCTGGCGTGGTATATATGAAGAGGTCACAGGACAACTGTGCGAAGTCAGCTCTCTCCTTCCACATGTGCACGGGCTCCATGTTTGCCACTCAAGATATCAGTCTGTACAACAAAGGCCTTTACTCAGAGAGCACCCTCACCTTCCCTACTCAGTGAACTTTAAAACTGAAGTTGTTACATTTTTCATTTAAAAATCCTATCTGGTTCATTTTTTTATATCTTTACAGTGAGATTTATCTTTTCTATTACTAAATGTGTGTTTTTGTTGTTTGTTTTTGCTCATTTGCTAAAAACATGGCTTTACTGTTTAACCAAGGCTGCTCATATTTACCTTGCTCCTGCCTCGGAACCCCCTACACTGCAGAGGTAGATATACTCCACCACCATGGCCTGTTTCGGATGTATTTCTAATGGCTTATTGGAGCAGATTTATGGTGGTGCTTAAATGTATTTTTTTCTAGATAAATCTAAAATCTTTACAAATCTGTGCTACCATTTATTCCTTGTCCTTGTCAATGGTGCTTGAGATCCTCCCGGTACTTTGCAAGATGAAGGGCTTTCTCTGAATGTCTGAAATTTATGGATACTATATAATGAGACTCAGAGTTTTTGCTAAACTTTGTTAACAACGTTTTCAGTCTCTCTTCTGGCAGGTGAAATGGCATTGTTTCTTTTTTTTTTTTTTTTTTTTTTTTTGTCTTATAAATTAAGTCTCCCAACTTCTGCTACTCTTGATACTCAAGCTGAGAATTCTAAATTAGCCTTTGAGGTTAAGAATATTATGGCTCCCAAGCATGCCCCCAGCATGAATTAGTGGCTACGCTTTCATTGTCAATTACGGCTCCTAAATTGATTCCAACTGGTATTGTGGTGGTGAAACAGTGGTCTCCTGATGAAAATAATCTCAAAGAGTCCTGATTTTTATTTGACCCCCCCTCCAATATTAAAAATTGGCTTTGGGATAGATGGGGAGCTCAGAGGTTAAGGGCAGGGACTGCTCTTACAGAGGACCAAAGTTCACCCTCCAGCACCCACATGGCTGCATACGATTGTCTGTAAATCTGGTCCCAGGAGATCCAGTGCCCTTCTGGAAACTTCTGACTTCCACAAGTACATAGCATGAACATGGTGAACAGACAGATGGCAGGCAAAACACCTCTATACATTAAATAAATAAATAAATAAATAAATAAATAAATAAATAAATAAATAAATAGATAGTGATTTTAAGTGGAAGAATGGTGTCAGGACTGCCCGTGTGTTTCGAAGGGCAAGCATACTATGTGGTTTCCACTGACAGGTGTTTCCCATCCTAATGAGGTTACAGCCCAAGCTGCTTCTTAGTCTTCTTTATGTGAGTATATTCCAGGCTTCTTCTTCAGACTTCAGACTTTTCTGATGGTCACAATTTTGACTCTTTCATCAATCTTCTATGATTTCAGCATTCTGCCATTGTGTCTGCCTACTGAGGATTTGCTAGTGGATTTGCTAATGGAGTTCATGTTGTAGCTAAGTTTGAATATGGTATAATAGCTATTTTTTAATTAGTACTAAGCTAAAGAATTCAAACTTGCATTGTGTGTAAGAGAAAGAGCTGGGGAGGCAGGTGACTATTCACCTTTACAGACTGATGTCATTTTATCATCCAGTACAAGATACATACTGGCAATAACCAAAGCAAAATAACTAAATCCACAATCATGATGTTTTTCATCTAATACAAAGCTCTCTAGTTGCTCTATACTCTCTCTACCTTTTTAGGTACTTTTATGCCCTTTTGTTTTTTAATTTTATTTGTTTTATGTGTTCTATTTGTGTGTATGCCTATGCACAATGTGTGTGTGTGTGTGTGTGTGTTGCCCAGGGAGGACAGAAGAGAGCATCAGATCCCCTGGGATTATAGATAGAGTTGATTGTGAGCTGCCATGCAGGTTCTGGGAATTTAACCTGTGTCCTGTGAGAAAACAACCAGGGTTCTTAACCTCTCAGTCATCTCTCAACCTCATATCTTTGTTTTCCATATGATTCCAATAGCTTTTGGTTTTAGTAATCCTGATAAATAGTGGATGCATACATACTCTGTCTTTACAGAATGAGAAGTTGGTTGTAGAACTTTCTTAGCAAAACTCTCAAGAAGCTCATGGCCAAAGGTCTGAATTTACAATCAGAGAATAGATGTTTGATATCCAACTGAAACACCTTTGTCTCTGTGATCACAGGAGAACTAATGACTCATTAAAAGCATCAGTGGCTTCATATCCAAAGGAAACGGCAAAACTGTGACAGATGTCATAGGATTTCTGAGCACAGTAAATAAAAGGATGCCGGGGAAGCGTTTGTCACAGTGCCTGTCACTGCTTCAGTGACACAGAAAGTTAGGAGCAGACTGACAATTCACCTTCCCCCTTAATCTCAGGGAAAGGGAGACAGTGCAGGTACATCTACTTGCAAAAAAAGCCAGTAGAAGACTTTCTGGAAAATATACTGGTGGCATTTGCTACTGTAGCTACCAGGACAGTCTGTATTTATAGGGTATTTTCAATGGAAGGTGCCAGCTCTGCATAGCAATGTTTATGAGAATAAACCTGGATCTTTGGAATTATGAAAATAGACTCTCTGGAAAGTGTCACACAGGCTCTATAAATATTGGGATTTAAAAAGTTGGAAACTATTAAAAACCGTTCCTTTTGTGTAATTGGTGTCTGTCCAAGCTGTCTATGCGGAGGACTTCTATGTTACCTCTGTATTGCTGTTCACTACAAGAACATGAGTGGACTGAAAAGGCTGCTATTAACCAGTTTCTCTCTGTTTCATCCATGCCTCACTCATAACCTAAGCCATACGATATTATTAGTAAAGGCTGATGCTAGCTAAAATCTTTCATACTATGTATATGTGACTTTGCAAACCATCTTTTTGTATCTCCTTATTGGCCTGTAAAATTATCCATAATTATACTGCTGAGTATACACATTAAAGGACCAAATGCAATAAAATACCTCAATACCATACCACTCTAAAAAGATATTATGCTTTATGTAACCTATGTAAGTAACATGTCAAGGTCTACACTTGTGCACTGCTCTGGTAATATTTTTAGACTTTGTTCTCAGAACTGTTCATTCCTCGTGATTTTTCTTTTTAAATGGACAGCAAACAAAGGAAGCTTCCTTCTAATTTTCACAGCAACACTTTATGAGCTTCTGTTTCTTGTTTGTTTGTTTGTTTGTTTTGTTTTGTTTTTGTCCTGTCACATAGAGTTTTCGCCAATAGACAAGAAAAAGAAACAACACATCTTCTGTTTATTTGCTTGGGTTTGTTTGTTTGCTTGTTTTAATCTCCAATACAATCCTCTGCAATGCAAAAGAACTGAAAGAAACCTGTAAAAGCACATTTCCAATGTTATTTTGATTTGCATTTCCATAATAACTAGGGACATTGAGCATTTCTTTAAGTGTGTCTAGGGCATTCCATATTCCTCTGTTGGGAATTCTCTGTTTAGATCTGTGTCCTATTTTTCAATTTGGTTATTGATTGTTGGTGTTTAATGTCTTGAGTGCCTTATATATTTTGGATATTAGTTCTCTGTCAAATGTAAGGTTAGTGCAGATCTTTTCCCAATCTATAGATTATAGTTTCATTCTATTGACCATGTCCTTGGCCTTACAAAAGCTTTTCAGTTTCAAGAAGTCCCATTTATTAATTGTTGATCTTAGAGCCTAAGATGTTGGTGTTCTGTTCAGGAAGTAGTCTCCAGAGTCAATGAGTTCAAGGTTCTTATGCACTTTTGCTTCTAATAGATTTAACATATCTTGTGTTATGTTGAAGTCTTTGGTCCACTTGGACTTAAGTTTTGTGCAGGGTGATAAATACAGATCTATTTGCATTTTTCTACATGTAGCCATACAGTTATACAAGCACCATTTGTTGAAGATGCTGTCTTTTTTTTCCATCTTATACCTGTCAGAATGGCTAAAATAAAAAATTCAACTGACAGCACATGCTGACAATGATGTGGAAAAAAAGGAACACTTCTCCGATGCAGATGGGAGTGCAAATTTGTATAACTACTTTGGAAAGCAATCTGGTGCTTTCTCAGAAAAGTGGGAATAGTGCTGCCTCAAGACCCAACTATACCACTCCTAGGCATATGTCTGAAAGATGTTCCATCATACAACAAGGACACTTGCTCAACTATATACACAGCAGCTTTATTCGTAATAACCAGAAGCTGGAAACAACCTAGATATTCCTCAACTGAAGAATGGAAAAAGAAACTGTGGTACAGTTATGCAATCAATACTACTCGGCTATTAAAAATAAAGAAACCATGAAATATGTAAGTAAATGGATGGAACTAGAAGAGATCATCCTGAGTGAGGTAACCCAGAACTAGAAAGACATGCATGATGTGTACTCACTTATACGTAGATTTTAGCATATTGTACAGGATAAGCATACTACAATGAACAGACTCAAAGAAGATAAATAACAAGGAGGATCCAAGGGGGGATGCTTAAATCTCACTCAGAAGGGAAAATAGAATAGACAGAGATAGTGATTTAAGAGAGTGAACAAGGTAGGAGAGGAATCACAGAGGGAAATGAGGGTAAAGCTCACACCTGGGGCAGGGGAGGACAAAAGCCCTGTAGAGAAAAGAACAGGTTCATCTCTGTGAGAAGCTAGAGACCTAAGTCAGTGTAGGCTCTGAGGTGGTGGGGGAAGGGGAAATGAGAGATGAGAGTGACTCTAGCAGAGACTTGCAGCATCAGGGGTCACAGAGATGGAAGAGAATACCTTCTAACCAAACAAGTCTCCTAGTGGAGGAAAGGGAATACCAACACTCCCACAAAAAAATTGATTCAAAATTCACCCTTCCTGCAAGGTGTGCAGGGATAAATATAGAGCAGATAAAGCAGAGATTGAGGAAATGTCCAAGCAATGCCTGACCCAACACAAGACCCACCCCTAGAGAAAGAACCAATCCCTGACACTGTTAAATATACTCTGCTGTGCTTGCAGACAGGAGTCTAGCAGAGTTGTCCTTTGAGAGACTCCACCCATCAGTACCTCAAAACACACGTTGAGATTTATAGCCAAACATTGGACAAAGCATAGGGTGTCTTATTCAAAAAAAGTGGGGAGAAGAAGAAAAGGAACAGGAGATGACAAGAGCTTCAGAAGAAGACCAATAGAGTCAACTGAGCAGGGCCTAGAGGGACCACCGAGGCACCAATAATGGACCTTGCATGGATTGGACATAGCCCTCACACAAAGATGTAGCCAATGGGTAGCTCAGGCTTCATGTGGATCCACTATTGAGGGGAGCAGGGACTCTCTCTGGCGTGTACTCTTTAGCTAGCTTTTTGATTACTCCCCCTGGTGTGGTTGCCTTGCCAGACTCAGGGGAAGAGGGCATACTCAGTCTTGATGGGATTTAATTAGCAGGAGTGGCTGGGTAGGGGGCAGCTCTTTTCTGAGGAATAGGAGATGTGGAGGAAGAAGAGGGAGGGAAGGTGGGACTGGGAGGTGAGGAGCAATGGGGGTACCACCAGGATGTAAAGTGAGTAAATAAATATAGGTATGTATATATAAATAAATACATTTCCAAACTCTTAATATTGTGCATACTGCTGACAACTTAAGGAGGAAAAAGAATCCCCAAACTTCTCTTCTTCACAGGTAAGGTAGGTCACACATGGAAGTTAACAGGAATGATTTGTAATCTGACTATAACAATAAAATTTTTAAAAATTAAAAATTAAAAATAAAAAAAGAAAGAAAGAAAGACTCAAGGTTAGGAAGTCTGTGTCATTCAGTTGGGATTCTGTGAACAAGATGAGGTCAATTTTACAACACCTACAAGACAGAGTCTTACATGAAAAGCCAGTGGGAGCCATTCCTGATAAGAGATTAATTAGAGCTTTAAAGATAATGTTGATCTACCTAGATATTCAAGATAACCAAAGGACAAAATAGAAAAGACAGAAAGACCAAGGTCATGATATAGCCACTGCCTTGCTGTCTACACCCTTTCCTGGCTTATCTTCGAAGCTTGTCAGGAGTGCCTTTCCCAGTTCCACAGCTGAGGAGAGAACACCAGAGGGGAAAAATGGTCTCGGTGGGTGTTAGTTGTGAAATATAAGGGCTTCAAGTAAACGCCTTCATTGCCTTAACTTTTTTTTCAGCTATGTTCACTATTATGTGTTTAGAATTGTTCCTTTTATGTCGCCAGTGTTTTTCCTGTATGTGTATCTCTTCATTACATAAAATCTTGATGGCTAAGGTCAGAAAAGAGCGTGAGTTCCCTGTGACTGGAGTTAGAGATGGTTGTGAGTCACCATATGTGTTCTAAGAATCAAACATTTGTCTTCTGCAAGGGCAGCAAGTGCTATTCACCTTAACTAAATATGAACACTTGATGTAATTAAGTTTTAATCAGAAAAACAACAAAATACAATACTATAGCCCCATTGGGCTAATGTTAATGATATTCACATCTGGTACTTTAAGAAGAAATCCTTAAATTTCCTTAAATGTAAATTTGGTTTTACTAGAAATAAATGTTACTTACTATATTTTCTGTCAATCAATAAAAGCTTAGCTTTCTAGAGTTTGTGATGCCTTTAGTTATTTTTCTTGCAAAATCAGGTGTCCATGGTGTTAACTTTTAACTAGAAAAGCACCAAGGCTGAGAAGCAAGGGACTCGGTGAAGTGAGAGGAAGTTAAAAACCCAAGAGAAGGGATTATACTGAAAATTATTCTTAGGTCTCACATTCATCCAGTCTACAAAGCATTTGCTTACACATCTTGGCAGTGTAGTATAGAAATCATCTAGTCACTTAGAGAGTAAAAGTTGTAGTAATTATCAAATAGCTTGTTCCCCTCACACAGTACACTTTTAGTTTCATCACTAGAGATGTTAAGTAAATAGATTCCTCAAATTTCAATGGAAAATCAACCTGAGTGTTCATTAGAGGGATCAAAGTTAAAACTGCCAATGAAGGATGAATTCTCTCCATCCTACATTGCTAGTGATAGATACAGAAAGTCCTTTAGTGGAGAGAGCAGCAAAGGTTAGGAAACAGAGATAAAGGTATAAAGTTTCTATCCAGTTTTGCCATTGCTTTCATATTTCCATGACAAGAAGCTAGGAGAGTGAAAAAATGCACTGCAGGTCTAAATTAAAATCAGGGTCTTAGGCAAATTTCTAAAGAACATTTAAAATTGTAAAAATTCTACTGATATCATTGGACTAAATTACTTGAAGCCAGAATGGGACTTCATGGAATATGTGAAGGGGCCAGTCCTGCAGATCCAAAGCTTAAGAATCTCCATGACACAAGACAACAACAGGATGTCTGAGAGCAGTCCCAGTTGATGGTGTAGACCTCACACTAGACACATGACTCATCTCAATGAACATTTGAAACTAAACGTGTGGACAAAAGGCTATATTGCAGGATACGCTACAGCTTCCAAGACCAGATTTTTGTTTGTTCGTTTTATTGTACTGGAGGGAGGTGGCAAGGGCAGAGGGTGGATATTAGGGGATGGGGAGATGAGTGGGAGTGTGGTGCATGACACATAAATCATAGACAATTAAAGTTTTTGAAAAGTTCTAACGTCTGTGTCCACAATTAGATAATAGTAATCCAATTATTAAATACTTAAAATATCAGCCATAAGATATGATTAATTCTAAATTATATAATACCTATTCACTTGGATTTTTGTAATATAAGTATAATACTTTACCACATAGATAATGTAGTTGACATAATTATGTGAATCTACAAGTGTGAAAATATCTGAGCCCACTGGGCACTAAATGCCTTGTCTATGTGTTGTGGGTGGATTTTCATAACAGCCTTCTATCATGGTATATCTAATTCAAAACTACTGAATTAATGACGAGACAAAGAATGAATAGATCTAGAAAATAATGATTTCCCTGTACCAACATTAGCATCAACGACCAAAAACAGCATCTATTTTAGTTAATTGCTTTAATTACTGAATAATCTTAATTCTCAAATTGCAAAGAAATTAGATATTTAATTAAGGTGGAGAATTTAGTAAAGAAGGCATACTTAATGTAAAACCTTTCCAAAGATTACTCTACTAAAGTTGAGCAAAACTCATTTGTTTCCACTTCTAAATTATGTTTCTAGCTTATAAAGGGACTGTAGGCTTTTAATTGCATTCTCTTGACCTTATATGTGGTAGCTAAAGGGTCTTACCTCAGAGGGTTTCTGAAACGAACTTCAAAACTTATTATTTCCTTATTTAAGTGGATTTATAGTTGTTGTGGAAGGTTGATCCCCATTTTAAATATAATTCTTTTGTCTCATTTCTGTGTGGTCACCTTGGAGAGAGTGCTAAGCTTGGGGACTTTACTCATGCACCTCCTACTTCTCGCCCGTATTTTGACCTCTAAAATTGAGCTGGCACTCAAGGTATATTTATTTTAATTTGCTGGAACAAGAGCACCGTAAAACATCTTACAGTGGTCAATTTAGCAAGCAGTTAAGTAAATGAATTTTGCCTTAACTAATATAAATTCCTCTATGATTAATATAGGAGGCTATTTTGTGGATTTGAAGGTCTCTTATGAAGGTTATTTGAGTGGGCTGGTTTTGTTTTATCTTCTTATAGCATGCTTGTTTTGTGTGGTGATTCCGGTCTTTTTTTTTTTTTAATTGTACTAAACTCCCAGGATGTGAGAAAGGATGGTTACATTTTATCTCATTCTCTATTTGTCAATTTATAAACTACCTGGAATGCTTACAATTGAAAGGACTGACTTTTAAATAATTTATATAAAGATATGCTATATGGGTTAGCATGGGAAGAAGCATTAAGGAGAGACAAGAGAGAAAATCTGTTACTAGAAACAGGATGCAGAAGATCAATCAAACCCAAGACTGCTTAGGCTGCTGAAATACAGACATAGTGAAACGCAGATGTAGGGATGCAGAAGAGGACTCAAGGGCAAGAGGAGACAGAATGAACTTGTTAAAAATAAAGACCTACAAGTGAATTGAGGTGTTAGGACAGGGTTTTCAGGTAAAATTAGCATTTCTCTTTTAGATTTTGATTTTGACACAAGAAGAATTTTTTCCCCGAAGAGAAAGCGGTTTGTTCAGTGTAGTTCCATTAAGCATTGTGCCTTTCCTTGACCCAAGGCAGATGGCGCTGGACCGCCCTCTGTTTTACATATGTCTTAGGCAAAAGTATTGTGGCAGTGTGGGCAATCGACCTCAACCATTAGGTCAGTCAAACAGCAGAGTTGTTCATGGTGAAACTTCTGGGTCTTTTCAGGACCCTCTACCTTAATATTCCTTCTTTTTTTTTTTTTTCTATGACAAGGTTAACTTTTTTATTTGATGTTCCTTCAATGAATCAGAAATGATCATTCGCAATGGGTAAATCAGAGCTAGAATCTCATCATTACAGGCAGCCTCCATCTCATCATTATAAATGGGCCTTTTCCCTCAGTTCGATGAGTTCATCCCACAGCTGTCATCTGCATTCTTGACCTCCCTTTGCATTAGTGCATGGTGAAAGCGGGCACGGTATTTGTGTCTGGGCCAGCCACATCCGTTGCTTACACCTGCAATTCATTTGACTTAACCGCTGCAGCAAACTGGTTAGTATGTGTTTTGAACATCGCTCCTGGCGGAAGTTTCTCTCTGACCTTGCCTGACAATTCTATTGAGAAGATGGTTTGCTTTAACCACGTGTCACTGTGAAACGCGCAAACTAAGACTTCATCTCACTCTAGGACAAGATAAAGAACCATTCTTCATTCTGCGCTGTTCTCTTGAGAAGAACTTTAAAATTTGCAAACAAAATGCTGAGAAACAAAAAAGATTACACATGTCAGACACAGCAAAATAAACACTAATAATTTATTTCATTTTACATTCTGGTTTTCCTTTTCTTTCTTGTTGCTTATTCTGGAAATCACATCATTTCATCTCTCTATACTTCAGTATATGCCTCCAAAGGACATAGACAATTTCTGTTTTAAGCCGAATTCCATGAACATTCAAGGCAAAGTGAGCAGTAAGCCTTTATCTATTGACATGCAGCTTATAATCAGGTTGCTCATGTGTGTTTTTAACTCTTTGCCTAGTTGCCCTGCTTTGCTTCTCTATTGTTGTGATCAACACAATTTGAGAAAGAAATGGTTAATTTCAACTTATTATAGTCCTTCCTGGAGGAAATTCAGGGCTGAAGACTCAAGCAGGAACCTGGGAGCAGGAACTTAGTAAAACGCCATGGAGGGATGCTGCCTATTGACCTGTTCCTCCTGGCTTATTCAGTCTCTTTTTCCATATAAGAAAGAATATATACAAGATACACTGATTGGTCCACTGTCTATCTATTTCCACTTACCAAATATTATCTATTACCTATTCCATCATTTATCTCTCTACCTACTGACATGTATTTTTATAGGAATACATATGTTATCTTGAAAAATTTAGAAATATATTGCTTAGGAAGAACACTACTATAATACAAGACATATAAAACATGCAAATACCTGCTGTTTATTTGTTGTTCTCTTATAACTATCATCAACCTATAATAAAGGAAATACACAGTTTTTGATCCTGGACATCCTAGGATTTTGTGACCTATGGAGAGAGCCTGTGAATTACAGATCAGTTTGCTGACATCTTCACCTAAATTATAAGTTTATTTTTCTTTTTTAGAACTTTAATGAATTGTTCAAATACTATTCAGGAGGGAACTGAGAACTGATAGCAATGACTTTATACTTACCTCCTCTTTGAATCTAAATAAATATTCTCAGATGTAACTAAGTCACTCAGAAGCCATTCCTTTTCTTCCTTGAAGTTTCCTGCACCCTGTGTATACTTTATTTTGTAAAGTCCATTTAGCTTAGAATATAGTTTCATTCTTTGTTGTACTTCTGTTCCTTCAAATATAACCCAAATAAGGTCTTCTGAGGTTGAGTTATCTGAATGTCAATGTTAGAACATTCAGAGAATAATTCACAACTATTAGAATAATTTGTTTTGAACTTTCTTTAATTTCAACCTGTTTATCAGTCTATTTAATGCTTGTGGATATTTTTAAACATGACTTGGCCTATAAAATTGTATTGGCATTGTTAGTCTTGGATAGTAAATTCCAAAGGGATGGACTATGCCTATCCAATATGCTGTGCACAACAACTAATAAAGTATGTGAATATAGAGCCTAAATATACTTGTGGTGATAATTTTTACTGATTCTTTTTAGTATGCTTGGCTGGTTAAATTTTAAAAGTGAAATGTCACAGTCAATAGACTTCACAATATACCCTAGTGTATTTGGAAAGAAAATTCAGATATTAAATGTTTTTGAAATTTACATATAATTATCTAACATTATATAAAAATTCAGGAAAATTATAAATGCTACTGAATGAAGAGTAATATTAAGATTAATGCTATGTTAATATTTAAGCAATGATCAAGGTTTTCACGAAGAGAATATATTCAATTTAACACTCACTCATTTACAAAATTGAAAATTAAGTTACATTCAAGGTTATTGTACTTTCATGGACAGTTCTTGAGATACTTGTATTCAAAGTATATGGTTGTTGGTAAAGTCATGTGTGCGGTGCATGTCTGCAATCTGTAGTCCTAGGAGTTTGGTGCTGAATCCAGAAGAGTCAGTCGTCCAAGATGTCAGCTAAGTAAGATACCAACCTAGGAGATACAAGACCTTATGTTGGTATCAGGTATTAAAATTCACTGAAACCCAAAGACATCATTAAATTATTGCACAAATTTTTTTCTAATAAATCATCTCCCAATGAATGTGGGTACAGGTTTTGGAAATGATGTTTAATCAGTTGCAGAATGCATTCTTGTTTTGGAAAGAAATGTAAATCTATTGCTCAATGAATCAACATCCAATACAAACAAAACTATCCCTTGAAGACTTAATTTTTAAAATATATTTAATTTATTTATATTTATGTAGTTCTGTGTGTCTAATTGATGTAGGCGTGTGCATGTATATGCAGGTGTTTAGTGAGGGCCAAAAAGGGTTTTCTATGCAGTACAGCTGGAATTCTAGGCAGCCATGAACTTCTCTGTGTGGGTATGGAAAACTGAACTCAGGTCCTCTGAAATATCAGCAATTTCTTCTATCTTCTGTGTTACATCAATAGCCCCCAAACACTTATTTTTTATTTCTAGTTATCTCAAAGCATGGAGAATAAATGTATGAAAATCATTCTGACCTCAGAAAAAAAATTCTGTTCCAGAAATTTTAAGAAAACAAACAACTTTTAGGATTGTACAAAATACATATGTGGTAGGCACTACTTATTTGGGGCACGTAATCTCAGAGCACAATGTCACACCAAAGACAACGTTATTTGAATCTCATTATAAAAAAGAAACCACAGGGAAACAAATATTTTACCATTCTGAATAATAATGTAGCATAGTTTTTCTTAGTTTGGTTAACTCAGAATGGGAAAAATATGTAGGTTTTAATGTCAGGTTCTTAAATTACATTGTGAATAATAAAAGCTCTGAGAAAGTCTCATGGCATTTTTCACTGTGCTAATGCTGCTCCCCTGAAGATATGCTTGGCTGCAAACTTCCAATTAGTGAATCTAAGAATGTTCTATCTTCTGGTCAAGCTCTCTTTACCTTCTTGTGACACTTTTGCCTTGCTTCTTTCTTGACATGTGCCCTCTCTCTACTTAATATTGATGTTCACAGTTGGCAGGATAACATGGGTCTGGAATTCCATCACTCAGAAGGATCCTGAGCTTGAGGCAAACTTCAACTATACAGCAAGACTCAGTTTTCAAGAAACAAAAGCAAAATTAATTCTTTACATATTTATAACATATTTCCAGTTAGGGACTTACTCTACGTGAAGGCTTCCACAATTATAAGTGATCACAATTAAATTCTATGATGTGACTATTTTACTTTTATCATTTCCCTTTTCTCATTAATCTTTTTCATATTCATAATGTTTTCTGTAGTTGGAGGAGTAAGAGGAGGAAATGTCACATAGTAGCACAGTAGTTTAGCAAGATAGTTCAAGAAATACTACTAAAATGAAGGGACAAAAAAGGTGCATGAATGAGCTGGCCTGCAGGGAACTCTCTCTCACTGGGTTTCCGTAGCATAGCCCTTTGAAGTTTTCTCACCATGAATATGTGACATCTAAGTTCAACAGCAAGAGGCAAAGGCATTGTCTACTGGCACTGCCTACATGAGAGCTCAGGCTGTTAATGGCAACTGATTTAATACTGTGGGTAACATGGCTTGCTAGTTTTGGTTGTATCTTCGATGAATGAGAATGAGATTATAGGCCTGGAGATCATAGCAACAAACTCATATATATGGAAAGATAAAGCAGCATTTTTTTCATAAGAAAATAGAAAAAAATTAAAAATAGCAAAAAACAAAAAAAAAAAAACAAAAAAAAAAAAAAGAAAGAAAGAAAGAAAGAGTAGACACAAGTGACTATTTAGGTAAATTGGATTAAATGTGCATGTTAACAGGCAAACATGTTCTTTATTCTTTTCACCTGTAATAAGTAAGCAAGAGAGTAAATATTTTCCTAATTGAATCTGAAGGGCAAAAACATTTTTGAGAAAGAGTTTCACATTGAGACATGAGGTTTTTGCGGGGCATAGAGTTGGGACTTTTCTCTCAGTTCTTTTACTTGCTGGTTTTATTGTTAAACTAACATCTTAAATACAATCCCACACAGAGAAAGCCAAAATTAGACAAATAAAGGAATAAAGACAGACGAAAAATTGAAAAATATTCAAATTGCAACATTTTGTTTTGTATTGTACTATTTTGCAATTATAGTAATAGGAGGAAAATGAAATATAACAAAGGAAAGTTAGTAATGTTAAAATAAGACAAATCCTTTAAAAACAAACAATTTTTCTTCATTACCTTTGAAATAAATTGATCTTATTGGCCAAGACCTTGTCTCATACCATATTTTTTCTAAGATTTTTGAGTCCAGAGACTTTATGCTCCTGACTACTTTGGCTTATTGCAGAGTCACCTTCACTGGCTCTTCTATTCTTCATACAAATATAACAGAGATATGTGCAGTGTCTACCAAATAACAAAAAGGAGGCAACAGACATTAATATTTTGTCAAAAACTGCAATTTCTCTCTGCAATAATTTTCATGATTTCACAAAATTTACATGAGCCCACTGGTGAATGTTCTTGAATTTCCAATTAGGGTGCGTAGACCTATTTTCAGGATTTCTGAGTCATCTAGCACAATTTCATTTCAATACTGTATTTTCAGCTCAGCTATTGGAGACGGAAAAAAATAAAACCATAATATCTTATAAATATCCTGGGATGGGTACATATGCTACTTTCTAATGAACTTTACATTTTTGCAGACTCAAAGCAGTAACTAAAAGAATTTCAACTCCATGCCAAGCCAGAAAGACTAAGCAACAAGGAAGGCCCGAAGGAGGTTGAGAGGATCTCCTTGAGAAGGAGGAAAATAGAATAGACTTTGTGAGTGAGCTTGGGGAAGATAGGAGTGGGAACAAGAGGGATCAGATGGAGGGAGAACATATGGGAAAAAGACAATGGTGTCAGGAGGTTTGGGGGAAGCCTGGTGTAGAAACCCAATGCACTAGAAACTCTCAGGATTCTATGAGGGTGACTGTAGAGAACACTCCAAGCAATGGAGAATTGGGAGCCTGAACTGACCACCCTCTGTAACCAGGCAAGGCTTCCAGTGGTGGGGCTACGACACCAACCAATCCACAAAATCTTTGGCCTGTAATCTATCCCATCTATAAGAGGTGCTTGGGCAATGGAGCTAAAGAAGTAGTGGGCAACCAGTGACTGATCTTATTTGAGGCCTTTGCCAAGAGAGGGAGCCCACACCAGACACTACCTAGCCAGAAGCTGGATAACCCAGAAAAATATCAATAAAATGATCCCTAATGATACTATTGGATACTCATAGATGGGTGCCTAGCCCACTGGACATTAGAGAGGCTTCCAATGGCAGCCAGTGGGAGCAGATGTAAATACAAACAACGAAACATTAGACGCATTGCCAAAATTGGAGATATCCATTGGGTCCCTTCCCTTGGAGCTCTGGGAACCCGCTGGAAGATGATGAGCAAGTATTGTAGGAGCCAGACAGACTAATGACAGCAGGAGAATATAGTTCAGAGACATAAACTAAGTAGGGCTCATAGGATGCCCCAGAGACTGAGGTAGCATTCAAGAACCCACATGAGATTGTGCTAGGTTGTCTACATATGTTATGGTTATTAGCCTGGCGTTTTGTGGAGCTAACAGTGAGAATGGGGGTATATCTGACTTTTTGCTCTTAGGACCCTTTTTCTCCTACTGGGTTGCCTCACCCTGTCTTGATACGAGAGTTTGTGTCTTGTCTAATTGTATCTTGTTACGTCATGTTTAATGGATATCCTTGGGAGGCCTGATCTTTACTGAAGGGAAATACAGTAGAGGCGGATCTGGGGGAGAGGGGAGCTGGAAGGAGAGGTAGAATGGGGAACTATGTTATGGATGTGCTGAAAACAAAACAAAACATAAAATAAAATAAAATAAAATAAAATAAAAAACCTTACTTATAACTCCAAATCTAGATTTGTGAACATTTTTAATATTTATTCCTTAATCTGCTCTTTAAACCTATGCTGCCTTGCAACTTCATCTCATATAATAATTCTTTTCACTCTTCTCTTTTGCCTTTCATCTTTGATTTTCTCTTCACTCTCCTACAGATAACCAAATCAGATCCTTTTGGGAGGCAAACACTCCCTTAACAATTTTAATATCTCTTGCCATACTAACTAATATTTTACAAACTTGATAATTCCTAAAATGAGAAGAGAATGGAAATATTCACCGAGTGAATTTTACAGAGTTGGAAAGAGAGGAGCCTGTCGGTATCTATATATTAATAATTGCTGTTATTAAATAATGTATTTTGGGCTTTACATTTATTAAAATGGTAGTAGCAGTTTCTTCTCCTCTAAAGTACCTGATCTCTCCAGCCATAAATAGTTGGCTAGATTTACAATATAATGCAAGAGTTCTCTGCCATTAAATGGGCTGGTCCTTAAGTTCTGTTATGTAGCAGTTTCCTCTGAGGTTAAAACTTTACATCCTAGCTGGGCGCAGTAGCACGTGCCTGTAATCACAGCACTCAGCAAGGCAGAGGTAAACAGATATCTGCGTTTAAGGCCAGTCTGCTCTACAAAGCAAATCCAGCTGAGGCTACACACACACACACACACAAAAAAAATCCCTGTCTCGAAAAACCAAACCAAACCAACCAAAACAAAACACCTTACGTCCTAAGCCGTGATGTAAAGGGAAAGTGAACAGCACAATCTTCTTAGCACAGAATGTTTACAAGAAGGTGAAATGCTCTATTGTGCAGAGAATCACCATTACGACAGGATGCAAGCAACTCAAATATAGGTTCAGGATATTATTGAAGTAGACTAGAGTCACTAGGCCTCTCCTTCCTCAACTCCATAAAAGCAGTAAAGATAGAAACATACTCAGTCAAGCTACAATGAAGAAGCAAAGAGCAGCCAATCAGCCCAAATCTAACAGAGAGTAGTCTAACTGCCTAGAACAATAAAGGTCAGATGAGCTTCCTGAAGAGGCTCAGCCAACTGACTCACCTGGTAAGGACACTCTACAATCTATTAGATTGCTTACAGGCTATGTAAGATGCTCCCACTTCCCAAGTTTTGCCACTTGTCATCTATTGTGGGCTGGGCTTTGGTGAAACATCTCTGAATCATTTCAGATCATGTAAATAACTCCTCACCCATATTTTCATGTGACCCCCCCAATAAAGCTCATTGCTTCACTAAGGCAGACTTTGATGTATTCATATTTAGTCTGTCATGGCCTAGCTACTTGCACACACACACACACACACACACACACACACACACACACACACACACACACACACACACACTCACACACACACAGAACTGTACTATTTCAACCTAGTTTATTATCAAACCTTTTCTCACTTACTCCAATAGTTTATTTTAGGCTTCTCTTTCTATTTCCGTTCATCAATGCAACTCATACTGATTTCCTTTCTTGATATCCATGACAATGGTCTAACGTTTCTCCTTGCTTCCTTTCTTACCTCCTCAAACCAATCTCCACAAAGCATCTGGAATGATAACTTTGCAAAAAATTCATTCTTACTTAAAGCTTTCAGGTAATTAGCTTCTGGCTACATTTAGTATAAACATGTTACTGAGAACATGATCTGACTATAGACTGTTCTCCCTCTGGCTTCCTGTATCTTATCAAATGTTTTGCCGCCTTCACTGGCTTCTTTCATTTCTTGGAACCATCCATCATGTCTCAGCTTCTTTTCACTTGCATTAGGATTGATGCAAATGCTTCTGGGCCTTTGCATGGCTAGGGTACCAATCAGCTCTGAGTAGCTGTAACGCACACCTGACATAATGGACTGATAGGAACAATGTGATTTTTGCCTCAGAGACTCAGAGGGTTTGGTTTACAATTGTGCAGCTTTATTGCTTGGGTCTGTCATGATCCAGCAAGTACATGGGAAAACAATCTGCAGCCCGATGCCTGGGACACAGAGGAGATGATAAGAAGTAACTAGGGTCTGTTTCAATGTCAAGAAGACATCTGCAGTGACCTGAGAAACCTTCCATTAAATATTATCTTCCAGATGTATTCTTGCTAGGAGCCAAGCCCTTGGAGGACATTCCACTGTGTCAGTGGTCTTCTTTCCCTGTTTCTTCTCTCAGCTTAAAAAAAAAATTCACAAAGAAAGTTTTCTGCCATAGTACCCTTCTCCTTATTATTCTGTATCCATGTTAGCATGAATATTTTATTTTAAGCAATTCTAAATTTTACAATTATTGGTACATGTCATTTTCTGTTCACAGTAGGACTGATGGCTTGCAGAAGATAGGCTTTTAAAATTTAGTTTAAAAAAAAATTTTTTTGGCTTTTAAATTTAAAGGGACTTATTTATTATAAATGTTAGCCATTCTCCAAAAACTACCATGAGGTATAAAAGAGGAGAAGTAAAGGAAAAATCATAGTAACCTCATCTAGCATAATACCTCCTACACGTCATTAGCCTGTATATATAAATATTATAATATACTGATTAAATAACAGTATCATGCATTACACACTCAATATCTTAGCTTTAGAATACTGAAAAATACAAGGGCAACTGAAACACTATGTATTGTAATAGGTCTCAGATTAAAGCAATAGCTGATATATGTGACTACTTCTTTGAAAATAGATGAGTTGATGGATCCTTTACCAGGCAAAGGGATGAATGTGGCACCTGATTCTTGCGTCCACTGGCAAGCCAGGTACTACGCACTAAGACACAGGGCAGCATGGTGCCTACACATATAAGCTGTCTAGTAGACAGTTCAAAAAAAAGTTATTATTACTAGCTCCAAATAGTCAAACTAGCTTCTTTATTTCCCTATATAGCAAATAAAACAAGCCTTGTCTAAAGGTTGACAACATATTGAGGGGGTGTGCTCCTGCTTCCTGATGGAGGGAGGAGGTGAAAGGGTGAATTGTCAGAGAAAGACAGTACAAATGAAAACGATTGTAAGGCACACATGCTAGCTACCTTCCAAAGGACACCAGCATGGGCAGAGGAACAGAGTCAGAGAAATCAGGTGAACCATCAGGTCCCTGTGCTGCTGCATGGCAGTTGACTTGTTCATTTGGCTGATGGAGGCTGTAAATACAGTCAGTACTAATGAGAGGGACATCACGGATTGCTCAAATTTTTATTATTTCCAAATTTCTGCATTTCAAATGCACCTTTATTTAGGTGTGCCCTGCTACCATGATAATAAGGGCAATAGAAAGTGCTTGCATTGTTTGGTGGGTGTTTCTGCCATTTGCTAGTGGCTTTTTCTCTAAGTGTGTCTATCTTTGGTAGTCAGTGCATGCTGCGTGCAGTTTAACCATAAAAAATTCATAAGTTTATATACAAGGGGAGGTAATCCCCCTCAGGAACAGTCATAGGAGAGGGGAATAAGGGGAAAATGGGAGGGAGGAAAGAATGGGAGGATACAAGGGATGGGATAACCATTGAGATGTAACACGAATAAATTAATAAAAAATAAAATAAAATAAATTCATAAGTTTCTCAAGTTCGCTTCAAAAAGCACTACCTGATCTGTCAAAACACATTTAAAAATGTCAAAATGCCTTTCCATTATGGCCTTATTTGGAGCTCTGGTGCTTCATAACACTATTCTACTGGGAGAAAAAGAGGTGAAAAGACTCGCACAGAAGCTGCTGCATGAACAAACAGAATGCTTGCTAGTGAACAGACCAACCAGCAACCAGCAACAGCTCAGTAATTCAGACGGTAAATTAATGTAAATGTACATGCAGACCCTAAGGAAAAAAATGTGGGCTTCGTAATGCTGACATTAAAATCACTATACTTGGGGGATCCAAGATGGCGGCGAGCAGTGTGGACCGCGTTTGGAGGCTCCAGTGAACAATTCAGGGAATTGCACAGATTTCTGAGCCAGGAACACCGAGGTCCGAACATCACGGCAGCGGGAGTGCTCCACGGTTCGGAGGGACCAGGGTGCGGAGGACCTGCGTGCCCCTGCACACGGGAGGAGCGTGGTTTTTCTCTGATCGGAGCGGCAGCGGTAGAGGCGGCAGCACCAGCGGCACCAGCAGCGGCGGCTGAGGTTTGCAGCTCATAGCCTTCCGGTGGAGGCGATTGGTGTGGTGGCTGGTGGGAATTGCTGCGGGAGAGGGGACTCGGGGCAGGATTTGGGTCGCGTGGAGCCTTTGGACCCAGATTGGACTCGGCGGACAGTTCGGCCCCAGAGTCCCGGGTATTGGCCCGGCCCAGCAAACAATTCTGCCTGAGGCACTAACTCAGCGTGGCCATAGCTCCCCTGCTGTGGCGCAGGCGTAGTTGAGCACGCTGCTCCACACTAGGCACTACCTCAGCTCAGCGGCAGCTCCCCTGCGGTGACACAGTCTGGGCGGAGCACTTGGTTTCACCACAGGCGCTAACTCAGAGCAGCCGCAGTTCTCCTGCTGTGGCGCAGAGGCTTGGTGACGTGCTCGGTTCCCATCCTAGGGCACCACCTCAGCTCAGCGGCAGCTCCCCTGCGGGGACACAGTCTGGGCGGAGCACTTGTCCACCACTGGCGCTAACTCAGAGCAGCCGCAGTTCTCCTGCCTGTGGCGCAGGCTTGGTGACGTGCTCGGTTCCATCCTAGGCACCACCTCAGCTCAGCGGCAGCTCCCCTGCGGGGACACAGTCCGGGCGGAGCACTTGTTCCAACACTGGCGCTAACTCAGAGCAGCCACAGTTCTCCTGCTGTGGCGCAGGGCTTGGTGACGTGCTCGGTTCCATCCTAGGCACCACCTCAGCTCAGCGGCAGCTCCCCTGCGGGGACACAGTCTGGGCGGAGCACTTGTCCCACCACTGGCGCTAACCCAGAGCAGCCGCAGCTCTCCTGCTGTGGCGCAGGCTTGGTGACGTGCTCGGTTCCATCCTAGGCACCACCTCAGCTCAGCGGCAGCTCCCCTGCGGGGACACAGTCCGGGTGGAGCACTTGTTCCACTACTGGTGCTAACTCAGAGCAGCCGCAGTTCTCCTGCTGTGGCACAGGCTGGACAGAGCTCTCGGTTCCACCAGCTCTAAGACTCTTGGTTGGACACAGTGTACAGTTTGAATCCAGAATTCCTGGCTGAGATTGGTGTCAGTTCGGGCCCTGAGTCAATAACTGACACAGCACGCACTTTGGGCCAAAAGGCCACTAGTGGAGCTTGGTGCGTAGTTCCAGCCCAAAATTCTGGCTGGGCCCTGTGTGCATTTTGGGCCCAAAATCCCTAGCTGAGCTTGGCAGACGGTTCTGGCCCTGAGAATCTAGCTGAGTTCTGCCCGTGGTTCGGTCCCAGTGCTCCTGGCTGGACTTGGCAGGGAACACAGAAGGCTGTGGATACCTTGGACTGACCCAACGCTCATTCAGAGACCCAGAACAATTGCAGGATCCACAGCAGAGAGGGGACTGAGGATCACTGGCTGTGAGAGACCAGAACAACAGGGGCTAACCTCCTAACATCCACACCAGTGAAGCTTTGAGCTCGCAGCCTAGGGAAATCGTAAGAAAACAAGTGAATCTATCATCAGACACCCTCCATTCAACTCTGGAAGCTACCCAACAAAAACAAAGACGGCAAGATGTCTAAAGGACAACGAAAAAGCATACGCAAAAAAACCCCAAAACAACATGGCGTCTCCAGTTTCCAGCTATCCCAAAGAAAACCACCCAGAGAACTCAAATTACAACGGAAATACAAGAAAATGACCTCAAATCCTTAGAATGAGGATGATAATGGAGGAAACAAATAAAATTCGTAATCAAATGCAGAAGACGCAGACAAACAGGTGAGAGACATAAAAGAAGCACATAGAGTGGAACTGGAAAAATTGCAGGAAAATGCAAACAACCAGATGAAAGAAATAGCTAAAACGGTTTCAAGCTCTGAAGACCTATAAAGAGGCAATGGAAGAACTCAGGAATATACAAAAAATCAGATGAAAGAAATCAAAAAATCAGTTCAAGATCTGAAAATGAAATGGATTCAATGATAAACACACAGACAGAAGAAAAACGAGAACGTGAGACCTCAGAGAAGAAGGCGAGCAACACAGAGGTGAGCTTTTCTAACAGAATCCAGAGATGGAAGAACGAATCTCAGGGCTAGAAGATACAATCACAGATATTGAATCAACCATTAAAGAAAATGCCAAATCTGGAAAACTCCTGACACAAAACATCCAAGAAATTAAGGACACCATGAAAAGAAGAAATTTGCGGATAATAGGCATTGAAGAAAGAGAAGACATCAGACTCCAGGGCCCAGAAACTATTCTCAACAAAATCATAGAAGAAAATTTCCCCAATCTAAAGAAAGAGATGCCTATAAACATACAAGAGCCTACAGAACACCAAATAGAATTGACCAGAAAAGAAAACTGCCCGCCACATAATAATCAAAACACAAAACATGCAGAACAAAGAAAAAATATTAAAAGCTGCAAGGGAAAAGGGCCAAATAACATTTAATGGTAAACCTATCAGAATTACACCTGACTTCTCAGCAGAGACCATAAAAGCCAGAAGGTCCTGGACAGAGATCCTGCAAACCCTAAGAGAACACAGATGCCAGGCCAGACTACTTTACCCAGCAAAATTATCAATAACCATTGATGGAGAAAACAAAATATTCATGACAAAAACAAATTCAAACAGTACCTATCCACAAACCCAGCTTACAGAAGGTACTAGAAGGAAAACTCCATCCCAAAGGGTCAAGCTACAACCAAAACTACCCAGGAAATAGATAACTATCCCATGGCAAAAACACAACTACACAAACGCTCGACTGGAAACAACATCAAAATTATGACTCTTAACAGTCACTGGTCATTAATATCTCTCAACATCAATGGCCTCAATTCTCCAATAAAAAGACACAGACTAACTGAATGGGTACATAAACAAGACCCAACATTCTTCTGCATCCAAGAAACACATCTCACCCATAATGAAAGGCATTACCTCAGGGTAAAAGGTTGGAAAAAAATATTCCAAGCAAATGGTCACAAGAAGCAAGCAGGTGTAGCCATTTTAGTATCGAACAAAATAGACTTTCAACCAAAATTAATCAAAAGGGATGAGGAAGGACACTTCATACTTATCAAAGGTAAAGTCAACCAAGATGACATCACAATTCTGAACATCTATGCTCCCAATACAAGGGCACCCACATATGTAAAAGATCTCCTAAAAAAGCTTAAACCACACATCGATCCCCACACAATAATAGTGGGAGACTTCAACACCCCACTCTCACTGAAGGATAAGTCATTGAAACAGAAACTAAGCCGAGAAATAACATCATTAACCAATGCCATGGGTCAAATGGATCTAACAGATATCTATAGAACCTTTCACCCAAACAAGAAAGAATACACCTTCTTCTCTGCACCCCATGGAACCTTCTCCAAAATTGATCACATCGTAGGTCACAAAGCAAGCCTCAACAGATACAAGAGGATTGAAATAATACCTTGTATCCTATCAGATCACCATGCTCTTAGGCTGCAATTCAACAACAACAGAAATAACAAAAAGCCTACACGTTTGTGGAAACTAAACAACTCTCTGCTAAATGACACCTGGGTCAGGGAAGAAATAAAGAAAGAAATCAAGGAGTTTCTGAAATTCAATGAAAATGAAGAAACAACATACCCAAATTTGTGGGATACATTGAAAGCAGTGCTAAGAGGAAAATTCATAGCACTAAGTGCCTTTAAAAAGAAATTGGAAACATCGCACATAAGCATCTTAACAACACAACTGGAAGCCCTAGAAAAAAAAGAAGCAGAAACACCCAAGAGGAGTAGACGCCTGGAAATTATCAAACTCAGGGCTGAAATTAACAAATTAGAAACTAAGAAAACAGTCCAAAGAATCAACAAAACCAAAAGCTGGTTCTTTGAGAAAATCAACAAGATAGACAGACCATTAGCCAAACTAACTAAAAGGCAGAGAGACAGTATTGAAATCAACAAAATCAGAAATGAAAAGGGAGACATAACAACAGACACTGAAAAAATTCAAAGAATCATAAGATCCTACTTTGAAGGCATATACGCCACAAAATTTGAAAATCTAAGGGAAATGGACGATTTTCTTGATCAAGTTCACTTGCCAAAGTTGAGTGAAGAACAGATAAACAAGTTAAATAGTCCCATTTCCCGACAGAAATAGAGCAATCATCGATGGTCTCCCAACCAAAAAAAGCCCAGGGCCAGATGGTTTCAGTGCAGAATTCTACCAGACCTTTAAGGGCGAGCTAATACCGATACTCTTCAAGCTACTCCAAAAGATAGAAATGGATGGAAAATTACCAAATCATTCTATGAGGCCATAGTCCTCATTGATACCTAAACCTCACAAAGACTCAACAAAGAAAGAGAATTCAGACCAATTTCTCTTATGAACATAGATGCAAAAATACTAAATAAAATACTTGCAAAACGAATACAGGAGCACATCAAAGATATCATTCATCATGACCAAGTAGGCTTCATCCAGGCATGCAGGGATGGTTTAATATACGGAAATCCATCAATGTAATCCATCATATAAACAAAACTGAAAATAAAAAACCACATGATTATCTCCTTGGATGCAGAAAAGCATTTGATAAAATTCAACACCCATTCATGTTTAAAGTTTTAGAGAGATCGGGGATACAAGGCACTTCCTCAACATAATAAAGGCTATATACAGCAAGCCAATAGCCAAATCAAAGTAATATGGTGAGATACTCAAGGAAATTCCTCTCAAATCGGGAACAAGGCAAGGCTGCCCACTCTCTCCATATCTCTCAATATAGTACTCGAAGTTCTAGCCAGAGCAATAAGACACAAAAGGAGATCAAGGGGATCCAATGGGAAAGGAGGAAGTCAAATTATCCCTCTTTGCAGATGATATGATAGTGTACATAAGTACCTCAAACTCCACCAGAGAACTCCTAAAGCTGATAAAACCTTCAGCAAATTGGCTGGATACAAATTAACTCAAAAAAGTCTGTAGCCTTCCTATACACAAATGACAAGCTTGCAGAGGAAGAAATTAGGAAAACCACACCCTCACATTAGCCACAAGCAATATAAAATATCTAGGAGTTACCCTAACTAAGCAAGTGAAGGACTTGTATGAAAAAAATTTCAAAACTCTGAAGAAAGAGATTGAAGATGACCTGAGAAGATGGCGTGATCTTCCTTGCTCATGGATCGGGAGAATTAACATAGTAAAAATGGCCATCCTACCAAAAGCAATCTATAGATTCAATGCAATCCCTATCAAAATAACTACACAATTTTTTAAAGACATTGAAAGTTCAATTCTGAACTTCATATGGAAAAACAAAAAAACCCAGAATAGCGAAAACAATCTTGTACAATAAAAGATGCTCCGGAGGAATCTCCATACCTGATCTCAAACTGTACTATAAAGCAATAGTACTTAAAACAGCATGGTACTGGCACAGCAACAGGCTGGTTGATCAGTGGAATCGAATCGAAGACCCAGATATGAATCCACACACATATGGTCACTTGATTTTTTGACAAAGAAGCCAAATCCATTCAATGGAAAAAGGATAGCATCTTCAACAAATGGTGCTGGTCTAACTGGAGGTCTATGTGTAAAAAAATGAAACTGGACCCATATTTGTCACCTTGCACAAAACTCAAATTCCAAGTGGATTAAAGACCTCAACATAAAACCAGAGACACTAACTCACTTAGAAGAAAAGTGGGAAAGAGCCGGAACATATTGGCACAGAGACAACTTCCTGAACAGAACACCAACGGCCCAGGCCTTAATGTCAACCATTATAAATGGGACCTCATGAGGCTGAGAAGCTTCTGTAAGGCAGGAGACACTGTCAAGAGAACAAAGCGACAGCCTACAGACTGGGAAAAAATCTTCACCAACCCTACATCTGACAAAGGTCTAATATCCAAAATATATAAAGAACTCAGAAATTAAACACCACCAAACCGAATAACCCAATTGAGAAATGGGGCTTGGAACTAAACAGAGAATTCTCAACAGAGGAGTATCAATGGCTGAGAAACACTTAAAGAAATGCTCAACCTCCTTAGTCATCAGGAAATGCAAATCAAAAACAACTCTGAGATTCCATCTTACACCCATCAGAATGGCTAAGATCAAAAATTCAAGCGACACCACATGCTGGCGAGGATGTGGGGAGAGAGGAACACTCCTTCATTGCTGGTGGGAATGCAAACTATTACAGCCACTTTGGAAATCTATCTGGTGCTATCTCAGAAAATGGGAATAGGGCTTCCTCAAGACCCAGCTATTTCCACTCCTTGGAATATACCCAGAAGATGCTCCAGCACACAACAAGAAAATTTGCTCAACCATGTTCATAGCAGCCTATTCATAATAGCCAGAACATGGAAACAGCCTAAGTGTCCCTCAGTAGAAGAGTGGATAAAGAAACTGTGGTACATATACACTATGGAATACTACTCAGCTATTAAAAACAAGGAATTCCCGAAATTTGTGGATAAATGGATTGAGCTAGAAATGATCATAATGAGTGAGTTAACCCAGAAGCAGAAAGAATCAAATGGTATATACTCACTTATATCTGCATACTAGCCCAAGGGGCATGTCCCACGAAAGCCTTCACTTACCAGGAAACTGGGACAGAGGGGAAGGCATCCTATTGGGACTCTAAATGAGAGACGCATGGGAGAACAGCAAAATAAAAGGATCCAGAGGGTCCTAGAAATCTACAAGTAGAACAATATGATAGGCAGATTTGGGCCCAGGGGTCCCGCTCAAACTAAGGCACCAGCCAAGGACAATACAGGAGGTAAACTTTAAACCCCTTCCCAGATCTAGCCAATGGTCAGAATATTCTCCACAGTTGAGTGGAGAGTGTGATACGACTTTCTCACATACTCTGGTGCCTCACATTTGACCATGTCCCCTGGAGGGGGAGACCTGGTGGCACTCAGAGGAAGGACAGCAAGTAGCCAAGAAGAGACTTGATACCCTATGAGAATATATAGGGGGACGTAATCCCCCTCAGGAACAGTCATAGGGGAGGGGAATAATGGGAAAATGGGGGGGAGGAATGGGAGGATACAAGGGATGGGATAAACATTGAGATGTAACAAGAATAAATTAATAAAAAAAAAAAAAAAAAAAAAAAAAAAAAAAAAAAAAAAAAAAAAAAAAAAAAAAAAAAAAAAAAAAAAAAAAAAAAAAAAAAAAAAAAAAAAAAAACACAACTAAAATCACTATACTTCTTAATCATTTAGTATAAAATTATCTAGATTTCCCCCATCTCAGCAAAAAAAAAAATCAATTTCAAGGAACATGATAACCAGGAAAGCTGGTTCCTCCCAGTTTAGACTTGACTTACAATATGATGAGACCTCTACAGGATGCAGAGCAGTCTCTCTCAGCTAAGACCTAGACTCCGTTCCCAGGAGTCTTATAACCACATACTGAATTCATTCAATTCCCCATCAATGCGAAACAGATGATTGTGGTAACTAAAGCCAATTTGGGTTTTAAATAATTTCACTCTTATGTAACTTGACTTCGATTCTCACGTAAGTACCCCATCCTCACACCCACGGGATTCATCCTGGAACAGATGTCATTATCTATGAAGTCAGTTATGTCTCCCACTGGGAGAGATTTTCATGAACATAGAAACCCTTTTTTCTCTCAGTTTTTATAATATTTTATATTGCATAGCAGTAACTACTCAACAAGTATTTGTTACATAAATGGATAAAAGCCAAGAACTATATTTGCAACTTTTTTTTATTTACAATATTCACTACATTTAATATGCTATAATACAAAGATTATGATATAAACTACAAAGCAAGAGCAAGACAAACAATAGATCCCTGTCTAAACGCCTCTTTGTAAAGAAGAGGAGCCATTCTCACTCTGCATTGCCCTATGGTGAGAAGTTAGTCTATCTTCTCTCTCTGGGTCATAACCACAATTGCACTTGTCTCCCTGGGATCTGGAAGACATCAGTGCACAGAGTCCCAGGGCCAACCACAGGCAGTTTTTGAATTTTTTACCAGCAGTGTGTGGTATGAAGCAGTTCCCTAGCTTTGGCAGCTTGACGTAAATCCTTAAGTTTAATAAAATAACCAAGGGAACTTTAGCCTCCAACATCACATATATCCGTGGCAAATGTACACTGGCTTTCTATGAGCATTTCAGCTTTTCAAAAACAGTTCTTGGGTTCTTGGAAGGTTAAGCTCCTTTAAGGTGCTTTCCTACAGGCCTTGGAGGATTAGACCTTGCAAAACATAGGTAAAATGCTTTAATGGATTAACAAATGGTTGTACTAGCTTATTTATTTGTTCTGCAGGCAAATCTGGCAAAGGGAAAAGAAGTATTTGCACTCCCCGTAACAAATGAGAGTAGTTGGGAAAAGGCTGATATTCCAAGACTAGGAAAGCCTCTGATAATGGTAAGCAGACATCTGATTTCTGCCATGTCCTACTCTCTTGGGGTTTTGTGCATCCTTTATGTCACTGATCTCACTTTCAACTCCTCTTTCCTTCCCAGCATGCATGTAAACTACAGACAAGATGATTGAGTGAATATTTCCAAAACTGACTCCATTCAAATTAGGCTTCTGCTCCTTGCAGTTGGCAGTCGCTGAGGGATGTGCTCTTTCTGGCTATATTATCTTTGAAAACGTTCTCACCCTTCCTTTCAGTCAGGGTGGGGAGCGATAACAAAGCCCACTAGGTGAAACAGAAGAAACACTACATAATCTACTAACCCAAGTTCTGTGACATTCAGAACACCTGTCAGCAATTCCAAACCAAGCTTGACTCTTACTGAGTTTCTGATGCCGTCATTCAGTTTCTGCAGGTGCAACTCTGGAAAAGCCACATTACTAACCTGAACATTTGGACTCTCCTCCATTTTGTCTCTCATGGTTCATACTGTCCCCTGAACAATTTTCTTTGCTATATAATGATTTATGTTCTGAAAATTAGGCATTGCTTCAAGAAATCCATAAAATTTTCCCCAGTGGATATTTTCCATTAAAACAATTTGCTTGATAAAAATCAAGCACTGGGTTTTCTAAATTCTGCTTTAAAAAGATTCTGAAGTCTTAAGCATCTTTAGTAACATATTAAACTATGTAAAGAATAAACATGTGTTATTTGTGGTTCTAAAGATGAATTGTTACTGTCCTGAGAAGTACTTACACATAATTTCATGAAACAGCAACAAAAGTGCAGGATGCCTGTGGCCTCAGGAACAATTGTTCCCACTGAGTGTTGAATAGCTACAAACTATCTGACCATCCACTTGAAACAGTTTCTTGGAAGTAATCCCAAAGTATCCTGGAGGCATTTTGAAGCTTGTTGGATGTAACCTTCTTATATTCTATAATATTTAAGAGTATATGTTAATATATTTTGAGGTATTATTTTTGAATTGTTATATATTGATGTCTCCTGTTATAAAAGAATTATAGCACTTCAGAAAAAATAGGACATATAAAATACAAATTAAAAAGTCTCTAATAATCCACTATTTGGCAATGATACTGTTTTGTGTATGCATGCTTACAGAGACATACATTTTTAAAGATAATAAACTGGACCTGGTGGACAAGTTACAGTCCTAGATACTTGGGAATCTGAGGCAGAAAGATATAAAGTTCAAGACCATCCTTAAATTCAATACACAATACTTTGAAAGAAACAAAGATTTTCAGAAAGGAATTATTAAAATAAAAATGTAGATTTATTACATTTTGTATCTGGAAAAATAAGCATGTTATAATGCAAAAAGAAATTACATTGTGAAGTTCTAAATATGATTATTTATAATCACAAGAAGAAAATAAGTCTGAACTATATAAAGATACAAATATACAATTCTAGAAGTTGTTAATTCATCTCAGGAAAACTAGCAAAGTACTAAAATATAGGAATGACATCAGTGCAATTAGTGGAGTTAGTCTCTAAAGAAAAATATTTTTTCGATATTTAAATTTTTACATAGACATTTTATTATTATACACACACACATACATACATACATACATACATACATACATACATACATACATATGTATATATATTAAACTAACTACAGTAAGAAGAACCATGAAACAGGATTTATATAAATGTTACATTCATAGTGTTTTGGCTATTTGTATTTGTGAGCCTTGAAGAATACATCTTTCCTATCTGGAACATCTAAAATTCTGGATGTAAATCAATATCTATCATATTTCATCATTATCAACTTAAAACATCTATCTAGACCTAGAAAAATCTTAACCACTAAACAACTAAGCTTAATTTTAAAACTAAACTACCTGGTCTTCAACCCCATCAGAGACTTCAGAAGGTTATCAGCTTCCAAAATAAGAGGATAGAGACAGTTTGTTGCCTGAACAGTCACCCAAAATTCTCTATAACACTGGAGCATCATCTTCAGCCTTCTGTCCCAATATATCTGACAGATATATTTGTGAGAGAGGAACTATTGAGGACTTGCTTACCCTTTCTTGGCAGAGTTTGGTTGTCGACACTGACTGCATCAAAGCTTGCTCATTTTTAGGAAGAATTCTATCTGTGATAAAAATGAGGAAAATTTGTCCAGTGGCTTGTTTGCCACATTTGAAGCCATCTTCATACGGAGGTTCTTTGTTGCTCATCATCTTTGAGGTAGGCTGGGTGTTGACAGGAGCACTAGGCAAAGCAGAATGAAAGTAAATGCAAGTAGATGGACACTAGATAAGGGGTATCTTGTAGTTAGCTGTTTGGATCACAATTTACTTTGGTAAATGTGAAAAAATATGAGCTTTCTGCAGAAATAGTGGTATGCTTTGGTAAACTTGGTGATTCTTTTGTTGTTGTTGTTGTTCAAATTAAAATATATCTTTTTTATTAATTTATTCTTGTTACATCTCAATGGTTATCCCCTCCCTTGTATCCCTCCCATTTTTCCCTTACTCCCCTCCCCTATGACTGTGACTGAGGGGGATTACTTCCCCCTGTATATGCTCATAGGGTATCAAGTCTCTTCTTGGTAACCTGCTGTCCTTCCTCTGAGTGCCACCAGGCCTCCCCCTCCAGGGGACGTGGTCAAATATGAGGCACCAGAGTACGTGAGAAAGTCATATCCCACTCTCCACTCAACTGTGGAAAATGTCCTGTCCATTGGCTAGATCTGGGTAGGGGTTTGAAGTTTACATAATTCCTAACTGTTGCTACTAGTCAGGTACTTCTCTGTTTTAGAGGCAGACCTCTGCATTGCTTATTTCCCTAATTCTGATTGTACTTTGTTTGTGTAGGTCCGATCACAGTAACACACCCCACCACAGTTATGGGGACAAAAACATGCCTACTGTGTGTTACAGAAGCAATCACACTGCTGAGGAAGAACTAGCTGAAATAGTGTAACTAGGTTAAAGGCCATTTTACTCCTCTCCCTATAAGAGCATTTCTGATCATAGCAGGCAGACATCTTATTACCATAAGATAACAAACCTCAGGAGGGTACTATATACTGTATTTCAGAGCAGGATGGAAGATTCTGAATGTTTGTTTAATTAGTTGGTGGTTGTATCAAGCAATTTTGAATCTGTTATGTTGCCTCATTATTATATCATAGGATATATTAAAATTATATATTTAATAAAATGAGTAGGATGATATGGCCAAAGGAGATATAAAACTCCTACAGATTATCCTCTGATCTCCACATACTCTGCACGATACACGCAGAAGCACATGTATGAATGAATAAATAAATAAATGTCAAAAAATGTTAAAGCAACAAGAAATAACACAAGAAAAATTGCCATGATGTCATAGAAAGGGATATTTAGAGATGCTAAGAAGCAAAACTCATGAAAAAAGTACGTTGAATATATGACACCATTGAGAAATTTTCCTATGTTATTAAAGACATCATAAACAATATAGCAAGGTATTATTGGATAATAATAATAATAATTAATAATAATAATAATAATAATAATAATAATAATAATAATAATCTGAACAGGCATAGGATTTAAATATAGAATATGTAAGATTGCCTTAGCATCCAGAAACCCCTAATTGAAATTATGTGCTAAGTATAACAGAACTGAATTGCACTATATAACCTGCCATATATCTATAGTTATATCTACAGCTGTATCTATGTCATCATCTTCATAGATAGATAGATAGATAGATAGACAGACAGATAGATAGATAGATAGACAGACAGAAAGGGTAAGTTGTTTGACCTTTCCATGTCTTCCTTTTGGCAGTACATCCAGTTAGTGATAGTTTCTACCACATATGACCACAGTGAAACCTGGAGTACTTAAGAATGTAAAGCACACAAAATTTTTAGAACCATATCAGTACAAAAGAATTACTTAATAATTCCATCATTTTATTTCCCCCTTGCTGGTAATCGTTTCTTCAAGAAGGATAAATGGGACTTCGGAAGCAGAAACAACAGTTTTTACCTCTTCAAATATGTATGTATGTGTATGTGTATATTCTCTGTGCATATGTAAATATGTATTTTCCTTGACCCTTGTCTTAATGCATGATTATCTAAAGGGCACAAATTCAATGACAAAAATGCCATAAACTAGATTAAACTTTTATTCTTAGTCATGTTGAATATCATCATTACCCTTTCTCCACAGAAAGATTTTGTCGCAGAAGAATTAAATATTCAACTTTAATGACTAATTATAAGCCTCAGAGGTAACATCTTGCTTTCATAAATAGACAATGAGATAATCAGCATAGAGGACCAGTGTGGGTTAGTGACATTGCATAAAAATGCTTCTAAACTGCCTACTTAATTATACGTTTAGCTGTTATGTTTATTCAAGAAATGATATGTGTGTTGTTTTCCCAAAATCATTTTTTAGTCTCTTTTCTGGTACTGTTTCTAATTATTGTCAGGAATAATGTTTGAGATCTCATAAAGACAACAAATGGATAAACAAGACAATCAACCACTTTGAGATTAGAAGGTACTTCAAAAGTTGCTTTTATTAGCAAATTTTCCAGAGGAATAAATCATTCAAAATTGTCTTAGATTTCTGTTGCTGTGATAAAACACCACGACACAAAGCAACTTGGGGAAGAAGGGGCTCATTTCAACTACATTTTCATATCACAGTTCATCATGGAAGGATGTGAGTCTAGGAATTAAAGCAGCCAAGGGACCTGTAAGCATGACTATATATATGTATGTGTGCATGTGTGTGTGTATGCATGTGTGTGTGTGTGTGTGTGCGTACGTGTGTGTATCAGAGGAGGCCAAGCCATAGAAGAGTGCTGCTTACTAGCTGCTTTTCATGGCTTTCTTATAGCACCTTGTACTACCTGCCCAGAAACTGAACAATTCTCAGTAACATAGCCCCTCCCACATCAACCATTAATCAAGAAAACACATCACACTCTTGACTACAGGCCCTCGTGTGGACATCCAAACTGACTCTCTTTGACATAAAACTATCCAGCACAAGACGTATAACAACTTATCTTAATTCTGGCTGATAACTATTTCTTCTTAATATTGACTGACTTGCATTATAAAACAAGCATAGTTATTGTCTCATGTTAATACATGTTTTTGTTATTCAAGTATCTGCTTATTACAGAAATACAATATATCTGATGTGTAACTGGCCCAGGGATTAGTGTTGATCAAATAAAACTAAAGCCTTCATTTTCTCAGCATATAGTTTTGTTATTTAAAAAAGACAAAAAATACATATATAGGTAGATATATTTTATTTGTGATAAGTGTCCTATAGAGAAGTCTCTACCAGATGAAAGCATTGAGTGGCAAGGCCTCTCCGGAGCACTTAGTGAGACTGCCTCCCCTCTCTCTAAGTATATCCTAAGTGTTAGTAAAAATAGACAAACAAAATTAAAACAATACGCAAAGGCATGCATACACATACATACATGTGTACACACCCTTCCCAGAGATTGCATTTAGGAACTATACCCTGACTTAAGAGGATTGACATATGATATGAGTCAAGATTATACATTTATTTTTGGCTCTTTGTTATGTTTTTGTAAACCTGACTTGAATCTATTTGTAAGGAAATAAGAAGCAGAAATAAGCTAACAGCAACTAATAGAATATATAAATAAGTTCTAATAACCATGCTGTTTTGATGATGCCTCTATACACAGAAATTTAAAAATTTATAGAATTCTAAATTGGTCAAATACGTCACGGTAGTTTTTTTTAGGACCATTGAAATAATCACACTACAATATTAAATATAAGGCCAAATTTAGAATAAAAATTCCCTCCATTTTGCGGCTGAAAAGAACTTTAAGCACAGAGGTTTTTAAAAAGTAAACTACAATAGCCTGTGAGTGATCATAAATTATTCTTTCCACACAATAAAATAAAAGATATGCATTCTGTTTCTTTTAAAAAAAAAAAAAGCTGATATCAGGACTATATAAAGAGCAAAGGATTAAGGCAAAGAAGTATGATTCAGTGGGTTGAAATTAGTTAGGTTCTTCTCTTGTAAATAATTCCACATTTCACACATCTCAGTGTGCTGGGGGAGAAATATCCAAGCATAATTTTCATGAAAGTCTTTACTACATGGTGTTGTAAAGCTACAGGGCTGCCCTAGAACCATTTCACCGAAATGGTCATCAGACCCTGGCATTCTGTGGTTTTACACATGACAGAATTGGAAAACTACTTAGTTATGTGTATATGCAGGTACAAGACCAGCCAGAAAAGAAGGCAACTGTTTCCTTTTGAATTTTAAGAAATCATCCTAATAAATCTTTTATTACTTATGAACCATATGTGTCATGCATAAAATTGTAAGGCAAGGCTGGCCAAAGAATCAGTTCGTTAAAAAAAGAAAATACATAAAACGTCTTGTTCCTTTCATCACAATCAGCTTCTTTTAATGATTTGTAAACAATATTAACAAATGAAATAGTTTCTTCCTCTCATTGCAGATGAGGAAAGTGGGATACAGTGAGATTTATCAAAGTTCAAAGGGTCACGTAGAGTCAGAGTAGAACTTATAGTTAAGCATATGGCTTCTCCAATAAAGAATTAGAACACAAATATAGTAGGACACGTCATAACATATAAAGCACATGAACTTCAGAAAATAGGGCGCAAATGACATACAAAGGAAATCTGGAAAATTTATGTAACATAAAATCGATTAGAAGTTATCAAGGAACTAGTAGTGTGACAAGAAATAGTTAGAAAAGGAATGGGCCTTATATTTTAGCACATTGAGTATAAAAGGCAGATGGTAGGATCTGGAACAAATTACTTGCAAAGAAGCTGTTCTAACAACACTCCCTGTCCAGAGAGAAGAGTAAATGGTGACTTCAGGAAGCAAGGGTGGAACCAATGCCAAGTATAGTCTTTGCACAAACCACAAGTGTATCAGGTATTTGGCGTAAGTGAAAAAAAAAATATTAAAATTAGATTATGATGAATCGCACTTAGTGGTCTCCTACCAAGTAAATGACATCCTTCCTAGAAGAAAACAATGTTGCTTTTACCCTTTCTAGGTGGGCTGGCTAATTTCATGTCAACTAGACACCAGTTACAGTTATCTCAATTGAGGAGTTGCCTCCATAAGATTGGGCCATAGGCAAGCCTGTAGGGCATTTTTTATATTAATGGTTGATGGGAGAGGGCCCGGCCCATTGTGAATGGTACCATCCCTGGACTAGTGGTCCTGAGTTCTATAAGAAAGCTGGGTGTGGTGGTGCATGCCTTTAATCCCAGCACTTGGGAGGCAGAAGCAGGCAGATCTCTGAGTTCAAGGCCAGCCTGGTCTACAAAGAGAGTTCCAGAGCAGCCAAGGCTCTGTCTGAAAAACAAAACAAAACAAAACAAAATCCTGTATTTAAAAGAAAGCTGTCCATTGGACAGAAATGATCGGATCCATTTCCTCTAACTGGATTGCCTTGTCTGGCCTCAGTGGGTGATGATATACCTAGTCCTGCTGCGACTTGATGTGCCAGGGTGGGTTGGTACCCATGGGGGTCTTTCTTTTCTCTGAGGAGAAAAGGAAGGTGTATGGGGGAGAAATGTGAGGTAGGACAGGGAGGAGAGGAGAGGGGGCTTCAGCCAGGATGTAAAGTGAAAGAAAAAAAAAGGACAATGATTAAATATGTATAAAATAATTGACAGCACCTGAAGAGAAAATAGGACTGAATTTGCATATAAGGAGCTATGGCTGAGATTTTTTTTTTCAGTGAGAGTCATAAATCAAGGTCCCTTTCAAATACATTGGAGGAAAAATCAAGTATGTAGGTTACAGCAAAGCAGAGAATTCTGTTCTACAGGCTGAGAACATTCCTAGCCTTTTGGTTGGTGGGAACTAGTAATTTGTTAGTATATTTCAAAAGCTTTGATCTGTAATTACAAGGATGTTATTAGGTCAGACACAGAGGTGAGCAAGCAAGGGGTATTACAGGGGCTAAAGATAACCCAAGATAAATTTTAAATAGACTGGATCTGCAACATACCACCTCTCCTCAACCATTAAAGTTCTAATCAAGTAAACAGTCTTGCAGAAAATTTTGTGTGAGGTGCAGTTTCTTCCCAGGAACTTTTGTTCACAAAAGTGATACAGATGCATCATAAGATGTTGGATGAATAGAAAGTCTCAACTGTCAAGTGAGGTGTTAATGCTTTAGCCGCACTGATGTTAATGACCACACTATGTACTTGAACAATGAGAGGTTTTAAATAGCATTATATTCTGGAGACAGAGTGAAAACTATTCGTGTAAGATAGATACATAAGACATAACATTGAATAATAGAAAATATATCATGTAATAATTGGCCTAGAATATGCTGGTGCCACTATGTTAACATATACAAGGCATTAAAACAAAAAAAGTCATCATTGATAAATAGTGACCTTAATGTCATTAAAGATCTTATTCACAGTGACATACAAGAGCTCCAAATTCTAAATATCAATGTATGGACTAAATGACACAATATAACATATTTATGATTCCATATGAATGTGTGCATGTTTCAACACACACACACACACACACACACATAAATAATAAATAAATGAAATCAAATGACAGCCCCTGGTGTTAAATTGTTTCTTAAGGAAAAGTTCAATGCAATGTTTCTCACCCTCAGTAACATAAAGAATGTTTCAAAGTATAGGTTACCGTATTTCCAAATCTTTGGTTTCTTAATATATAAGACATAAATAGTTCTTATTCTAAAAAAAGTAAAAATCAATTTCAAAATACAAAATAATTCACTGATATAAGGTTTTTAATCCAAAGGTTTTTTTCAATAAGCATTTCATTATATTTATCCTCTATCTTGGCAGAATTAAGGGGGAAACATGAGAAAAGTCTACCTTAAAACAATGGAAACCTTCTCTTTTCTTTACCTCCCAATCATACTCTGATTTATATTCTTTCTTCTTGTGCCAAAGTTCATGGTTTTACAGAAATGAGGTAATTAGAGAGTGAGAAGTCAGGAGAAACATTTCTCATCTGGGCTTTCTCTAGCTTTGTTTCTCTGGGCCGTTATGAACACCGTGAGCCTACCCTCCCACACCCCCAGCCCCATGACTCCCTGTTTAACAAGATTCATTGAGAAAAGCATCTGTGATACACTGAGCCATTCTAAGATTCTAGGTAACACTGTGCACTGCTCTCTAAGTACATGATTTTTAATTGATTAATTTTTTGATAATTTCATACATGTACGTAATGAATTCTAATTATTCCCTCATTTTTAACTCCCTCTCATATTTGCCATCTGCCTTTCCTATGAGACCATTTCACACATTCTGTATTTTTGTTCTATTTTGGAACCATTTGTGTTAATGAGGGCTCTGTGGATTAGCACTCAATTGGAACTAGGGTATCGTGGGTTCTCTAATGGATACTCAACTTACGGAAATGGCACGTCCATCCCTAATGGAATAGCTGCAAATAGTTCAGCAGCAAGGAGTAGATCCCTTTGAGTCACTCCTACGACAATCTCTGCATATTGATAGGCCTATTAGTATCCAGACCAAGTGCAGGAAACTGGGATTATAATAGCTGTGTCATGTCAGAAATATGTCATTTCACAGTCTCCTTCTATCTTGTATATCTTATATTCGTTTCACTCTTTCTCACAGTGTTTCCTAAATAATAGCAGAATTGCTTGAGGATGAGCACTCACTTGTTTATTCTCAACGACTTTCGCAGACCTGACTGCATTTTATCACCATTCACTGCAAAAAATAGTTTTATCTGATTAAACCTGAGAATTAAATTTCCTAAGGGTATAAACATAATATTTCAAAAAGCAGCTGACAGAATGACAATTTAGTAAAACAACAGTAGTAGATTCCTCCCTAGGGCTTATGAGTTCTGCTGGCATGGATTTTTGACTAGGTTTACACACTGGATATGGATTTTCTTCAGTGGAATAGGAGTCAACTGTAACTGAAGAGCACTTGGTTTCCTCCATAACAGTCATACCACTTTTGCACGTGTAGGTTCATCTTGCTTCCAGGCTGATCACAGAGTCCACAGGGCTTACATCTGGGTAAGATTGTTGATGCCTTTTCTCGCTCAACAGCCTGTATAGCATCTTCTAGGAGTACGAAAGCCGTTTAGCAGGGAGGAAGCTTCCAGATCTGTATGACAAAATCAATGTAGACTGTCTCTTTAGCAATTAGATCTTGCAATCTAGTTCACTTGGGGGACTAAGAAAATGTCAAATGTCTCCATTGCTTGGGAGCTAAAAATAAAAAATGTATTCTCACTTTAAATTTGTATTTATGTATATGTATGTGTGTATTGGGTTCCCAAATGAAGGCCTTGTTTTTGCTAAGAAAATGTTCCACCACTGCTAAATGTGCAAACCCAAATGTCTGTCCTTTTAAATGGGGATCAATAGACTTGACTGTCACAGAGAATTAAAGGTATGATGTTACACAGTCATTTTTTAGTATGATTACAGTTATTAAACACTTTTTGCTTAGTGAATGTTATGTCAGTGAGAATATTTCATAATTCTATCTTCACAATCCAACTTAGGGGTCACTGATGATTGCATGCAATTCTACAAGTGCTTGTTTGTAAAATGAAACCTTATTGGTTGCTATTTCACTAACTTTTCAATGTGCTAGTGTTATTTCCTATGTTTCAATTATTTCAATGGCCCACTATGTAATACACTTTCTACAAAGTCACTATATATTTACACTGTAATGTGCATGAGAAAATGCCTCTAGCCAAAAGGATCTGCAAGTCACTTTTATTCTGCTAGAGTAGCAGTGGCTTGCCTAACCTCAGCGTTGGCTAAGGGGCATCACCCCTGTGTTATAGGAAAGTTACACCACGGTATAAGATTAAATTTGTGTTCTTGAGTTGTGTGGTCCTTTTATGCTTGTTCCTTAAGTTTCATATTTGTTGGTAACGATTATATTCTATTCTAGTTGTTTCTAGGAAGTCCTTCCTATCCCTGAGAAAGAAGGAAAGCATATTTTTATCTTACCATTATGAGGTATTTCACATTACATGAGGAGGACGGGAGAACATAGTCAAAGACCTAAGATGGGAGAGACCAAATGTCAAGACAAATAATGATAATTTGATTACTTCATATTACTGTAAATATTTCATCAGAATTTCTTAATTAAGCCTACAGCCCCGCTTTTCAGTGTGTGAGGCAAAGGGCAAATAACATCCATTAGATACAAAGACACATTTCTAAAGAACGGAAATTTTCATCTGACCTCAGTGTACAAAAAAATATGACTTTTGGATTTTTTTCTCTGCTTAATTACAATGTCTGTGTTTAGAAATCCTTCTGCAGATGGCTTTGCAAAATACTGCTTTAAGAATTACACCACAAGTCAGTGTTTAGACAACCTGGCAAGTATGTTCCCCATCCTCCTTCCTTCAGTACTTCTCCTTCCTCTTCCTCTTTAGTCTTTAGTCTCCATAACAGAACTTTGGTTATACCACAACATAATTCTAAATACCTTTATTTTTAAATAAGTAAAAATACCCTGCTATCTTTCTTCTTGTCTGAGTAATTAAAAACTGGTGACAACATTTCAGAATTATTCCATAATTCCATGACTGCATGATGGAAAATCTGGACAAAATGTTTTTGCTCTTGTTTTTTCTTATTTTTCTTTTTATTTCTTTTCTTTTGGGGGAGAAGAAGTCTCAGCACAAGTTCTCTTACCCATCCCTGACCCTCTTCTCAGAATACAGCCTACAAGCAAGGACAGCTAACACCACTGCTTAATATGCAAATAGAAGGTTTTTAAACATATGTGCACTCACATCTCTTTTTCACAATTTATAGGTGTATGTACATCTATACACTGCTTATTCAGAATATGAAGCTACAGAACACAAAAGACATGTAAGTACAACATATAAAACACTTTAGAAATGAACTATCAGCAAAGAAAAGAGGTTAGTGAGGTAAATAAAAAATATAAAGGGGGATTTCTTTCTTTTGTATTCTTTTTACGGTACATGTTTACTTGAAGGGCTTATAGTAAGTGCTGTGTATATGGTTGGCATTTTTTCTACACGGTTTTGAAGCCATAATGGTGCATAATAGACACCTGTATAATTTCTAACTTCATTCTAAAGACTCACACATATAAAAATATGGAAAAATTATTTTTAAGGATCCATAGGTTCTGGTAAAATAGGAGAACAAAGTTTAGATCAAGCATAGTAAATTTTAGCCATGCTTTGACAACTTTTCCTCATGAGTTACTATGACACCGGGCAGCTGAAGAAGCAC